>NC_068386.1:10907358-11274772 GCF_023724105.1 Carassius gibelio | reverse complement strand
GGGCAAATAGGGGCGATGCACCACCAAATTGTGAAAAGGGATATACAGTGTTACTAGCTGTCACTGTTCTAGAATGTTTGTTCTGCCTTTGGACATCCCTCTGTTAATTATATTTAAGCTGTCAGGACTAGTCGGTATGGCCTGAATAAAGCACACCAGTATCTTACCAGTACAATTTTGATGGATGGTGATTGTTATGGAACTTAAGAAGATTACAGTGAATTACGGTAGTTGAACATTATTAGACACATGAGTCTGTTATTATAAGTGTGCAAATAATTGTGACATATTTTTTCCCTCAGTTTTTGCTGTTGCACAGTATACATAAATTGTAATTTTTTTTTTTTAATGATCATGAAACAGTCTTCCAGAAAATGTAGATTTGTGAGAATAATCCTCCAATTTAATCTTAATCTTAGTAAAACAACTATCTTTATTTAAAATGTTTTTAATATTAGTCTTATTATTTTCCCTTTTGTTATACTGGAATAAATCATACTGGGATATATGCAAGAATTGGATCTATCAATCTATTTATTTATCTATCTGTCTGTCTGTCCGTCCATCCAAAAATAATGTTCTTTGGTGACATACAACTACATAGAACTGTTTGCTGTCAAATCTGTGTCCAAGTGTATTTGTAAGTACAATAATCTGCATTGTTTAATTTTTTTTTTTTCCTTCATTTCATAATTGCTCAATTAAATGTCTGCTTTATGCTTTATTTATTAAATGCACTGTTTAATGTAATTTATTATGTAGTTATAGGTATTTATTATGTGTTCATATTATCAAAAACAGCATTAAATATTGCTGTCATGCAGCCTTTTAGATGTCATTACTTTTTATAATAATTAAGAAAAATGTCCATCTATAAAATGTGCTCATGCTGGAAAGATCCCACTTACTAGTACTATTAAATGTAGCCAATATATAAACTTCGGCATTCAACTCGAAACAGACAGCAGCAGAACTTCAAACCGGGGTCTCTCTGACTTGCAATACGGCCTCTTTACCCTAGAGGTCACTCCTCTCTACTAAAATGTTACCCGTTTAACGAGTAAACCTGAGTTAATCAAACAGATGACTACATGGAGTCTCTCTCTGTCCCTCTGTTTCATAGTTATTAATCTCTCAAAGCCCAAATGATGAAATGCTAACTTCATGAAGAGTAGTTCGTTTCCCTGTCTCAGCTCAACCCAGATAGCAGGAAGGGTGGGCTTAAGGGGGGAACGGCTACCGGGGAGGGGGGCGACGGAGGGCTATTCTCTGATTTCAGACATAGAGTTGCTGTACAGAAGATCCCAGCAGCTCTGAGTCCTAGTGAGGGTAGGTAGCACATTAACTGTCTTTCTATCATCTGTGTCTGTGCGTCTCTTTTAGCACCAGGATAACATCAATATAAGTTTTTTTGGACACTGCATATAGTTATATACAGTAAGCAGGATTTACCTTTTTTTTACTGACTGTTTTATTTGTTTCAAATGTAAAATGCTGTAATTGTTGCAGTCAGCTGCTAACTGCATGAATTATTGGTCTGGTGATTTTGTTGAAGAAATTAGTTTAGTATAGTGTAGTTCATGGACAGAGTCCCCTGTGGGTGGTTTGTAGTATAAAGTGTATAGTAAAAGTTAAAGTTCCAGTTAATACATAGTTAGAGATTCTAGATCTTGTAGGATTAGTTGGATAATTTTTTGTTTAAGGCTTTATGCAGAAGAGTGTTTTTGCAGAGTCTTCCTGCAGATGCACCTGTTGATGTGAGTGCATGTCAAAACAACAATCCTAATAATCATTAAACAATCTTTATTTTATTTCAAATGACAGTTTTTAATACCAGCTGATTGTCATCCTTTCTTTGGTGGCATGATGTTCTTAGAATTTTCTTCTTACTTTCCCAGCCAGCCTTGCTTGCAGTACTGCTGCACACTGCAGCTTTGCAAGCGGAGAGGATTTACGCAGCTGGAAGTAGCTGACTTGTGAAGCTAAAATTAATCTGAGGGTTGATTTGGAATTTTACACTTGGGTGGTTAGGCTTGGTGAAGTCAACCTACAAATAGTGTGAGGTCTTATGAGCTGTGTGTCAGCTGGAAAATGCTGAATGATCAAAATCCATAACTGAAATATGGATCTGAATAAGGTTCTTTTTAGGCTCATCAGAGCTCTGGACACTTGGCAAAATCACTTTTAGTGTTTCTGGTGGGTGATAGGGTATCTGAAGTGTCAGTGAGCGAAATTTGTTCTGTGTCCTTCTGAAGTACCAGAGGGGGAATTGGGTTTCTGAGACCCAACCAAAGTTTTTGTCATATGGACAATAATAACTTTATGGCCTCTAGAAGGAAAGCAGTCTGAAGAGTCAGATTGATTTTGGGGGTGTTTAGTCAGTTTGCAGTTTGAAATTGCCATGTTTTTCAAGAAAAATGCAAAATAAAAAGCATGTTTTTTTTTTTGCAGCCATGCCATAGATAGAAAACCTTGTTGAGTTCACCTTTTAGTGAACAGTTATTTTGCTTAGTGTGAAGAAGGAAGTCTGAAGAACCTTTATACGCTATAACTTTTTGCAATGTAAAGTTTCCATGCATGTTAAAGGTTTTTCATGGATCCATAGATGCCATTACAGTCTTAAACATGAAGGTTCTTTATTGCTATCTTTGGTTCCATGAAGAACATCCATGGAACCTTTCCATTTGACAAATGGTTGTGACAGTGGCTTGTAACAGTTAAATAACAAAGATTCCACGTTGAAGGACTAATTAAAAAAACAAAACAAAACAAAAACCTCATCACAACTAGAGAGCCTGACCAGGTGAAACTAAGCTAATACTTTTAAGGCTTGAGTTGGTGTCACTTGGGAGCTGTGAGAACAGGTGTTAGGAACAGGCAGACAGCCGATCTTTCCTGGGATATGTGCACAACACAAAAAGATGACACCTGGTCGGCAGAAGGCCTGCTTTTGACCTGTATGTTTATTGTAAGACTAAAGAGACAAAGTAGTTATAGGCTATTTATAATCCTCGAGCCATCAGTCTTGACTGACAGGTTCCTGAAAGAATGGTGTCAGATGCATTATCCATTTCTGAGGGCAAGGTCATTTAGACGCTCACAAAAGATAGTGTAATTTGAATTTGTTCAGAACGGAGATTAAGATTAGTTAGATATATAACAATTGTTCTATTTTAGCCATGTCAAGCAAATTTCTAGCTTTACCGTTCCTAAGAAATTGAATCTCAATAAACAACATAATTTTCTGCAAACGATTCATAATTATTCTTTAAATGAGTTGAGGGCTGAGTTTGGTGATGGTAATGCTGTTTCTAGAGTCAGTAAACTTTTGGTGGGCTGAATGATGTCTACAATCATTCGTTTTCATTTTCTGTTCTTAGCTCTCTGATCCTGTGTTTGTGTCACTGGCTTTACAAATTAGTGCCACACTACTCCGGTCTAACACCTAGGATAGACAGACAACCCCAAATACACACCCAAAACAAACTCGAACACCCATTTGTCTTTCTGATTTTTTTTCTTCCATAAGGTGAAATCAGCCATCACTAACTCTAATAATCTGCAAATTTTATTTTATTTTGTTTATCAAGAATAAGAGGTGTATGAAGAATGCAGAACCATAACAGACCCTTGTGATTCATTGTGTGATATTTAGCTGTAATATTCATTAGCATATATTTATAACCCATTACCTCACTGGTGTCCAAATGGTTTTACCACATGATTGTAAACACAGTTTGACTAACAGTCTAAAAGTAATTTGATTAGAAATATTTACACAACAAAAGCATCTTTAAAGTCATATGTGCAAACATGCAAAAATCTTTCAGTAAAAAAAAAAAAACCTTGGATCAATTTACTTGAAAAGTAGAATCACATGATAAATTGAGGCCTTTTTTCAGAGAAAACATCCTTATGTAAGTTTTTTTTTCTTATGTATAAATCTAATACAGTGCTGTGAGGTTATGCATAATATAAAATATTTCACTGTAATAATTACACAAGACCATATTGTAACATGTTCCAACATGTAGTTACAGACGGATGAGTTTAGGTCAGTTACACAACCTGTATTGTCTGTAGTTTGTGTTGCAGATCTAGTTTGGGTGTGGTGGCCTGAAACTGGTAAATAGCCCATGACTCTATCAGTCTTCACGAGGCGGACGGGCGGCAACTCAGGCCACCTTCACGAGTGTGAGCCAGTGATAACTCCTCACAGTTCTAACCTTCTCCTCCTTACTGTAACCCAAAACCAAAGCGTTACTGTTCAGGGACTAAAAATAGTCAAGATTCTCTCTGTCTCTCTGCCTTGGAATGAAAGAAGCAGTGAGTACTTTCCTCATGTCCCATATGATCGGCGCGTCTACTGTAATACGATCATGTTGTCAGAAAGGCCCAACTCTGTTCCCAAGTACACTGTACCCTCAGACCCCAAAAGCCCTTCCTGTACACAAATACTAGCCTTGTTCTTTTTAATTCAGCTGGGCTTTGTGGCATTTAACAATGTAAGCAGTTCCCTATCATGCCCTTTCAGCGGCTGGCTCTTTTGGCCAGGCTGAAAGTGACTTGGACTGGAAAACATGTTTTTCCTTTTTTTTTACTTCTACAGAAAGCATTGAGGGACTGAATAAAGCAAGCAGCCATTATTGTGCCTTATTTGCAAGCCAAATACTGTAAAACATGATTTTTTGTGCAAGTTTCTGGCTTAAACTTTCTTTCTTTCTCTCTCTCAGGGCCTGCTGTCTTTGGGCGAGCTTTGTGAATTGAGAGTACCATCAAGCAGCAAGCATGTCTAAGAGCGATCCCCGAGACATTGACGAGGATGCCATCCTCAGGGGCCTCAGCGCCGAAGAGCTGGATCAGCTGGAGTATGAACTACAGGAGATGGACCCTGAGGTACTATGCTGAACAACTGTTGGAAACTAAAGCATGGCTAGGTGTCATTTGAGTAGAATTTGAAATGTTTTGCCACATGCACATTTGTAGACACCAGTTGTAGATTACAACTTAAGGCTGAAATACACCACACAACTTTTACCAAGAATTTCACTCCGATTTTTTGTCTGGAAGTTGCTTAAAATCAGGCTGCAGATTTGAGTTCACAGATTTCACAGGAAATAGTGTAGTGTATAATGGTCACAGACTTTCAAACACAGTTTTCATTTGTCATACATCTCCCAGAAATGAGGCGCATGTTTATGTGTGAGTTTCTTGTGTTCAGAACTGCTTCAAAGTCTGATAGTGTGTGATCATCAGTTGTTTAAGGTATATTCAAAAATATATGACTACTGAATGCTTTGTTTGACCAATCAGAATCAAGTATTCTGGAGAGCTGTGTTATGATTAATCATAATTGCTGTTGAACTTGGCTGTGCTGAGAACAAAGTTTGTTTATGATAATTCCTTCTAGTACAGATTTTTTTAAACTTGATTTTGGAAGGATGAAGAGGTCAAATGTGCATACGTGAATGGGTGAGTTCTGAAAGCAGAAATCATTTTAAACAATAATTTTCTTGATCTTTCAGAATGCCATGCTTCCAGCCGGGTTCCGTCAACGCGACCATACCAAGAAAAGTCCCACAGGCCCCTTTGATCGCTTCGCCCTGATGGATTACCTGGAGAAGGAGGCCATGGACCATAAGGACAGAGACGACCTGGTGCCCTTTACAGGGGAGAAGAGAGGTACCACCACCACTGGATTGATAGTAACATGACATTTCCAATATCTAACATCTGAAAACCCTTAGTAAACAAATGTGCTTTGAAATATTCTACTGAAGTTATATTTGCCATTTATTAGTCATCATCTGATGCATATTTTAAAATAAAATTCTGAGCTTTAATAGAATTAAAAGGAATAATTAATTATTTATCATATTATATGTCATTATTTGGTTGGTTAATTCTTTCATGTGCTTGCATTTTAGCTGTGAGTGAAGTGAACATTTCTCTTTCTCTCTGCTGTCTGTAGGTAAAGCCTTTGTCCCTAAACCAGGAACAGGACAAATCCCTGTGGAGGAACAGATCACTCTGGAACCTGAGCTGGAGGAAGCACTGAAGAATGCAACAGATGCTGAAATGTGTGACATTGCAGGTGGGCATCCCATTTCTACTCAGTTCCTGTTGATTCTTTTCACATGATATAAAACAACTTATGATTTCCGGTCCGGATAGGCATTAAAACTCTTCTAAAACTAATCCTCACTTTAAACCTGTAATGTCCTGTAACAGCTCTGACTGTAATCCAAATTTTGATCCTTGACTAAGGACTGATCCTCTATTTGCTGTTGTAAACAGCTGATCACAATACCCCGTGCATGACATTTGTCAATCAAACCCCTTCTAATTTAATCTGCTCTATTTGTGTTGTACAATCAATGTATGACAATATATATATATATGTATGTATGTATATAAAAGAAGCAGCCTAGCTGACTTATAAGTGGAACTATGAATGGTGTGTAGGTCATGCACAGAATTATACCACACAGTATCTATTTCCCCAAGCTCAGCAGCTCACCAAAATAAAATGAGCAACAGCCAACCAGTCAACATGAGCAGAGATGGAGTGAAAATGTTTGCACTTCTGTGTTGGGTTGGCTACAAGTCCTCTGTAAGCTAGAAACACTCTATGATTGTGTGTAGGCAGCATAAATATCACTTAGCTTACTGCTTCTATTAAAACTGCAACTTGAGACACAAATAATTCACACTATTCTTAATTTAACATACTAAAGTGATGGAAACCAGTCAACAGTCTAATTTTCATCTAGCTTCTGTGAGCACTTAATAACAAACCTTTGCCATCAAGGACATTTAAAGCTGTGGAGTTTTGGAGTGTGTCACTGGCCGCAGTTTTCCAGAGCCCTCATTCAGAACACAGTTTTAACTCTGGAACACGTCCAGTGTAGGATTTAACTGTCAATAGGGTGATTTAATGGATGAGTCTGCTTTTGCTGATTTCTAAATAGTGCTGGTGGTTTTAATGTGGTTATTGTATCTGAATATGTAATTAGAGCTATAGTACAAAGGGAAGGTTTGGTCTATCCCAATCCCAATTGTATCTCCTGTTGCCCTACTGTAACTTTTTTTGTAAGTCCAATCGCCGCTAATCGAAACCTGGAGTTGGAGTTTATAGTGGATTTACTGGTTAGTCAGCGCCACCTGGCGGTCATATGAAATTTTACAGTTTATCTGATGCATATCTAGTCAGTTCTGCAGTGCAGCTTAAATGATTTGTGCAAGTATTGCTCGAAATGTATTCTATAAAATATTAACTGATTTAAAAAAAGATTAATTCAAAACATTATATTTATATGTATAACATTATTTATTTTATAATTTGTAATAATATTAATCAAAATATGTAATATTTAAATGAGTAATTAAAATGTATTAATTATTATATAATTTAAAATTATAAATGAATTATATTATAATATAAATTTATCATTATAAAAACGTATTAATTATAAATTTATCAACATATTATTATAATAATCATTATATTTTTATATGAAACTATTAAAATATTAATTATTAAATTATATTTAATATATTATCTAAAGTGTATGTCATTATCTAATGGGATTCTTGTATCCTCACAGCCATCCTGGGAATGTACACACTCATGAGCAACAAGCAATATTATGATGCCCTGAACACCACCGGCAAGATTGCCAACACTGAAGGCATCAACAGTATGTCTGCATACAGCACATTTCACACTGAACCTTTTAATGTCAAACAAAAGTTTTCTATGTGTTTTTTTTTTTTCATTTTTGTTGGATTTTTCACTTCAGTATACACAATAGTTCTTTAGAAGCTGGTCAATACTCTTTTAGGTGTGGTGAAACCAGATGTGTATAAGGTCTATCCTGAAGAGCCTCCTAATGACACAGACGTAGAGGAAACTCTGCGCTGCATCCAAAAAAACGACAGCAGAGTGGAGGAGGTCAACCTTAACAATATCCCGGTAAATATGCTAACTATACTCCTGCCTCATTATGATCACATTACAGACTGGACATAACATTTATATTATAAACAGACTGCCTAATTACACTTTCAGTTACACTTTTACTTAATTAGATAATTAATCATAACAACTGATGCAGTTCTCTGCATGAGCAGAAAGAAATAGTGACGACTGTTTGTGTTGCTGTAGGACATTCCCATCCCAAACCTGAAAGCGATTTTTGAGGCTATGAAGAAAAACACACATGTGCTTAGCCTCAGCATCGCTGGGACACGCAGTAATGACCCCGTGGCCCATGTAAGTCCTGGAGCCTGTGTTTTTAATGTTATTTCATTCATTCATTTGCTTCAATCGAAAGTCTTAGCATATGTGAATTTGAGTAATTAAAAAATGCTGTCAATAATAGTAAAATATATATTTTATAGACTCAAATGGTAGCGTTTGTTTTTTGTTAGATTTGATCAAAAGTATTCAGTTTAGTTATATACACAAAAGTTCAAATGTTTTGAGTCAGTATGATAAAAAAAAATTATAATACAGTTTTTCAGTAAGGATGCTGCTATAAGAAGAAATGTTTCTTGAGCAGCGAATCAGGATATTAGAAGGATCATGTGACACTGAAAACTGCAGTAATGGCTGCTAAAAATTCACAAAATAAATTATTTTAAAATAAATGAAAATAGAAAACATTTATTTTAAAATTCTATTTTATTTTTTAATGTAGTCTTGGTGAGCATAAGAAACAGAAACATAAAAAAAAAATCTTACTGACCCCAAATATTAATCAATAGTTATTCTTAATATTCTTCATAAAATCAGTTTTCAACTCTTTTGAAATTATGGAGACCTGATGTAAGTTGTTTCTTCTGCTCTTTTGCCGTGAGTCAGGCTATAGCTGAGATGTTACAGTCCAACACTACCCTGCAGAGCCTCAACATTGAGTCCAACTTCATTACTGCACAAGGCATGATGGCCATCATCAAGGCACTGGAGGAAAACTCCACCCTGACTGAGATCAAGATCGACAACCAAGTAAGAGACTAAAACACTCCTTCCAAAAACATCTGATGGCTTGTGCTTAAATCTGAAAGCCAAATTGTTCATGTGCATTTTCACAGAGACAGAAACTAGGCGACTCAGTTGAGATGGAGATTGCATCCATGTTGGAGAACAACCCCAGCATCATAAAGATTGGTTATCACTTCACTCAGCAGGGCCCGCGTGCAAGAGCCGCGATAGCCATCACCAGAAACAATGATATCCGTGAGTGTCTTTCATATTATTGTTTAGATTGTTCTTGTCTGTAGCCTAAACAGGAATATTTTTTCATTCATTGGGTTTTTGGTGTAACACTGAATTTGATCTTTTTTTGTGTTTATCCCATCTCTAGTTCGTCAGCAGAGAGTAAGATGAAAAGAGGATGGAGTTTAGTTCATTTAAGAGATATCACAGTTCTCATGTGCACCCTTGGAGTCTTATACTCCAGTAACAGCTAGGAAACCCCTACAGATGACCCCGATATGCTTCTACCATTCGCCAACGGCCATTGTGGATATCATTATCGCCAACCTGTTAAGACTTCATTGCTTTTTGTGGATTTCATCAAATCAAAAGTTCTGATCTAATAAAATTGACCTGCTCCTTAATACCTCAGTTTGCAAACTTAAAAAAAGACACCAGTTGCCCAGTTCTTCTTTTTTTTTTCTGGTAATATGGTGTTCCCGGAAAGGTTTTTTTGTAAATATTTGAAATAAAACATTACATTCTATATTGTCTAATCAGACGTCAAAGTTTTATTAAATTACAAAACCAACATTTAATCTCGGTTTGTTCTGTCAAAACACTGACGTGCACTTATGTTCAAGAGTCAGTATATATATATATATATATATATATTTTTTTTTTTCACAGAAAACGTCTATTGCAAATACATTCTGCTTTTTTGAACTTTCCATTCACAGTTAAATTTCACAGTGTCACAGTTTCCACAAAATAGTAAGCAGTACAACTGTTGATAATAGGAAATGATTTCCTAAAAACCAAACCTGCATATTACTGAAAATTCAGCTCTGCTGTTACATGAATAAATTATTATTTTAAAATACATTAAAATACAAAATAATTAAGTTGCAATTTCACAATATTACCATTTTACTGCATTCTACTGTATCTTTCCAAAACATTTTAAAATTCTGACTGACACCATATTTTTAAACGTTAGTGTAAATATTTGAATGTATTCTCAGAGCAGATGCTCTCAGTAGACTCACTGTACAAAACAGCTTCATTATCATTGTTACATCTGGACTTTTAACGATTTAGATTAGATTTAGGTGATGCATAATTGAATTAATGGAGGACTAAGATAAAATAATGCTTGACTCATGTCATAACTGTGATTATATGATGACTTAAACCCAGAGGCATGAAACAAATGGAACTATTCAATATCCCATGGCAGGGCTTCCTGCTCCCCCTCTACTAACCTATTTTTACACACAAAGCACCCTGTCATGAAACCCAGTCTCATGGGTTTAAGTTACAAAGCTCCAAATATACCACCTTCCTCAAGGAGATTTATACTCCCCTTTGGAACAGATGCTAAAGAATTTCAAGTGTCACCTCTTAACTATCATTATTGCCATTTTTAAAGACTAATATATACATGGATCATTTGACTTCAAGCATGTAGGTTAATATGGGTTTTGAAATTTTGGTGGCTGTCTAAACTCCACAGGCCTACGTCAGGCCTATGCCACAATCTGATCTGCAAAGGATCCACAGAACGAAGACGGCGTTCCACATTCTGTTCTCAATTTGGAATAGATTTGGACCGCTTTCATCATACAACCAACATTCTGCCACTGAAAGTAAAAGGATAATGTAGATATTTAAATATGAAACTATTTGTGAAAATACACTAGATGAGATTCAACACAATGAGGTTACAACCTCTTCACTTTATTCACACAGAAATATAACAATTATTATATGAATTTTTTTAAAAAAAAAATTATAAAACAACCTCTGTTGGTTCAGAAATTGTTTAAACGAGATGGCAAGTACATAGTACTAATACAGTTTGCAAAATTCAACAGCAAAAACTCTTTTCCAGAAAGAATGTCTTAAAGTTTTGACCTTATTGTGTGTAAAGTAGGTCACAGAGATGATATATGGGAGCTGTGACTAGAGACAATATCGTCAACTCGCACGCAGTTCAGTTTAAATGTATTGCATCTCTAATCTGTTTGAGGCTCACATTCAGTGCTGGATCCGTTCTTCCTCTTCTTTGTCTCTCCTTTTTCTTTAGTCTGTCCCTGATGCATTACGAATGACATTGAACATAATGCATAAGGAAAATGGAAAAAGATAAAGAACAAAATGTCTACAGCCTTCAAATAAATATTTGTAGTACCTGTTGTACTAGTTGTTGCTATGGAGTCAATACTTCCTGTCCTAACGGACGTATGAGTTGATATTGTTGATTTGATCTTTTCTGTCTTCTAGGCCACATCCTGACAATTCCAATCCTTCACTTCATGTATGTAGAAAACAAATACAATATATGAGCAAAATTTTTTATAATCAATTAAACAAAAAGACAAAAAACAGCCTAGAGAGGACTATAAAAATTAATGTTATATGTGTATGTATTAAAATCTGAGAACACACTAAAAATCTAAAATAAATCCTTATATATATATATATATATATATATATATATATATATATATATATATATATATATATATATATATATATATATATATTGAACAAAGTTCAAATAAAGAAATATTATGATATCAAATGAAGAAGAAATCTAAGATGTTGCACTTTTCAAATAAATGACGATTTAAAGACAATTTGAAATTTGTGTAAACTTATCACGTTCATTGATGATAAAATTTGGATGGATTTTTGAATTCTACTGGTTCATAAACTGGTTGAAGAAAATTAATTCAGTTACCTTTTGATCATCTTCTGATTTAACATCGTCTTGATGTCATCTCTTATCCATTTCATGTCACAGGTGATTCTTTTTTTGCCATAAAACAATTTCATTCCTATAAACAAAGAGACCAAAGAGGACTTGAATCCTGAAAGCTAGTTTATACAGAAACTGAGTAAATCCAGAGGTAGAATTTCACCTTCGAGGTGTCTCTTTCCCTCCCTGTGCACCATGAGCATATCAACAGTGTCAAACACAGGACTGTGAGAACACACACAAGGCAGCCGTGTCTACAGTGGGGGATAACACAGAGTAGCTTCATCATCTGGGATGAAGTTAGACAGAAGATCTGCAACGGGTCGTTTCTTGTAAGACGACGAGAGACAGAAAACAGTGAGAAAAGGGGGAAAGGGACTGTTGCATGTGTACAAGTACGTCAAAACATTACGTTATCTGTCTGCTTCCTATTTTTGCTAGACCTTGAGTACATTAAGTTAACTTTGAGCATCACCCTCCCTTATGAAACACATATTTTCAGTCCTATTCTTCCAAGGCAACTATTTCTTATTTCGCTTCCTGTTTTTGTCTCTGGAATTATGGGTAGTGGTCTCTGATTCATGAACGTATCGAGTCAGTTCGTGAATGATTCTTTCGCAAATAGTACTGATCCCTTCAAGCTAAACCATTCTCTTTGTAATGAATGACTATCCATCTCGAAATAAGTTTTATTCGAGTTTAAGGCATGTAAAACCTCAAGAAATAGGTGCACTTATTATTATTATTTTATTTTATTTTTTACCAATTCATTGTCCAAAAGAATCGATTCGCTGGAGTGGGACTGGGACATGGGAGGAACTTATTTAGTTGACGCCATGGCAACAGAGGCTAAGCTAATCTGTTAAGGTCTTGGGACAAATAACGTTAAGACTGTCTGAACTTAAAATGTAAAGGCTACCGGTAATATATTTCTATTATTTTTGTGGTTGATGTATTAGTTAATGTCTGAAATGTTCGTTTTTTGGGACGCCACTGTTATTTAAGTGATTTACGTTAAGTTAAAAATAAAACGTCTGTGTAGGACCGAATTATTATTAGTAACGTTAGTTGTATTTACGTTACTGGTTAAGTGGCGTTAAAAAACTTTATTTCGGTTCGTAATGTCGTAACCAGTCAATTCTAACAATTAAATCAGAGATAGGTTGTTTATTGCTGCAGACCATTTCTTCATTTAAATTGACTGATGGCATAAGTGCATGTTATGTTCAGTCCTGCTGTCTTGCATTCAGTAGCCTCAGATGGTCAGCTGCAGTTCATCA
The DNA here is from genome assembly GCF_023724105.1 of Carassius gibelio. Taxonomy (NCBI): domain Eukaryota; kingdom Metazoa; phylum Chordata; class Actinopteri; order Cypriniformes; family Cyprinidae; genus Carassius; species Carassius gibelio. The sequence continues at coordinate 11,261,529 of NC_068386.1, read as the reverse complement.
TAAGTCATTATTAAAATAAACAAACGCTGGAGCTCGGGTCATGTCCTCCGATCACTCCGCGTCACTGGCCGGTACTCACGGCCTCCTCCGCGGCCAGCGCACCCGGTCCTACGGTAGCCTCGTGTCCTCTTCATTATCACCCGTTAGACAAAGGCGAATTAAACATAAAGTCCAGCCCGGTGATACTTTGCAAGGACTGTCATTGAAATATGGCGTGTCTGTAAGTAAACAGAAAGCATGCATTTTAAGAATTTGCCCTTTTACATTTTTAGTTGGGTGCATTTACATAGTTTTCAACATTAATGTACTTTAAACGTATTTTTCTGTCTTTACAGATGGAGCAAATAAAAAGGGCAAACAGACTGTACACAAATGATTCAATATTCCTGAAGGAGTCCCTCTTCATCCCCGTCTTGACAGAGTCTGTGTCATTCACAAATGGAGTGGAGTTGACCGAAGATGAGACAAGTCCAGCACAGATACACACAGAGATTTCTAATGAGATCCCCAAAAGCCAAACAGACTCTAGATGTGAAGCGAATGCTGATCTGTCACCAGTGGAGTACCTGAAAAAGATAGACGGCTTGATCAATCAGTCCAAACAAGCAGCTGTGAAGACCTGCCACGAGGGAGAGAAACAGTAAGTTGTCAGAAGAGACAGAGTTCACTAATTCCATATCATTTTGTTTGCTGTCAGCTGAGTCGTTCAGCAAGTATGAGCTCAATGGAAGAATCATATGACTTGGGGTTCCAATGAACATGAGATGACACATCATTACACCGATAGAGAGAGAGAAAAAAGTCCAATTTAAGGCACATTCACACCAAGGACGATACTACAACGATTAAGACATAGTCCTAAACTGAGAGTCCTCACCTCAACCATACCGATAACAGCAGAGAGGAACAATATTTTTTCCCAACTGATGAACAATAAAAACTTCAGAATCCATCCTGCTTTAAAGAGGTTGAGCATTTAAAAGGCCATAACGTAACATAACTGCACTGTGTCCTTGTAATAAATAGAATGTTGTTATGTGCTAGTGGACGCTAATATAGCTATTGTTAAAGTTATCTTTATAGCAGGTTGTCAGAACTACAGCCTGTGGGCCAGTTGCAGCCTGTGGATCAATGGCATTATACTTTTTACATCCGCTGACTGATCACGTGACTATTAAACAGTGCTGTGAGAAACATTCGAGTTTGGCGCAGAGGTCAGTGATACAAACCACAAATTTCATGATAAGTTAAACTAGTTTAAAGCCAGATGAAACCACTTTGGCATTCTCAACAAAACTGATGCGGAAATAACTAAATGCCTTAAAACTATTCTAAATACCTTAGCAACTGTTCAACTTACTAGCTCAGTAAGAATATTCACATTTTATCGTTTAAAAATTACGTTTTACTTTTTTTTTTTTTTTACAGATCTGAAAAAAAATCTGCATTCTCAACTCAACTTAAGCTACTGTCCAAGAGACAAAACATGTAATCTTATTAATATTGCTGTTGCCACTAGTCTCAAATGTTGGTCAGGAGCCCTGTATACTGAATATGCCCTGTGTGTGTGTAATGGAGCCCTGCTTTATAGTTATCATTCTTAGTGTGGATGCCAGTTTAGCTAGAAACCATTCATAATCAGAAATTGCTAATGAATCTTACAAATATTTACTAAGAAATGGCAAGTAACACATTTAATTAAGAAGAACTGATGTCGTATTTTCTTTTAAAAAAAAAACCCTCCATTAATCTTTGTTTTATTCACAACTTAAAAAAAAAATTACGGTGTACAAACCTATGTGGAAATCCATTATCCACCTATAAGGAATTAATTACAAAAGCTATTTTCATACTATAGCAGAACATTTCCTGCAATGAAATCACTTTTTACATTTAAAGGTTTTCATCTATGGAGCAGCTCCATCACAGCAATCTGACATCTGACAGAGCATCCTCCCAGCATGCCGTTTTGGGAGCTGTTCCCATTACAATCACCAGACGGACCAGGAATCTGAGGGATAGGGAGGATGAGATCTTCCAGCTCTGATGTAGGCATTTATTAGGACTGTTTTCTTTGTTATTTGTACAAATTGATTGTTTTAGAAGGCTCCCCGTTTGGGTTTCATGCCTTTTCCAGAGATTACTGGAGTGATTTGCAATAGTGTTTTTCATAAAACTACTACCAGCTTTAGACATGCACACATATTAGCACAGTAAAAGCACTGTAGTTTGATGCCTAAAAAGTAATAATGTGAAATATAATTCTGCTGTATTTTTTTTTAATGAGCGTAACATATTAATAATGGACAGTTTTGTGTGTGAAATAGAAGACCGCATTTCTAGCTTGAAAAAAAGAATGCACTTGCTAATTGATACTGAATTTAATACTCCCTCACAAATGCTTTGGGAATGTGCCACTGGACATCTTTCAGATGCAATAGTTTTGCACTGCAGTCACATGCTTGGTTTGCTGTTTTTTTTTTTTTCTGTTCAATTTACATGGTGCTAAAGTGTCTAATGCCCTTTGTGGTTACCAAAACATGATAAAAACTTTGTTCATTTCCTGGACTGGTTTTTGGTGTTGCATTTGTGAACTCTAAATGATCAACACTCCATGATAAATTAATGCAGTATGAAACGCTCCGATTAATACAGATATTAGTCTTTTAACTTTGAAATCTTGTTATAACATTACACAAAACGTCACAATCGAAATGCACCAGTATTCCTTCTACCATATGCATTTATAACCTGGAATTAATTAATTGCATGTTTAAACAAGGCATTAGGGTGTGTATTATGAGTGTAAAAGTTCTCCAGACAACAAAATATAAGCATTTAGTTTCTTGTCATCAGTAAAAATTCTTTATAGACATAAAATGTTATGTAAGATTAGCTCAGTGCAAATAGATGGCTTACAGTAAAATCGGTAATATTATGTAAAATTACAAATGTAATACTATCTGCGCTGCTTTGTAAATATCTGTGCTGCTTTGTTTTTGTGGAAACCAGAATACATTTTTCAACACAAAGATTAACAGAACAGCATTTATTAGAAATAAACGTTTGTATCAATTTTTTGTCAATTTAACGCATCCCCTACTGAAAGTTTTGAGAAACTAATCTTACTGATCTCAAAATTTTAAACATTAGTGTGTTTCAACTTGCAACACAATATGCAAATTACTTTAGCAAAAGCGAGGGCTTTTGTTTTAGAGAAATTGTTTTGGTGGTTGTTCCCTTTTAGAACACAGCCGATCCCCCTCAGGGCTGTTCATGTCAAAATATAATTGTTGACTGTGTAGTGCCAAGCTTTGATTTGTACTGTATCTTAGCCATAAGGGTAACACTACAGTAGATGGCAGCGTGAATAGAATGTCTTTCTAAATGTGTTTGTGTGTTCTGGTTTTTGTTATTTTGTTGTCCTGGGAGGTACATAATCAGCTCCAAAATATTAACAGTTTTGAACAATACAATTTTCTGCTTTAGTTTACAGCAGAATAGCTGAACCCCAGTGGTTTAGACGTCATTAAAAAAAAAGTAGTCTTGAAAACCTCTATCCAACGCAGCTGGAGTCTCAGAGCTTTAAAAAATTGTTCAGATGGTACATTTGATCTGAGCTCACTTAGGTAGTAACAGTGGCTGTGTTAACACTATCAGGCCAATGACTGATCTAATATTCATTAATAGCACAGCAACACTATTTCAGGGGTTGGACTGAAGTGTGACACCATCAGTCAGTCACTTTTTTGCTTCTTTGGTTGCATTGTACGCAGTCTGAGATAACGGGTGGTTGCCAATCCTGTAAAAGTCTTTCAATGCTTTGCCGTCCTCATAACGTCCCGTCCTCCAGCAGTTTGTTAAGCCCGTTGCAGATTTTGGTGAGGTGGGGTTTGAGAGGCCCGGATGGGTTGTAAAGCTCGGTGAGGAGCTCAGGGTCAGCGTAATGGTTGAAGACGTGGTTGATGCGTCCGTGGGATTTTGCTGTGAGGTGAGTGTTTACAAGCTTCAGAAGCATGTCTCTACTTTCTTTCAGGATCTCTGACATAACTGCTTTGTCAAAGGTGAAATCTACCTGGAAAGGGAAAGAAGAGACAGGTTTGGTTACAAATAAGACTGTTTTCAGAACCACACCGCCTGCTTTGTAGAAAGCTAAAAGCCTCTTAATGATCAGTTGACAAATAATTAACAAATAAATCGATTGCGATTTTGTAAAGGAAAAAGTATCGGAAGTGTCAAAGAAATGCTAACATGAATGCTTCAAAAAATACTTAGTTTACATTCATTGATACAATAACAAAATAATTAAAAGTTATATAAGTGAAACCACTGAAAGGAATGTTTTACATAATATGACTAAAAATGGCAAATATATTATTTATTAATATTATATTTTCCATTATATATTTTTTTGTCATTGTATTTTTTTAGTATTTTATGTTTTTTATATTCTGAAATTGTCAAATGTGACTGAAAAATGCTTTTGTGCAATATGTATTTTATTTTATAACTTCTTTTATTTTAGTAATTTCCTGGATGCTGTCAGTGTTCAAAGTATGTGAATTATACTGTATGCTTTTTTTACGTTATAGAACATAAACTCAGCAAATACTGCTTAAAGGTGTGAGATGCATGTATTGCGTACCTCGTTGAAGCTGATGGCCGTCATGGCTCCCTGGTGCAGTTTCTTTTGGAAATCCTGGGCCATCTTTAGCTCCTCATCATTGAATCGATTGTGCTTGAAAAGGACAGCTATCTTCACCACCACTTTAATGAGGTCTTTCACCACTTTCTGGGCCTCTGAGCGGTTCCCAGTGTACTCCTTTGACACACGGTAAAGCTCATCTAGAATCTCGCTGCTGGTTTCATCGATGAACATCTGCACTGTAGTCTTGTTGGCCATTTGGCTCAGCATCTTTTTCTGGGCCTTGAGCACCATGTCCTTGGAGCTGAATGCCTCCATGTCTTAGAAAGGGGAGAGATCAATAGTAATTCAAGATGCTGAATATTTGTATTTATTTTTCGTTAGTAATACAGTGTGTTTTAAGTTAGCATAACCCCTCAGTAACTTAAAAGTATATAAAAAATATATACTAAAGATATGTCATTTAAAATGACATATGCATATGATCTATGACATGTTTTGGCAATGTTTATGAAATATCCTTATGACTAATTGTGCATTTTCCCTTGTATTTTAATTCTGGTTGTGGATTGTCAGAGCTGGGGAAGTCCCCTTACAGTCTTACTTTAACCAGTTGTACATCAGGGAAAGCTCATGCCATTTAGGACCTCATCATTGCCCACACATCTCATAAACAACACTAATTGTTGTCAAGATGATGTGTCATCATATCCACCACTCTCAGTGCTGCTCAGTGACATCCAAACATCTGTGATCAGTGTGTCTATATAACATTCAGTATTTTACCTCGTTTAAAGGAATAGTTCACCCAAAAATAGAATTTTAACTTCTGTTGTAATCACCCTCAGGATATCTAAGATGTAGAATTTTTTTTCTTCTTTTTTTTTTGGAAATTTCCCCATTGAATTAAACATCATATGGTGGTTAGGTATGTTTTGAAGCATGGCTGCTGGTTTGATCTGGTCCTTAGCTGGTTATGAGCTGGTCATATGCTGGACCTAAGCAACTAACTCCTGCTCAGGACCAGCTCAAACCAGCAGCCTTGATTCAAAACATAACCACTGACCTGATACCTGAGCTTATGCTGTTTTTTTTCAGCAGGGTTGTTCCTCCATCAGAACAGATATGGGGAAATTTAGCATTACATCACTTGCTCATCAGTGGATGCTCTGCAGTGAATGGGTGCAGTCAGAATTAGCTAAAAGAAATAGCTAAAATAATAATAGTTAAGTAATCCACGTGGCTCCAGTCCATCAGTCCAACAAAAAATCTTGTCTGCTCACCAAAAAAATCAACCGATATATTTATTTCCTGATTCAGACAATACATAATTTTACTGGAGAAACCAATACTATGGATAAAGGACTTGTATTTTAGCTGAAAGCAATGGTTTGAATTTAAAAAAGTATGTTCATGCAAATTCCTTTCAACTTCACAAGACTTAAACCTTTTTTTTTTGTAGAATAATTAAATGCAATACTATTAGTTGAACTATGATTTGCATGCACATCCTGTATACATTTAGGTTGTAGTCTCTGATGTCCAACACAGCATAGTTTAGCATTGCTTAACAGAGCGTATAGTCAGGAGAACGTGCAAAGACATGTATGAAAAAAATAAATTCACTGCATAGTACTTACAAGTCCCCACATGAATCGGAAGATTGAATCATGATACAGGCATCTGTGTGCTTAGACATTTCTTCAGTGTATTGGTGCAATTTTTGAGGTCTTGCATATCTCCTTCATCAGATATTCTTGTCATTAGTGGTGATCTTTTTGTGCTGCATTTATTAAAAATCCTGTACTCTATAACTAATGCAATAACTGCAAAGTATATTAATGTCCAAATGACCTGCACTGTGTTTTTTAAAATGAATCAAGACAAGCCAAAAGTGATGTCATATCTCAGTGCTGCTATCAGCTTTTAAAATGAACCAACCTGATTACATTTTAATGCAGTTTAAGTACATTAGTACAGTCATTACATTCTGTGACATGGAACATCAAAACAACTATATTAATACTCATTTGAACAAATCTGCATGTTGTACACTTCTGTTAAACTGCGAAAGCAACATAATCCTAAGGTTTAACACAGCTTCTCCTTTATGAATCTAAACAGAGCAAAACTGATCTGGTGTTAAATGTTTCACTGTATGTGGCTATTTAGATGCAAGTTTATTTTTTATAGAAAATAAATATAAAATTTGTTTGGAATATGGTTTCTTAAAACATCTGTTCTTAAACATCTGATTAAATCAGGCTTATGCTGGGCTTTTTCTTGTTTCTTGTTTTCTTAACAATTAAGTTTCTATTAAGTTTTCTCAAAACAAACTCTAATATAATATATAATATTATTTATTTTTTAAATAAGAAAACTGTTTATAAAACACTATTTAATAGAGTAAAATATATTAATTACAATAAATAATTTAGCATTTTAATATTTGATTAAAATACATTAATACAATTAAATTATTATTTATTAGTAAAATTATAAATTAAATTATTTTAATGCAAATCGTTGTGCTCATGGATTTCTTCAGGGCCATACTGATTTCATTCATACCTGTCAAGACGAGATGAGCAAATTTACATTCATTTGATTATGACTTCTAACTTTTTAAAAAAACATCCGAGGCAATCTAAAGTCAAGCTAATTAATTAATTTGAAACCTTTCCACTTAGAATTAGCTGAAATGGCCATCTGTATCCCTCCTCATTGAAAGGTTTGTCACAGACAAATAAATATTTAGCATTCCTCAGATGACTTCAGCAAAAGCCTGAGGCTCTATGTGTGTGTAAATCCCAGAGGATTTACAGGATATGAAGAATCATGTTGTTTCTCCATCCTAAAGACCACTGTAGTCACCCTGTCATTACAAAGCAGCAACTCACAGAACAAACCCGTCTGACGGCACAGAAGAGACAGGTCAAAACCTGTTGCACAGGATTTGCCAGCCCACTGTTTTTTTCTTTTTAATTCAGAATGGTCAAACGTGACTTTTATGATAAATGTATATAAAATGAGAGTGAAAGAATTTGAAGTGTGTGAGTGGGAGCAATTTTTTTTCTGAATGGCTCTAAATTAAAGTCATAGACTAAGACTAAGATACGAAGTGTCAGCTGGTCTCTTAGTGTCCAAACCCCATCTAAAACTAGTCTGGCAAACCAGTTATGATCAAGTTTTCAGCAGCGAGAACACATCCTAGACTATCTTTAGACAGCCATGTATTTCCAAAAAAAAAAAACCCAAATCTTTTATTTAAGCTTGTTGACTGAAGTGTGCCAGGTTAAGCTAGTTTAGAAGCCTGATAGGACATTAGACCACATAGACCAGCATACAAAACACAACGCATGCTGGGCTTTTCAATCTGGCTTTCTCTAATAACAGGCTTTAATCATCATTGCTAAAAGAAAATCATTAAAGAATCATGCCTTAATGTGTCTGCCCAAAGTTTAAATCATTCCTATGCTCATCTACACAAACGTGTGTAAAAACGTGTGTTTGGTGCTCGTTCTCAGTGTACCATGTGTTTCCTCATCACTATCTCCCCGCAGCACCTGAATAGTGAGGTCTGAGTATGTGATGATGTCACGTATTGTGCAAAATTCTCCTTATTACTCAATACTGCCTGTTTTATCACTGCTTATTTACTGCCATTTTCATTCTTTTCATGTTGTAAAAGTACAGTGTTGTTTTCTTTGTAAAATTAGCATGTGTGTGACTCATATGCATGTGTTTGACTCTCACTCAGCCGGAGAAGTTGTTTTTTTAATATGACCAAACAATGTTTAAACCTGACTATAAAGGAAGTGAAACTCTGGGCTGTTAGGCACAGCTTTTCCCCCGTTTTCGGTTAAACCCCCGACAGCTAATTTTTTCTGACACACGCTGCTACAAAAAGGTTCACATCAACTATCCAAAGCCTGAGTTTACAGAGTTTAGGACATGGTTATGAGACATCACACTCTTTATTTCAGTAGAAGGTGTGTTTTCTTCATATTGCTGGCTTATAAAGGAAGACTGGACACTGTTTTGTTTAGAAAAGGTCCACCGGATGGAACAGAAACTATCCTAGTCTGTTTTAGATGTTTAACATGGGAGTGGTTGAACAGAAAACAAGTTTAATTATACTTGACATTATTGCCTACAAACCTCCATATTTCTTAAGCATACACTAATAAACAAAACAAATCCATAAAATTAAACTTTCACTTGTTATTAAATCAGAATGCTGGCATATTTGTTTAATTATTTAGTTTGCTTTAATCCACTAAAGTAACATCATCGCATGTGTACATGATCACAGCGCTCTCTGAGATGATGGAGGAGAGGGCAGAAGTCAAGACCAAGACAAACTCACCTGGCTTTTCTCTTGTTCACTCTCCCTCTTCTGTTCAGTCGCTCTGTCCTCCCTCTGCGCTCAGATCAGGTTGAAATCCAGCGTGAGAGTGATGAAAAAATCTCCTCAGACAGGTGAAATCAAAGAAAACTACTCCACAAACTTGGTCTTGTGCTCACACCACTGTAACAAGATAATTTGTCTTGTACTTCCTTGAGGGACTAAATGTATAAGACACACCCCTGAGTGCCCCCCCTCTCTCATCTATCTCACTCTCCACCCTGTCAGTGTGTTAGTTGCTGACATGGTGTGTCTGCTTGCCCAAACAAGTGCAACCCTTATAAAGAATTCAGCAGTAATCCTGGATGTGGCACAGTGAAAAAGGAGGTTTTAGTCTCTTTGTGATCTTGTATGCAGCCACTGTCATCCTTGACACTGCTATGTTTCTCACTTAACTGTGTTTTTTATAATAAAAAAAAAATAAAAAAAATACTTATCACTATATATATAGTGTTGTTGTTGCTGCTGTTGCTGCTTTCTGATCAGTGTTTCCATCTCTTCCTGCTTACAAAACCATGCATTCATTTTCAGTTCAATAATATTCTCACTTTGCATGGCTAGGACAGCTATTTGTTTACCCATCAAAAACATACAGACATTTTATTGATTTTATGCAAATTGGATTACTGAATTGCTTTGCTTACAACTGCATAGTTCACAGATTTTTAGTTTGATATGTATTTACGATTTTTACTTTTAGCAAGATTCAGCTCTTTTTCTTTATATTATGAAGTTATTATAAACTATAAACTCAGTGCTGCTATCAGCTTTTAAAATGAACCAACCTGATTACATTTTAATGCAGTTTAAGTACATTAGTACAGTCATTACATTCTGTGACATGGAACATCAAAACAACTATATTAATACTCATTTGAACAAATCTGCATGTTGTACACTTCTGTTAAACTGCGAAAGCAACATAATCCTAAGGTTTAACACAGCTTCTCCTTTATGAATCTAAACAGAGCAAAACTGATCTGGTGTTAAATGTTTCACTATATGTGGCTATTTAGATGCAAGATTATTTTTAATAGAAAATAAATATAACATTTGTTTGGAATATGGTTTCTTAAAACATCTGTTCTTAAACATCTGATTAAATCAGGCTTATGCTGGGCTTGATAATATTTTTGTGGGTTTTCTATTAAGTTTTCTTAATAATTAAATTTCTATTAAGTTTTCTCAAAACAAACTCAAATATAATATATAATATTATTTATTTTTTAAATAAGAAAACTCTTTATAAAACACTATTTAATAGAGTAAAATATATTAAGAATTACAATAAATAATTTAGCATTTTAATATTTGATTAAAATACATTAATACAATTAAATAAAATTATTATAAAATAATAATATTTATTAGTAAAATTAAAATGATAAATTAAATTATTTTAATGCAAATCGTTGTGCTAATGGATTTTTTGAGGCCCATACTGAGCTCATTTATACCTGTCAAGATGAGATGAGATTTACATTAATTTGATTATGACTTCTAACTTCTTAACAAAACATCAGAGAGGCAATCTAAAGTCAAGCTAATTAATTAATTTGAAACCTTTTCACTTAGAATTAGCTGAAATGGCCATCTGTATCCCTCCTCATTGAAAGGTTTGTCACAGACAAATAAATATTTTTAAAACTATTTTAAAAATAAACTTTTTTTCAGTGGTGTCGCCATTTATTATATCTTATTGTAATGCTTCTCATCAAATTACTTTAAAGTTTTAATTGTTTGACAATTTTCACTTATGTAAATGCTCCCTAAAAATGCCTTTGGTTTGTTTACTGGAGGCATTAGGGGATGTTTTCGTCCTTTTATTTATATATATATATATATAGATATAGATATAGATATAAAGATATAGATAGATAGATAGATAGATAGATAGATAGATAGATAGATAGATAGATAGATAGATAGATAGATAGATAGATATGTTAGAACTTTGTATTCTTAAAATTCTCCAGTGATGCATGAACCTTAAAATATTGTTAAATTAAAAGTGTAAAATATGCAGGATAAAGTTTATTTCCAAAAGGCCACAAGGCTAAAAAATTAAGGAAACATCCTTCTACACAAACATCCTTTGATAACTGAACGTATTATTTTCTTAGGCAGCCAGTTATATTATATATTCCATTTTAAACACTATGCAAACACAGATTGTAACACAAATAGAGAAGTGAAGTCTGCCATTGGAAAGCTGGGTCAAACAAGCACTTTATTTGCCCTTTTCTTTTGTAAACTTCATTGTTTAGTCACTAACATTAGAAACTGCTGTACAATGAACTGGTCTTGTGCAATAGAAAGTCACCCTCATGTCTGTACATTAGTAATGTCTATACTAAAGGCTGCTTATCTTTCTGCTATCTGAATGGAAACCATCTGGACTTGAGCTCTAATGCATAAAGACTACAAAAGGAATTGATGCATCTGGCTTGATTTGTGAAAGTTTTGTTTACAGTCTGTAATATTGCTTAGATCCATCACCTCAGCTGAATTCTCAAGCTATAGTAGTAGTAATACACATTTGTATGAGACTAGAATTGAAAGCATGACAATTGTGTTTTTCCGCAAAGCTATAGCGTTCAGGCAAAGTAAGAATTAAGCTTGTCTCCAAGACAACAGACAGGAAGTGTCGCTTAAGTGGTTTCCTGATGGATTCCTCTTTATCACTGAATGATATCTGACATGTTGTGTGTGTGTGTGTGCATGTGTGTAATGTATTTCAGCAATAAATACCCAGTTAGCTACAGTTTAATGAATGTAATGTGTTTTGGGATATTTGTGATAATGTAAATGTTATGACTGCCTTAATCAGGTAAAAAAAAAAAACATTTCCAGATTTCTGTTATATTTTCTTATTATATCATGTTCCTCATTTTTTTGTCTTTAGGCAGAGTTTGATGTAATATTGGCAAATTGTATTTGTGGCTTAACAGACTGAAATAGTTTGTTAAGTGGCAAGTATGTCATGTTAGTGTTTGTTTATCTTGTATCTCTGTGTTTACATGTGTGTGTGTGTGTGTGTGTGTGTGTGTATGCCTGTCTAAATGTAGGTGTATGTCTTTGGGTGTGCGTGTGTTCACATGCTATATTTAGGTCACTTGGTTTTATCTGATGTGTTCGCTCTTACTTGAGCAAAGTATGTGTTTCACAGCCATATTACAGCACTCATCAAATTATAAAGTCAAATGTAAACAATCACATTTAACATATAAGAGGTACAACAAACTCTTTGGTGTTACAGTAACCGAATGAATACAGGGATTCAGCACTATCATAGTAAATATCTCTAACGTTTAACATAAATGTTGTAACTGTACTAATATACACATTACAGACAGATACAAATCATGTGTGTTAATATTAATAAAACATTTAAATACAGCTATTCAAATAATGAGGAATTACTGTAGCAAACTGCACTTTCTGTTAGATACCCAGGCTTTGGATGACCTCTTTTATTTTCAGTAGATTTTGGTTTCCTGTGTTTCCTTTATTTATCTAAATAAAGTATGAAGCATGAAAAACATGATTTATTTTCCACAGCCAGATATTTATTCACTAAATTTAATCCCAGAATTTGCTACCTCAAATGCAGCTATTGGACCATTCCCTATTTTATCCATCTCTCCTGGCTATTTACAGCAGATTGCAGGCTGTGCTTCGCATAAGGAGGTTAGCTGGTAATCTCGAGTATTGATTTCTGAAACTGTGCTTTTTGCTGTTAAGCTTTGGAGCTGCATTCTCCTGGCTGCCAGCAGGGGGAGTGCTTTCCTGCGCATTAACAGAAGCGTTCTCTGCCTTCTCTCCTTTGTTATTCTGTGTCTTTTTAACATTTTCTTTATCCTGGGACTCATTGGTGAAAGTCTTTGGGTCTGTAGCGCCCTCTAGTGCTGGCAGAGTGTCAGGGGGCACGTCAGTGGGAGTGGGTTTGCCCTCAGCCTGCTCCTCATTGTGGGTGTTCATGTTTGATGGGGAATGTTTACTGTTGGTGCACCTGGAACTAAGGAGAAAAGGCATTGAAGATGGAAGAAGACAGTGTTAAGTCTATTTGTAAGGATTTCTGGAAAATATGAAAAACATGATGGATTAAAAAAATCCATAATCCATATAAGGTATTATCATGTTTCAGGCATCAAAAGAGTATTTTAAACTGACGAAAATTTCAAATGTGCATTTATGTTAGGCCCTCATATATTAAATGCTTGCTAAGAAGACCTGCACATGTTGTGTTTTGTATTTGTTGGTATGCTAGTGTTCCCACTAGGCCTTATGGACTAGCAAAAGTTCCTTAGTCAACTATTAAGCTTGTCAACCAGTTTTACCAGTTGTTTTTTCCCACCTGTTAGAATCTTCAGCAGGGTGGATCACATAGTGTTGCATTTGAGTTGTGTTTCTCCAAACTCACCCATTTGAGCTTCTGTCTTCTAATCTTTCTGCTCATTGCTATCGGAGCTCTGCTGGAGTCTTAAATGAGAGATCTTTGTTAATCTTCAGCCATAAAAATAAATAGCAAGCCTACCTCAGAGCACAACTTGTCTAGTTTTAACTCTAACCCTAATCAGACACACAAGAGCATGCTAACATGCTAATCAGTGCCAATCAATATCTTTGGGATCATTAGAAAATCACAGGCAGATGACTTTGATTAAGGTAGGAGCTAAATTCTGCCGCGCATTGGACCTCCAGAGCAAGATTTGAGGAACCCTACTCTAAGATCTTGAACTGGACAGAGTGGATTAGGACCTTGCTCACCCTTTGAATTGGGAAGCACTAAGAGGGGGATAACTTGTGCCCTGAACAGAGTGGAGAGAACTTTTAGCACATAGCCGTGTCTCAGTTTGAGGATGACTCTGCAGTCATTATGTCCAAACTCAAGACAGGAAGCACTGACTGACAGGTCTTGCAGGTTTCCCACTCGCTTGACAGATGCTAAAACCAGAAGGAGGGTGATTTTAAGCGACAATGTCCGCAAGTCGGCTGATTGGAGCGGCTCAAAAGGAGGATGTTGCAGGGCCCTGAGGACTATACACAAGTCCCAAGTAGGCACAACATGAGCAAGAGGCGTATTCAATCTCCGACTTCCCCTCAGAAACTTAGCGACTAGGTCCTTTCTGTCGCCTGACAGGCCAGCCATGAGATCGCGATTTGCCGTGATGGCTTCCACATATACTTTGAACATGGAAGGGGCGCAATGTTTAGATGCCTTGGCGCGCCATTTTTCTTGGGAACGTGGAAGTAGCGGCTGTAAAATCGGAATCGCTGTTCGCTAGAGGAAACGATTCCATGGTTCCTTCTGCAAGCAGATTTTGCACTTCAGAACGGAGAACATGAGCACTATTGTCCTTTATGAATTTTGAATAATGCCTCCGCAGTGAGGTGGCCTGCGAGCGAACAAGTAACCTCATTCTATGTGGCTGAAGCACTTAAGCAGGAAGTGGCGCATAAACTGTGACAACTTATGTGCTGCATGAAGCATTTTGCAAATCTGTCAGGCAGATGGCGAGTGGAGGTGTGCAGCGTATGCCTCTTCTCGAAGAGGAGTTTGCCATATCGTCTTATTCCAATGCCGTCAGAGGTTGGCAGGATTAGAAAAGTGTACACACACCAATAGGGGCGTGCCACATTTTGGTAAATTCATTGTGAACTTCTGGGTAAAATGGCACCGGTCTGTAGCAGAAGATTCGTTGACGACAGCCCAGTGTGCATCATTTGTCTAAATGGTGCAGGCAGGCTCTTCCAGAGCCAACCATTCTGTGCTGAGATTCTCCACAGCCTGGTGAGAATGTGAATCAGTTTGCTCTTTGTCAGCTCATAATAATCCATTTGGGAGAAGGGTGTCAGAATCCTCTCCGGAGAATGCCCAGTCTTCCAAATCTGAAGCTGTCAGTGATATAGAATCATAAGTGACAGCATTCTCCTATGATCTTCCTAAAAAGATCAAACTGCTTGTACACAAGGGGCACTGATCCTCAAGTGCTGCGTGAGACTCATGCTCTCGCAGTGAGAGCAGTCTGCCTCAGTGAGCAAAGCCTCAGTGTGGACATGGCCCAAGAACCAAATATATACACTACCGTTTGGGGTTTGGGGTCAGTAAGATTTTTTTGGCAAAGGATTTAACACTTTTATTAAGCAAGCATACATTAAATTGACATCAACTACTTTAGTAAAAAAAAAAAAAGTGTCATGGGTTCCACAACAATATTAAGTAGCACAATTATTTTAGACATTGATAATAAAAAGAAATGTTTCTTGGCCTTTTTAGAATGATTTCAGAAGGAACATGTGACACTGAAGACTAGAAATGCTGCTGTAAATTCTGCTTTGACATTGCATGAATAAAGTACATTTTAAAATATATTTTTATAACATTTCGCTATATTTTTGTTATACCACAGCCTTGGTAAAATATATATATATATATGGTGTACACATTTTGAATGATGTACATAGTTTTAATGTGCTTAATACTGTTGATATTGGAAGTGAAGAAGATGATTAGGTTCATTATGTACTGTGGTACAGTACCTTAACAAAAATCTTTCCTCGTTCTTCGATGATGTATGTTTCATGCTCCAGATGGTCTTTGGTGGTCTGACTGAAGTGGATTTGCATGCCCTAGCTGCACAGAAAGCAAGGGATTATATATAGCTTTTTAATTAACTGCATTTTCTTTAAAATGAATTTAAAATTACTCATTAATATTTTTATTGCAAAATGAGACCATTTAGTTTAGTTATTAGAGGCTGTTCATTTTTCTCTGTACTGCATAAGATTAAAGGGTTGCAGTTGCTAGTATGTGATGCTGTGTGAGTCTGGGTGTACCAACCGACATGGATCTGGATTTTGTCCCCGGTGGAGGGGTCTTTTTCGTTGATTAATAGAGCTCAACATGTCTAGAGCCATGTCTCAGATGTGGTGGGCATGGAATGTGGTCTTATTGGGCACACATGCCACAACCATGTAGGCATCCCTAATGGTCTCCACCTGAGGGGGAAAGAACATTTGTTGCCATTTCACTCAATTTTGAAAGAATGATGGTAAAGATTAAAAGATTTTAATTTAAAGAAATATTTAGTAGTAAAAAATAGGGACGTACTGATATAAAGATTCTAGCAGATACCACTAAGCTGATTTTTTCGAGTTTTTATATTCAAAATGCACTGGTTTCTCATCCGAAATATATATATAAAATATTTTTTTATGTCATGGTTAATAATAAAACCTTTAAAGACATTTAATGATACATAATGTATAATAAATGTATATTCATGCTGTTCAACTTACAGTACTATTCATCAAAAACCATGAAAATATATATCATGGTTTCCACAAAAATATTAAGCAGCACAACTATTGTGTTGATAATACTAATATGATTGTTTCTTCAGAACCAAATTAGCATATGATATCTGACGGTCCATTTTTTAGCAAATAAATCCAGTCTTAGTTAGCAGAAGAGACTTCTTTCAAAAGCATTTAAAAAAAAATCTTTTTAACATTCATATTTCCAACATCAACTGATATGTATACTTGTAAAAAAAAAAAAATCTAATATAGGCAGAAAAATGATATATTGTGCTGATATATTGTGACTTCCTTGTAAAGAAAAAGCAGAGGACTCTCTTGAAGGTCTTTAAGGTCAAAGAACATGCATTAGAATCTATTCTGTTGTGTCAAGTTGCTTTCGTTTGAGTTATGTTACTTTATAAACATTGTGTTTCTCGCTGAGTGTGTCAAAAACGATGTAGATCTCATTTAGCATGTCCACCACCTGCATGGGGGTGATGTGGATCCAGATCTCATTAAACTTCACCACATCAGTGAACAGGATGGTGAAGTCTGGGTACACCTGGAGGGAGATAGCAGATCAAGAACGCCACTTATAAACAGCCGGACAGCATTGCAGAAAAAAAAAAAAAAAAACTGCTTTTCATTGTATTTTGTTATCTCTCTTGAGATCTTGATCGTGTTTAAATCACAATGGTCTGTGTAAAAAAAAAAAAAAAAAAAGTGTACTAAAGCCAACCATTTTTCCAGTCAGTCAATATTTAGGGAAATTCATGTGAATTGTGTGTTTAATGGGTGGGTTAGTGTGAAAGTGTGTACCTGACATGTCTCCAGAGCTGTTATTCCCTTGCGGAGACTGTCCGCTACTGCTTTGGGGATCATGGCGAACAGCAGGGAGTCTCCTCTCTTCTTCTCCTCATCCAGCTTTTTAATGATCTCCTGCAGCTGTGCATACTTCTGCTGCTCCTGTAGGTGGCACAGTGAGAGTTCAGCCTGTCATTTGCATATTATTTCTAGGTGCATAGACACAGCTAGAGACTTAATAGCTAGAGACACAGCTACTTGAGTCAGTCCATGGCAGAAATTCTGCTACATAACTCCTTTTATA
Organism: Carassius gibelio; assembly: GCF_023724105.1. Classification (NCBI taxonomy): domain Eukaryota; kingdom Metazoa; phylum Chordata; class Actinopteri; order Cypriniformes; family Cyprinidae; genus Carassius; species Carassius gibelio. The sequence goes on along the minus strand of NC_068386.1, from coordinate 11,244,063 downwards.
TAAACTGAAATAAAATGTGTCTCTTTGGTTATGGATTACGATATTTGTAAATCTAGATTTTGAGCTCGGTGGCATCAGCGTGGCAATCATACCTGGTCAAGTGCCAGTTGCAGCTCGGCTGATTGCTGTGTTCCTGCCAGGATGAGCTCTCTGCTGGAGTCGTGCAGATTTAAATCATTGACGTAAACACCCATTTTTATCATGTCCTCCACTGTCTCAATACTGTACAAAGGAGTATACGTTTTAACACAGACTTAAACATTTTAGCTATAATCTTACATCTGTTATAATCTTATAATCTTACATCCTGTGGTTAAACTGTATCTCTGTATCTACAGATCTGACAATTGTAAACTCATAATTACACATTTTAAAGGTGCCATATCTATTTGTTATTATTATTTCTTTTATTTATTGTTGATTTTAAGGACATATTTGTTTGCTCTTGAACACTGAACATTTTTTTCTGCAGTATTGGACTATGTCCATTGTAAAACAAAACTAGTCTCAGAGGTCTTTTAAAACTAAATAAGGACATTTCTGGCATTAGGGAAATTTTTATATTATAAACAGACCTCAGGATTAAACTAAATGGTTTAAGAGTGCAGGATTTGATACCTATGAAATGACTTGACAGAGAAGCCTTGATTGTCAGTTTTATGTGGCCATAACTAAACTGCTGTTTTCCATTAGCTTAGGGGGCAATGTTGTAAACACGTGAGATCATGAGAGCTTACATGGGAGTTCCTAGAAAGATGAGGGAGTCCCACTGAGGGACATACTTCATCTGGCCCTTGAGGTGGAGAGGCTTTTTAGGGGGCTCCCACATGTCTTCAAATATGGTTTCACTGAGTCAAGTTTAGTTTTCAAAACGGAATAATGATTGCTATTTCATAGACTTGATACAATTTCTTGTTGTTTTCATGCCAGTTTAGCTTATTCAGAGAATCACTTCTAACCGGTGACAGTCTGAAAAGCCAGCAAATCGATGTCCTCTCCTCCACAATTATTTGAGCTGTTGTACTGAGTCAGAGAGCTGCTGTATTTCTGATCCGTCCACTTCATTTCCTCCATCACTTTAATATCTGAGGGAACAGCAGAGGCACAGTGACACAAGTCAGCATGAGATGTTTTAGGATATTATCTGCTTTAATCAGAGGCAAGACGTTTGGGTGTGAACTGTCACATATCTGATTTTAGATGTCTAAGGTTCTGATTGGTCAGTGTGGTTTCACGTCATCTTTCACAAAGATTTATTTACACATTGGTTAGTGTCATACTGTACAGTATAAGAGTGTATATGGCTTTGAAAAATCTCCATTTTCATAAAAAGTTTACATTTAATGTATCTAAAATGTCATATGGTGTAACCATTGTAAACAAACAAACAAACAAACACTATCAACCATTTGGGGGCAGTTTTTTTTTGTTTCTGAAAGATGTCTCTTATGCTAAGTTGCTTATATTTGATAAAAAATACAATAATATTGTGAAATATTATTACAATTTTAATTCTCAGCAGCCATTACTGCTGGCTTCAGTGTCACATGCTTCAGAAATCATTCTAATATGCTGATTTGGTGCTGAAGAAACATTTCTCTTTATTACAGTAAAAAAAAAAATAGTTGTGCTGCTCAATATTTTTGTGGAAACATGATAAAAAAAAAAATTTTTAGGATTCTTTGATGAATAGATTTAATTTATATTTTTTTATATTATAAATAAATTATTTAATATTAAAACTTTTGTAATATTATAAATGTCTTTATTCCAAAATTTGTATTACAGTAATTTTATGGTTCTTTGCTAAATGAAAGTACTTTTCCCCCAATAAATAAATAAATAGATTGAATGGTAGTGTATTTTTAAAGGTAAAAAAAAAAATTGTATTTTTGATAAATTATTGGAAATACATAGATAAATTATTTAACGTCACATCACTCACTTAAAAGAAACAAACTACTATGGATATTTTGTTTTCAGCTGCCAATAAGAGTTTACTGACATATTTGACCAAAATTCCACAGATTTACTCCCCAAAAAACTGCTTAAAAATTGTAAAAACATTCAGTTTTGGCTTCACAATTACTAATTTACTGTACCTCTCTCTTCCTTTTTGGGTTTTTCACTCTCATCTTTCTCCTCTGGTTCTTCTTTGCTGAGTTTAGGGATGTTGGCCTTCTGCTTACTCTCCACCACAGCCTTAGACAGCAGTTCAAACACATTGTTGAGATGAGTGTAGATCTGAAAGAGCACACACCAGCACAACGCTTTTTCAGGACATAAAAGCCCAGATTAAGAAAAGAAAGCATAAACATATTTTTAGATACTTTCAAGCTGCGTTGTCTTTGGATCTGTTCCCCTCCCGTTTACTCACATTATCCCAGCTGAATTCCAGCATGGGTCGCACCAGGGTAAACTCCTCATTGACCTTTTTGCCCTACAGATCAGAAAACACCTCTTTCCAACCATCTCCGATCCGATACATGGTCATGTCTCTGGGGAATATCACGCTGAAGGGGAACATGTCAAAAAAGATTCCTCGCTTCATGGGCAGTCTCTCATAGCCTGGAGCTGTTTTCTGCTGGGGCATACGGTGCTTAAACGCAGCATTGTCAAAATTAATCTTGTACACCTTCAGAAAGAGAGTGAGAAGATCAGAAACGTGAGAAATAAAGAATAACAGAGCACAGAGAAAGGTAAATGTTTGGACTCCTACCACATATGTCATTTTCTCTGTTTCCTCTTTTGACAGAATCTCCACCTCAATGTCTGCTATATTGGAAATTTAAACACACTGGCGCTACAGACACTGTGGACTGACCAGTTTTCATTGTGTAAGATCTAATCAAATCTAAGCTTTACTTTCAGATTATTATTTTACCTTCCACATCTCTCAAGATATTAATATCCATTTTCAGAAAGAACACGTATAGAGGTCACCATTAAGCTCATCCTGTTAATATGGTAACTGTTCAAAGAATAATTGCTGAAAAGTAGGAAACTATTGTACAGTTTTTGGAATGTAAATTATATTAGTTTGGGTTGGGTCAAATCTGCCGGAAATCTTAGTACTTCACCCGTAATAAATATTATTAAACAGATAAGCAAATTCACACTATCACACCTGCTGCTGTTCTGAATATACTCTCCTCAACATGTCTGTTACCTTTGACAAACTGTGTGAATCCTTTCCTGGTTGAACGGTAGTGCAGGGTTAGACTCGTCTCACCTTCTTCCTCTACACAGAAATTGGGTGGCTGGACTTTAGGGAAGGCGAAACGGAAGTACTCATGCAGGACAGGTTATCTAGCTCATTGATGAAATCTCGTAGATTGCGCCCCAGTACCTGAGACAGAGATATTAGAAAAAGATTGAAAAGCTAAGTAAAATGTGTATACAATTGTAGAAGTAACCACTGAGAAAGCCCAATAAAGAAAACTAAAAGAAAAATGGTATACACGTACAAACGTTAGGGGTTAGTAAGATTAGGGTTAGTTCACCAAGGGTGTATTTTTTTATTTATTTGATCAAAATAGAGTAAAATACAATATATTATAAAATATTTAACAATTTAAATGAACTGTTGTCTATTTTAATATTTTTTGAAATATAATTTATTTCTGTATCAAAAAGCTGAATTTTCAGAAACCATTAGTCTTCAGTGCCTCAAGGTCCTTCAGAAATCATTCTAATATGCTGATTTGCTGCTCTACATTTCTTATTATTAATGTTAAAACAGTTGACTTAATGTTTTTTTGTGAACTGATACTGTTTAAGAATTCTTTGGATAGAAAATTGAACAGCAAATATATTTTTTTTTGTATGAGTGTAAAAGTTTACTTTACTGTGACTTTTGATCAATTTAAAGCATCCTTGCTTTCTTTGAAAATCACCTTTAAGATCCTCTCATAGCCATAGTTTCCTATCCGCTTGACCATGTAGACCCCGAAAGCGTACATAAGCTCATTGTGAGTCTTTCCCAAAACCTCTCCCACTGCCTTTGCCAATCTTAAAATCAGATTATCACTGGAATAGCAAACACCAGCATTGTTAAGTGATCCAGATGCAATCTATGGCACTTCATTTATCAGATATGCGACTCTTGGGACTAACTTGTACATCTGGTGTCAAACAAATTTGAGGTGCGGGATCTCCGCTCTGGCCTCGATTAGCCTCCATATGTCCTCTCCATATGATTCATTAATGTAGTCATTCACTGTTTCCAAATACAGGCCATACATCTTCAGGGGGCTTGGAACCTCCACTACACTTCCCCAGAAATCTGATGAGCCTGCAGAGAGCACAATATCTGGATCTGAGACGCTTCAGTGACATCAAGAGGCTTTTAGTTAAGCTTTTAGATGGGAAAAATCAATATAATGCCCAAATAGACAAGGTGCATAAACAAGCTGAGATTTATAGAGGACTTGAAGATGTAAACATATAATTCATCTCTGATATGATTAAACTGTCCAGTTTTAAATATTTTAGTTTTCATATTTTTGCAGACAATTTTGTGTGAGAGCGTCTGTGTTGCTTATTCATGCTCTTTTTTGTTGTTGTCTATTTGTGTAAAATGCTGTTTTGTTTGATCGATGAGTTCTATATAATATTCTGTTATAAACCATCTCCCCTGTGACAGGCTATTTAAAACCCAACATCCTCTATAACCCCTATATTAATGTACAAAATATATATATATAACAGATAAAACAGTCTATAATACAAATGAACACCCAATTTGATTAAACTAATAGCTCAATAGATGACAGAGGAGTAAGAATATGTATGTGGCTTACCTGCAGACCCTCAGTCCTCTGTATTAAGTCAGAATTTGGCTAAAGCAGAACCTTCTCTCTCCCTCTTTCTCTCTCTTAGTCTCTCTCTCTCTTTAAACGCCTGTTTTTGACACCTGAAGCACTTCATACTCCTTTCTGTCAGGACAATGGCCACACAGGCGAAAACAGGACAGCAGGTGTGTGTTTGTGGCAGGTGCTAATCAGTACTTAAGCATGTACAGTACAGGCCTCATGCATGGTCACCTTTCTCCTTATCATTAAAATTTGTTTCTGTAAATGAACTATAATTCTGAAGCTATCCACTTTTTATGTGAGATTTTTTTTTTCCTATAATGAACCTGCTTTCAAACACACAAACACACACGCACACACACGAATTACTTATTATTGACTTCAGTTGTTTTGTTTTTTTTGTTACTGAGCTATGATATCTCCTATCCATTGTGGAATCATTTATATTGTCATTAAGGCATGTTTTATTATGTTGATGAATCTACTGTCATTCATTGCGATAGCCGAGGATTAAAATATAATTAATATTATGCATTTCCGTCTTTAAAACATATTGGATAAGAGAATTAGAAAGAGATTAATAAAAAGAGTATTATGAATGAAACCTATTATGCAATGAATATAAAAACTGTACTAACCTAATATAAGTACAGGAAATTCATGCATACATTCTGTATTTATTTTAACGTATTGAAAATTGCACATATATGTCAACATTTGAGTAGATAAATAATAATATTCCAGTTGTTTTAAATCATTTTAAAGTAAACAAAAGATCTAATCAAAAACGTATGAATTATTAACTTCCCCCTCCCTCTCCTCGAATTGTAAAATGGTCAATGAAAGCAGATTCTTCTGTTGTCCATCTGTGTATTACTTTAATTATCCGCTAGGGGCCACTGTTGACGCATCGCCTTTATTGACTCAACGCTGCAAGCAGCATAACGTCTAGGCTGTTGCTCTTGACTATCAAACGACTTATTATCGATGATTTGCAACGCAAATAAATAATTTGCATCATATTTATCCTGTATATCTATCTATCTATATCTATCTATCTATCTATCTATCTATCTATCTATCTATCTATCTATCTATCTATCTATATATATATATATATATATATATATATATATATATATATATATGTATGTGTTTGTGTGTGTGTGTTTGTGTGTGTGTGTGTGTGTGTGTGTGTGCGCGCGCGCGCGCGTGCGTGTGTGTGTCAGTGCTCGCGAGCGTGTGACATATACGCGCATCTCGTGCTTGACAGTGCAATTAGTGGTGTGTGTAGAACGGACCGGAGAAGCGAGAATTATGTTCCTGTAGCTTCCTCACGAGCCAATAATTAGCATGTCTTTGTTTCCAGTCTCCCAAGGAAACCTTTTCAGCACCTCTCTCTCTATGATTTATTTGAATAATAAAAAAGGGTCATATACAAGTCCACCAGGTACTACTTGTCTTTCTAATTTTTGTTAATTTCTTTATTTCTCTGCATAACTGTACAGTATAAGTTACAGTAGGTCATAATGTCAGTGATGAACATTAGGGTTTAATTTTTAACAATAAATTGTATATTCTCCCCCCCCCCCCAAGGAAACTTATGTTTTCTTGTTTTACACAGACATGTGGGAATATGATAAAAAGTAAAACATTTTACATATTAAACAGTGGCATATTTTATATTGCACATTTAATTTGTGTTTTTAGATATTGTTTGCAAATACATGTTTAATCTCAATTTTAAATTGTTCAAACGTATGTACTCTTCAATTCTATTTGATTGTATAATAATAATGAGCTATTTTAATAATAACAAGTTAGTTTTAGTATTTTGTTATTGTATCCATGAGAATATGAGAAATTAACTTTCAACCATAAACCTTCCTGTTATAAATATTCAGTTAAGTATGTGACAACTAGCGCCAATCTCCAACTTATATTCAAATGATTTCTTTGAGACATTGCCTCCAGAACCTTCACATGTTTTCATCCAGCGAGATACTTTTACTCTTGCCTCTGAGGATTATGCATGACGAATACCTCGATCATTTGTTTGCATTAGCATTTCAGCTTTGTGAAATCTTTCGAAAATCCCATGTCAGTCTATCTGTGAGGCAAATCAGGAGCTCTCAGAGGAGCTATGAAGCCGTGTGTGTGTGTGTGTGTGTGTGTGTATGTGTGTGTGTGTGTGTGTGTGTGTGTGGAAGTTGAATGCAGCATATGTGAATGTGTGTGTATGAATGTGTGGGAGGACAGCATGCTTATGGTTGCAAAGCCAATGCTCTGCAAACCTCTGCAGAATTTATGTTTTATTCTTATGGCGGGTTAAGGAATTACATAAAACATGTTATTGATTTGTTGTTTTGTATGTAATGAAGTAAGAAAGTTGGAATAATTTTGAGACCTACAGTACATCTCTCCAGCACTCAGCTGGCACTGTGAACTTGTGTGCTTGTGTAATGACACGATTTTATGTTTGTCAGCCTGTATGTGTGTTGCTACTTCACGGCTCAGTGATGGATGAATCGTGTTTACATCACATAAAAAATATGACTAATGCACGTACATGGCTGCACATCCTGTGGTCTGACACTGATGGATTTCACTGATGGATTTCATGCATAATAAGGCCAGACGCTTTCAGGACCAGTAGTCAGAGGCAAGAATGCAAATACCCCCATTATATCTAATATGTATTCACTCATAAATGTTAATTCAATGAGTGTGCGTATTTACCACTAGAATGACTCCATGGAAATATTGCCACATTTTCAAATATGAACTCACTATTTGGCAAATGATTTGTGTGGTCCCTGTAGATAGGATTGAGTCTGCAGCTTATTTAATAGGAACGTGACCATACAAAGGCAATGTGGATAATTCACACGTTGTGAAAATGGAAATTTCTTGGCAGACAAGCCTGAAGCCATTATGCCCCATAGATGAATCCTAAATACCCATCTGCATCTGTTTCCTATTTCTCCTCTTTCTTTCTTCCCCCTCTCAATTCGCAATTCTCACTGAGACCTTAACGTTCTTGTCTATCGATGGCATAATTTTATCTACAGCCGCAAGGGTTCATGTCTAACCACACAAGCAGTTCAAACTTCTATGATCACTTCACTTTTAGCTCAAAAGCCAAATGCCTGTTTCATATTCATGCGGTGATCTTCCAGTGAACATTTTTACCATTTGAGGACGACAACTGCAGAGCCCCAGGGAAGCACAGACGTTTCATTTTGTGCTTTTAATGAAATTATTGATAACAATATTGATTTCGGAGAGGTTGGTGTGACCTTGACATTTGCTTGGCAGGCTTTAAGAAGGATGTGAACCAGACATTGTTTTGATTTATATCGCCATAACACATCAGGTCAGTTTGTTTTTTATTAGGGTGGTGGATAACAGATTGATGACACAGACTTGTAGGAGGCAGTTTAAAAAACACCCATATTCAATATGTTCTGTGCTTTCAGTTGAACTTTCAATTGTATAGGAGCGAAAACTCCTATATTAAAAGAATAATATTTAAAGAACAGTTTTGTGATTTTTATTTTTTTGGATTATTTTAAAATTAAAGCATATGAAAGGCACATAAGTAAATATCGTCATTTTAGACCTGTTTAAAAAATGTAAGTTAATATTCTGCAATGACTTATTCAATGAAGTTTTGCTTATACCTGTGGGATTAACGGGGGAAATCTGTAGATTTTTTATGCTCAGTTAAATGGATCACAGTTTTCTTTACAACAAAGATTGTTAAATACTTTGGGAAATATATTACAGTTGTACTGGAGTTTGCGTTCAGGGTGTTAGGCCCCCTAAAACTGAATGAATGTACAATGTACAAGCTCTAACTTCAGTTGCTTTACTGGTATTTCTCAAACTAAAGATCAAAGATCATCACAGACTTTTAGAACATGTAGTTTAGGAAACAAAACTCTCAGTGAAATCAGATTCGATGAAAGAAGTTTTTGATAAAATGAATATTAGATCTAACTAGTCACATTAATCAATTTCACTGTATGTATTGGTTGCCAGTCGGGTATATTTGAGTTTAGTCTACCAAGTTCAACCAATGATTTTCATTACTATGAAGATGGATACATTTTTACCAGGGTTCATTACCAGCTTTTTTGGGTAGGTTATATTTTTTTGATCACTGATCTCAAACAGAGGCTGGGCCAATCAGCTGTGAGCAGAGTGATGAATCTTTGATACACTGAAGTCATTTGCCCTCTATCTCTCCCTCCAAACTAAAGAATGCTTCACAGGAAAAGGCTTTCATAAATCCACATAATCGGCTTTCCATAATAATTATTTGAGAGATATAGATTTTCAGGAGAGAGGGTCTCATGCTTTGTCAGCATTTTCACATTAAAAACAAATGATTAGTTTGTATATCTTTGCAAGTGCTATCTTTGCAAAAAATACATTCTGCAGGTCCGATTGTAAGGTGCAGAACATTAGTAATGATTTTTTTCAGTGAATTTTTTTGTAAGTTAAAGGGATAAATCAGTGGGTGGCGACTTAGAATCATTGAATAGAATCATTGAATGATTCACTCAATCATTTGTATGTTGAATGAATCAACATACAACATAATTCAGCATATATATATATATATACTGATTCATTTTTCCAGCATAAATTAGTGTATTGAATGAATTAGTACAATTTATGACAGACTAATAGAGATTGAATCATTAACTCAACCAATTTGTTCACAAGTCCACATGATCACAATCATTTAAGAAATACTCCTTCTATCTGTTGCTTAGAGATTTTGTGGAAATCTTTTCTGTTGGCGGGGGAAAAATAGTAACTGGGAACATTGCGTACAGTATGCAAGTTGTTAAATATTAACTTATCTATTGAAATGTTTGCAAAATCACATTCTCAATTCTGATATTGTATGGTCAAAACACAACTGTGCTTATTTGGAAAAAACGTCATCTCTTGCTTGTGGGACATTGGATAAATATACAAATATAATGTAAATTTGTATATCTAGTACAATAGTTTAATATAATTTCTCATGAATAATTATTAATATTAAAATAATATAGCTTAATCCCTCTTCAATTTAACTGTAATGCATTATAGTGCTGCAGTGACCCATTTTCGTTAGCCAAACCAGAAGGTATCATTGTTTCCTTGTTTCCTTATCAAAAGGCCAGTAGGATTTTTTCATTGGCTTTTTGATAATTGCAGAAAACTGACCAACAAAAGTTTGTGTTGTTACATGCTTTGAGCATCAGGATAATCTTCATAATTGAACACTATTATATTCCGGCTCTAGAGAGGTCGTGGGTTTGAGTCTTGGTAACGGCAGGGATTGTTGTTGAGGGGAGTGAATGAACAGCGCTCTATTCCATCCTCAATATGACTGAGGTGAGACCCTTGAGCAAGGCACTGAACCCCCAACTGCGTCACATCACTTTCACATTTTCACTTTAACAAAAGCTATTTAACCAACCATAAAGCTTTTGACAACTTATGACAACATTCTCTAAAAGTATGGGCCAAAGTAGTTTGCAAGAGCATGAGTATAAACACAATGAGGCTGTATGATTGGGCTACTGAGTATATGAGTTTTTTAGTTTGTAAGGTGTGATGATGACTGTGAATGTGTATGTGTGACCCAAGATAGTTTCTGGGCCTTTCCCTCACACAGAAACCTGTGCGTCCTCAGCCTAACCAAAAGCCACCACTACAGTGTTGGCTAGCACCTCCCTTTGGGCCTGCTATACAGCAGATCTCACAGCTTTGAGCCATAGGCAGGAACACAATAAGATTAAGAAGAGCAAAGAAAGAAATACAGACAAAGACAGACAGAAGGAGAGAGAAGGGGAAGCAATCAGTGCATGAATATTCCATTTACTGCACTAGAGCACCATAGCCGTACCTTTATAACTCCTGCCACCTGATCTGGAAATGAAATTACTACAGCCAATGCTCTTTTCTTCAATTTCTCACTCTTCCCTTTACTGTCCTTCGGCTTTTCTAGGCTGACACTAATCCAATTTCAGCCCTGCTGGGGCCACAGCTTGCTACGTTATGTATACTGATGCCTTTTCAGATACATACACAAACACACACACAAACTCACACACAGTCTCGGTTGCTCGTATGCAACTTCGTGTTATCTGGATACAACAGCTGCTCTGTAATTGCATTAGTGAAGTTCATTTGGCCGCAGCTGTTGCGGACTGGATGAGCAAGGTGGGCTTAATAAACATGCCAATACCAGCACATCTGTCTTTAAAGGAAAATGCCACAGTTTTTCAATATTCCCTTATGTTCTTACCTTAACTTAGACGAATTGATACGTAGGGCTACCTCTACCGTCTCAGAGTGTGCACTCAATCAGTGTAGCGCACGGCACCACTATGCTAGCATTTAGCTTAGCACCATTCATTCCTTAGGATCCAAACAGGGATGAATTTAGAAGCTACCAAACACTTCCATGTTCCCCCTATTTAAAGACGGTTACATGAGTAGTTACATGAGTAAGTATATTGACACAAAATAAACAGTGGCTTAAAAAATGATGACTATAATGTATGCAGCACTTTGATCTTGGCGCAGTAATATCACCACTCCTGAACACCCCCCCCCCCCTACTTCTGTCAATACATCCAACGTGAGGATCATCTTTAAATAGGGAAAACATGGACGTGTTTGGTGGCTTCTAAATTAATCCCTGTTTGGATCCTAAGGAATGAATGGTGCTAAGCTAAACATTAGAATAGTGGTGCCATGTGCTACAGCAATTGAGTGCACGCTCTGAGATGCTCTGAGACGGTAGAGGTACGTATCAAATCGTCTAAGTTGATGGAAGAATGTAGCGGAATATGGAAAAAATGGTGGCGTTTTCCTTGTATGCATGTGGACACAGAGGCACTCGCATATTCAACACAGCATTAAAACAGTGAGTCAAGAAAAAGATCTTCAGAATTGAAAATGGTCAAATCAAGCGTATTGCATTAATTGTAGAATACAGTATTTAAACACAGTAGTCATTTTTATATTCTTTGTATTTTGGCAAATATATCAGTCAAGAAGAATGTCATCTTTTGTCTTTTAGGTAATAGGCACACAAGAAAGCTCCTGTCTAATTGGTCAATTTCTGCTTATATGGTCTCTGAAATGAATGAGTGCACCTCAAAATTCCTCTGTCAGATCATCAGGTAAAGCTATTGAATATGTTTGCCATGTAGCTATAAAATGCAACCTGTCTGAAATGCCCTTGACCAGGCTTGGTAAATGGGAAAGAGGTGAAATCCTTTCCCCCTCAAAAACAGCTCTTTAAATCCATTGCTCTGAGGAGCAATCATTGTGTCCCTATTATTCCTGCTGCTGTCACCAACAACAGATAGTGTATCTGAGAGTGTGTGTGCGCTCGTGTGAGTGCTGAGTAATGGTAGGTGGAGGAAGGTCAGCCAGTCCTTGCAGAGCGACTCCAGGGAGTGTGAACAGGGATTATCTGCACATGCAAATCACAGGCTAAAACAAAGGTCAGATTCAAATCACAGCAGCGAGAGACTCAAATCAGAGCTGCTGGAAATGCATTTGGGTGTGTTTCTATTACACAGCATCTTATAAGGAATAGTCCACATTCAGTAAAAGTATTGACAGCATTTGTTAAATAATGCTGATTTTATTTTCAAAGTGTGTTTTGGATATGGATATTGATATTGCTATTTACCGGTTTCAATTATATTTTATTTGCTAGTTTTTAGGTTAAAACCATATATGCCTTGATATAACGATGCTTGCACTTACAAAATTTCCCTTATTAGAATGAATAAGCAACAGCTGTGATATTAGCAGTAGCCCATCACTGCAGAATACAAGATCCAGGGGGTGGGATCCACATCTAGGGGGTGGAGACTGGTAAATTAAGGGGTGGGGAGTGGTAGGTTTAGGGGTTGAGATGGGTGGGTTTAGAGATTGGGGGGTGGAGATGGGTGGTTTAGGTATATGTAAGGTAGGAGGAGTTGGATCTGGATCCAACCACGCCCCCTGGATCTTGGACCATCTCGAAATTAGGCCTATGAGTTTGAAGCTATGTAATCAACCACAAAGGTTAACAAGAGGGTATGCAGGGGTGAAGAGACCAAGTTTCAACATCAAGCGGAGGTAAACAAGACGAAGAGTACCATAAAGAAAAGAGTGCTAGACGCAGATAGCAACGTAAGCAACAGAGGAAGGACATCCGTCATGAGTCACAGTCATTGATATGTAATTGAAATTACCCAAACAGTATAAAAGGTCTGAGTAGTAAGATTCTCTTGAGATGCTGTCTGCATTAAGCATGAAAGACACCTGATACCCTAAAAAGGGGCTCGTGGGTTAGCTTAGCTTAGAAGAGAGACCCCCAACATGATTGTAAAGTGCTTTGGGTATACAACAATACAGGATTACCAGGTTTTTTAATGACTAAATAATACCATAAACTCTAAAATTCATGAAATTCATGATAATTCATGTAAGTGCTTTAATTCAATTATAAGCATTCCTGCTTTTTAACTCTTCAAAACTGACCCCAGTGACTTACATTGTAATACCATAACCTTTTGCTGTTTTTAAAAAAAAATGAGGCAACCAGTCAGGATTATTTTTTAAACTAATCAATCATTGTCCCACACTTGCTGTGGACAGAGCGAACTTGTATTGAACACAGAATATTCCTTCAATGAAGAGCTTGACAGTTGTGAGAAATGTCACTTGTTGCTTAAACGTGCATGTTACATGGTAAAATTGTGTTTGTAAAAGCTAGTTAACACTGCATTAAACACAACAAAGAAAGCAATAAGCCAAATATAGTGTTATACAAAACACTGGCCATTACTTCTGTTTCTATTTGTTACAGAATGGCCGTGCGAGGAATTCATCAACAGCTAATTAGCTGCAGTTAAAGCTTTTGAGATTTTAGCAGTGGCAGCGCTAAGTGTTAGCTGCTCTTTTGAACCTTAAGAAAGAAAAACTGTGAATTCAAGTTTACCTCCCGTAAATCTGTATAGGTTAGAGCACCCTAATCTTTTTTTATATAAATGTATAAATTTAGCTCTGCAATAAAAAGCTGAGTTTGACACCGAACTCCTGAGATGAAATGCTCACTTGTGTCTGTGTGTGTCAGTGTGCAAGAGTGTGGGATTGCTTACTTCGGAAATGAAGGGCTCCCAAGAGTGTTTGCTTAGGTAGACTTTTATAGTGTAACAGAAATAAATGGGCTGTGCTGTCATCTTTTACCCCTCAGGTGCAGACAGGAGAGAGAGAGAGAGTATAGGAATTGTCCCCTGCTAAGCTGCAACTGCTTCAGCAATACAAATGTAAACTGCAAGTGTGAGTGAGAAAGATTTTAACTTTCAACACTTGCCTAGTGTACATCAAAGAATCCGCTGTAGTTATCCAGACTAGTTTATTATTCTGTTTTCCAAGAGCTTGGAAACTGTGTTTTAATCGGCGGAATGGCCATCAGTGAAATAGAAAATTAATAACATCACACTATCTCGCAAAATAGTTTGCAGGCGGTTACGCTCATGAATGTGTGAATTTATTTACATACATTCTGCCCTGTGTCATCATGATCATGTCTGTCTTAATTTGCAGAAAGAGCTCTGACTGGGTTGCTTTGGGACTGTCACTGTGTCTTTTCAAGTTATATTCACTTATCTGTCAAATTGTTGCCACAAGAAGATGAAATAGTTGTTATTAATCTAAATAATGCCTTCCTAGGCACATATATCTATATCTATCTATCTATCTATCTATCTATCTATCTATCTATCTATCTATCTATATATATATATCTATCTATATATATATATATATATATATATATATATTAATTAATAATCCCCTTTTTATAATTGCTTTATTTAAACTTGAAGTTAAAATAACTTAAAATAAATGTATTTTAATATTTAGAATTAGACAGCCTTAACTCACCAGTGAACTTTTCTCAACAATAAAGGCAATATTTTTTTCACAGTTTTTCATTCTCACTAATTCAAGTTTTTATATGTAAAAAAAAAAATTCTGTCTTCAGAAAAAAAATGATGGTGTTTTCATTTTATCTGATAAAGTATAATTTATGAGCTTATTTTCAATTAGCCTGTCTGCAGTTTTTGTTCAGACCTATTCGAAAATCCACCCACATAACCCTGTTATAAATGAATATAATTATTTAAACTTCTGACTCATCCCTTTTCTTAGAAAATCCTGCAGAGTTTAGCTTCAGCCCTCATAAAAACTCACCTGCCTGTATCTATCTAGTAATCGGAAAACACTGATTGCCTTGTTCAGGTGTGTTTAATTAGGGTTGGAGCTAAACTCTGCAGGATTGTGGCCCTCCAGGACCGGAGTTGCCTATCCCTGTACTAGACCATGGATGTCAAACTCAATTAATGGAGGGCCGGAGTCCTGCAGAGTTTAGTTCCTACCCTGCTCCATAATATGTAGTTTTCAAAAAAAAAAAAAAAGTCTGAAGGAGATGATTAGATGGATCAGGTGTGTTTAATTAGGGTTGCATCTAAACTCTGCAGGGCTCCTATTATTTTTTAAGTTTTGTTGTTAGTGAAACAATAATGTTTCATTTCTTTGTTTTGGATTATGCTTAACCGTTTTAAAAGCTTAAAGCTGTTTGTTTCTGACTCGTCAAGTCGAGACATTTTTTATGTAACAAGATTGTTGAAGCAGCTTCATGGATATAAACAAGAAAAGAACATTAACATTCGTATTAATGTTGCAGAATTAATCAGTCATACTACAGCTTCAGGTTTATTGCTGTAAAGAAACTCTGCAATAACTGCAATTCAATTTGTGATTAAGTAACCAAGTAACTTTCCCTATGATTACCAATGTTTCCTGTTGAATACACAGTGGTGTATTTATTGGTCCACCTGCTATTAAAAGATTAATAACCAAGTAGAAAAAGCTAAATATTTGCAAGAAGTATCAACAAGAAGTGGGTTGTAAAATGAATGAATGATACATTTACATAGCGCTTTATTGTATATTGTTGCACACCCAAAGCACTTTACAATCACGTGGGTGGTCACTCCTTGACCACCACCAGTGTGCAGCATCCACTTGGATGATTAAACATTTATTTTATAAACTCATATTTTTCTTCTCGCCGATTTGCCTCTTCATGGGATTGCTCAATCTGACATTAGGTATTTATGGCTGGTCATGTGTGACAAGTCAAAGTCTTTGGTTCAAGGGATTTATTTCTGGTCTTCTGCCCGCCAACAAAAATCACCAATGTTTGGACACGTATGTCTGCTTTTTCCCCAGAAGCCTGCAATTCTCCAGGGAGGGAGGAACCAGAGTCAGACTGATGAATTCTCCTGCGCCTCCTTTCTGTAGTTCGAGTTCCTACTGTTGCTTCGCCTGCAGGCCTGTGTGATGTAGTGTAGAGGAGCGGGGGCCTGTGAAACGCTGTCTGCTGTGAACTAATGTGCTTGTATTCTTCCTGCAACAATGCCTACCTCTTTCTCTATGTCTCTCTCTCTCTTTCCGCAGCCATTTGCCTCTTCTTCTTCTGTGAGTTTGGCACCCAATAGATCTCCTGTCTTCATTCCCCTGCTCAAAGAAAGCAAGCCAGAGAAAACACATAATGAAGTGGAAAGATAAAGAGCGAGAAGAAGAAAGATAAAGATCAAAGTTGACAACAGAAAAAGAAAAAACGCAGCTAGATAAAGGAATCGGAACATTTGAAGGGAGTCGTCAAAGTTGGATCTCTCTTCGTCAGTGCATTTTGGTTGTGTGGTAAATGCTCTGGTCTGCAGCCAAGCACGCTGGGTCAATGATGCTCCTAATCTGGATTCAGGCACACATTACTGCGGTCTTGGAGGAATCTGGACCCCACTCATCATTTGAGAGGCTCTTCTCAGCTGATCTCTCCTCCAGGCAAGGAGCATTAATGCGATGTGGAGGCCTCTAATTTCCCTGTTCACAGCTGGCCTACACTTCACCCTTTGGGCCTTATAATGCACCCGGCGCAATGCGACGCAAAGCGCAGTGCAAGTGTGTTGGCTAGTTTCAGTCCGGCGCCGTTTGCATTTTTCCGTCCAGCGTCACGTCGTTTAATTAGCAAATGCATTTGCACTCATCTCTGTGCCCATGGGCGTGCTGGTCTAAAAAAAAAAAGAGGTTTGTTCAGTTCTGTCTTTGCGTTTGCCAAATTCTGCCGTGTAAATAGCAAATCCGTCATTGCTCGAGTGCAACTGGTTTTTAAAGGGAATGGAATATTAGACTCTGATTGGTTTATTGCATGTTACGCCCCAAAAAAAAACATTAAGAGAATAGGAACAACCTGTTTCGACCCTGCGCCCGGGGGTATACCAACCGTTTTTTCCGTCGTTAAAATAGCAAAAGTGGATTTTGACACTCCTTGAGTGCACCTGAGCCGTGCACTTTACACTTTAAATAATTGTGGATGCTCTTTCACAATTTCACACTTACCTTTAATAAACTGAGTAAAGGGTTCTGCGTATTTGGAATGCTTAGTTTTGATATCTTATGTTAATTTTTATATCACTTTTTAAGTAAATTTATCTTGATTACGAATATTTGTACTGAAATACAAGACAAAAATTCAGAGTAAGAAAAATTTTTTTTATTGCAAAATATCTAAACATTCCTAGAACAAGATGTATTCACTGTAGAACTAAAATTGCATTATATATAAATAAATATAAAAATAAATTACCCCATTTTTTCTTGTTTTAAGCCTAAATCTAATAAGTATAAGAATCTGGCAAAGTTTGTGCTTAAAAGAAGAAATAAAAATGGTTAAGACAAATAAACAGTTTAAGATATGAATCTTAATATCTTATGCAAATTTTCTTCTCAAGTCTTTAAAGGATTAAATCATGCTTTGATTTTTTTTTTAGACAGATGCTAATTAAAAGAATGATTATAAAATCTAAGATTATTGTAATGTCTGATTTAGATGTCGAATGATGTGTGTGATTTGAATGAACATTTTATGTAATTTGTACCACAGTGTATAGTGCTGAATCAAACTGTTCTGTTTGCATATTTGGGAAGAAATCACAGTATGTTCCTGGGAGAAGTTATGTGTGAAAGCACCCTGATGTTCTTGTGGATATTGAGTCTTCAAAAACTAAACTCAAATGAAAATTGAATGAGCAGATGATGGGTAGAGAATTCTCTACTCAAATCGCTAATTCTGAACTACTTTAAATCATCCTGTACTTAAGGTTGTTTTATGCAGTTGTGTATGTAACAAAATAATAATAGTTACAGTATAGCCTAAGTATTTTTGGGAGAATCTGTAGGCCTACTTTCCTTGAGTTTTTATATTTCTGTCAACTTTCACTTTTACTCCACTACATTTTCCTAATTGAAATGTAGACTCTTAAAAAAAGGCATTTGCTAATGTGTAAACAAGTGTTTGCACAAACGCGGGTTTCATTTTCCAATTAATTCGAGGCTGGATATTTTACATTGTCAATATAGTATAGTGTTAGACCTATCTAGTATATCACAAAAACACAAAGTGCACTCACACTCCTCAAGATTTGGTCTATTAAAATGCATTTAGAATCATAAAAATTAAATGCATCTGTATTTCTTTTATATTTATATAATTATATATATATATAATTTATTTATATCACACGAAGAGTGCCGTATTTTCTTACATAATAAATGTAATATTGATTTTATACATATAAGTTTAATAAAGCTAGCATTCACTGACTTTCATTTTAAACACAATATTAACTATTTTTGATTAATTTTGCCAACAAAAAATGTTCCAAACAAAGATCACAGCACTGTTTTTCCTCTTGGCAGCAACAGGATGGCGTTTCCTTATTGAATGAATTAACTTTGTGAATGAATCAGTTGAATTAATGATTCAATGACTCACTCATAACACATAGCATTAACACGTTCCTGATTTGATCAGCTATTCAAATGAATCAGTTGGCTGCCAACTGGTGGGTTTGATTTCACATTTCATTTGTGTGTGTGTGTGTGTGTGTTTCAAATAATTTCAAATTTGAATATGCAACATTTTATGTGTAAAACAAAGAATTGTTTATGCATTTGTAACTGCAGGTTTAATACATCCATGTCCCCTCTGAGCTACATTAAATGGTGTAACTCTAAATGTCACTTCAGATGGAGATTCCAGAAATGTTTTCTTATGTTGGAATGAAAGAGACTTAACCTGATGAAGTATTTTATGATTACCCAAAGATACAAAAGGAAGAAAAAGTTCAAACTGAACACATCTTGCTGCTTAAACTGAATACACATTTTTTATATTTATTTGTACTTTTACTTTCAATAGGCTACTTAAGTATGTTAAATATATATATGGTAACTTTAACTTCTACCAAGTCATTTTCTGATAACATATTTACTTTTACTTACGTGTGGCTTTCAGGTATTTCATCCACCACTGGTTTTATGTGACAGACAGAACTGTTAGATATAGTAAATACTATAATTGACAAGATTTACACCTTGTTCCTGAGAATACATGTATATTTACCTTAACTTTCACATCTTTTTGTAATCTCTTTGAATCGCTCAACTTTCCTGAATGTAGTTTCTGTCGTCTGCATTTTGTGTATAATGCAACATTGTTCTGCACTCCATAAAGATGAAAGTGTCCCAGCGTTAGGCATCTGGGGACTGAATCCTACTGCAAACCGTGTGATCACAGCATCTCAGTCCCTCGTAAGTTTATTTGTGATGATCCCTGGCAATCAGCAGAGCTGTTCCTCAGACGTTCAGAAGACAAGAGTGACACTCATTTGCTTTGTAAAGGTCCTGTTCGCTTCGTTACAGCTGCACAAATCTGTATAATTCTGTCACACTTGGATTAAGACTAGCTCAAAATCTCCTCCGACAGGGAAACAGGTAGCACATATGCAGATTGTGGTATTTGAGGCTCTTTGTCTGCTGAAACACTGGGTGGTGCGATAAATCCTGCTCGACTGCTGCATGTTCCACTGTGCTTGTTTATGCCAGTAGATCTAGTTTCGCCAGTCCAAATGTGGGCATAGGCCCTCTTCCCCCTGATAGTGCCAGGACTCTGACACCATCTGTCTGGTTGTCACACTCCCATTTTCCTGCCCATTTCTCTCTACTGTAGGATGCCGTCAAGGTGTTTAACGTTTGTGTGGTTGAAAAGGAAAGGAAACCATTTTCTTCATTGCTGAGTCCTTTTATGGCACATTATTCTGGGCCAGACACTCAGTCATTCAAAGCGGGAAAAAGGGATCAAATCTAATTCCCTTCAGCTGGATATGCAGGAAAACCAATCAGTTTATGATACTGCTGGGCTATGTAGGCAAGTGAACATTAAAAGGGAGATTTACAGCTCTTTCTGAATCATCGGCATGGCCTGTGAGGGAGTTTACATCATACAGTGGCCACAAAAAGTATTTGAATACTTATGTTACACATGAAAAATGTCTGAATACATTTGCATTACATAACGTAATATAAAGCATGTGGCTTATGCAAACAAACGATGCAAGATCCTTTCTAAAAAAAAGTATTTTTTATTGTTTTCTAAACTTTCAATGTGCTGCTCATATAATGTTTAGTGGATGCATGTTGTCAGTTTCCCTCATGTTCACACAGGTTTCCTAGCGTAGAAGTCACCACTCTAGTTCACCACATTAACTATTAACATGATTCAATAATAACGCTTTACAGCCAGAAAGTTTCCAAACACTTTTATTGCTTTTTAGAAACAAAATGCTTAGACCAGCCTAAAATGTTTTTGTTGTTTCAGCAGGCTGGTCACGCACATTAATGGGCCAATCCAAATACATGACATAAAACACAAAAGAACAAAACAGTATAACAACCATAATATTATTTCATAATAATTTGCTCTTTACATTCATTTAAACATTATCATCACCTAATGAGATGGGCACAGTGCTTGGAGCACAGCAAGTCCATTCTTGGTTTCATTTTGGAGACCGCCACTCTGAGACTGTCTTCCATGTTCAGTTCCATCTGTACTTATTTTTTATTTGTGGTATGTTAGTGCAGTCTTTTTTCACAAGTAGGTAGTGTAAAACTGCATGAGTACATTCATAGCGACCTTGGATAGCTGTGGGTATTCCCTCTTAACTGAAACCCAAAACTCAGCCAGGGTCTTGGAATTAAATACTGTCTTTAAGGTTTGGTTGCTTGACAGTTCATCAGTGCATCCTCCTGGTCAGATGTCAGATGATTTGCCCTCGTTACATATTTCCACTGTTAAAATGTTTCAGGAGGGCTTGAAGGTGGGTAGTGATAGACTTCTTCACTATGTTAACACTCAGTTCATTTTCCTCCATGAATTCATCCAACTCCAAGAAAACAAACCAATCATTTTATCATTTCGTGACATGCGTTTTCACCTTGCAGTGACATATTAAGTCCATTCACTTTTTCAAATATACAAAACAAATACGCTATTCTTGTAACCTAGTCAGGATCAGTGAGTGGGTCAGTGAGCTGAGACCCATGCTCCATCATAAATAAGCGCACTGATTGTAAATTTTGTAAATATGGAATCTTATTATCATTTCTGTATTTATAAAGCAATGTCAGTACCTGTTACCAGGAGTGAAGTTTGTGCTTAACATCAAGGACCAGAATGGAAACAAATTTTAAAACTTTATTATGCTATCGTTGACAAAGTAAGTGTATTTCTCTTCTTTTCTGTCTAAATCAGATCAAATCAAATCACCTGATTTCTGTACGGAACAACAAGCTCTCATGCTCTGATACCAGTTCCTTACAGAGTCTGGTAAACTGCCTGATATTAAGCTGTTGCGCTTTTATGTAGTTGACCATTTTTTATTGCAGTCTCAAGAACACAATTAAGTTCTGGGTCAAGTGTTTTGCATGAATTTTAAGTGAGTTGCCACTTGTAAGACTCTTGCTTTAAGACCTTTCTTTTCTCCCAGCATCGCTCCAGCACCATCTTTACACACACTGATGCACTCGCCCCAAGACAGTCCCTGTTCTTTTAGTTTGTTGTCAAGTTTTGTGAAAATGTCCCAAATTCCCTCCAGCAGGGTGCAAAACAGAATGTCTTTTTTAAGTTTTCCATCAAAAGTGTTTCTGATGAATACAAGCAGCTGGGCAGAGTTTGATACATCTGTGGATTCATCTAACTGTAAAGCGTATTTCCCTTGTTCACTCTGTCCACCAGCCGACACTTTATATCCTTGGCCATGTCAGAGATGCATCAGACAATAGTCCCATTAGACAGCAGCAGTGATGCTAGCTCACGGGCCAGTTTTTCCCAATGCATAGCCCAACTTATAGCTATGGCAGCAAGTTTCATAACGGTTTCCCCGATCATGTGTGGCTTTTTTGCCTGTGCCATTAAATATGCCATCTCAAATGATTCCTGTTGTGCTTTGCCGGGGATTGTTTTTGTTTAGTAAGGACTTTCTTTGGGCCTTGCAACTCGCTCCTTTTGCTGGAATTTTTTTGGTCACACTTTATTTTAGGGTCCAATTCTCACTATTAACTAACCATTAACTATGACTTTTGCCTCAATTAACTCCTTATTTGCTGCTTATTAATAGTGTATTAGGTAGTTGTTAAGTTTAGGGTATTGGGTAGGATTATGGATGTCATACATTATATGTACTTTATAAGCACTAATAAACAGCCAATATGTTAATAATAGACATGCTAACAAGCAACAAGTTATTAGTGTGAACTGGACCCTAAACTAAAGTGTTACCATTTTTTTTTTTACTGGTTTAGCCACAAGAGAGGGGTGCTTGGTTTTCAAGTGTCGTAGCATTTTATACAGGCTTTAGGCTTAAGGCTTTCATGTACAAGCACCTTATTGCACACTACACATTGAAGATGTTGTTGACAGTGATGCATGTGAATCCATACTGGATTAATTCCTCTTGATACTTTTCGACACTTAGAGTACGGCTGATCTGACTGCTTATGGATGTCCTCTTTATGCACAGGTCGATGGCCTTTTTGATGGTGGTACTTCTCTAGCCTCCTCTGCTGGTCAATTCCAGGTCAATATTAACCAAAACAATATCCTAAGCTTAAAACCTAAAAAATTACCTACGCACACGTTTAACGTGCTGTAAATTGATCTGCTGCAACTGAAATTTTTGCTAATATGTCATTAATCCGTGGTAATCACCTCAGGGATAACGATCGAGGGGAAAGAAAATCAAAAGTCTGATGGCTTTTTATTTGCATGGTTTTATTTATTTTATATTTAGTTATTTTATTTTATACAGTACACCCCTTCATGGAAAGGGTGTTCCCCCATGGCAGATTTGGTAATGACCTCTTTCAGTGGTATAATCCAAATGCTTTGAGGAACATGACAAAGAGTTCAAGGTGTTTCCTTGGCCTCCAAATTCCCCAGATGTCAATCCAACTGAGAATCTATGGGATGTGTTGGAGCAACAAATCCTATCCTCGGAGGCTTAAAGGATCTGCTGCTATTGGTGCCATATTGAGCCCATGCCTCCACGCATCAGAGCTGTTTTGGCAGAACGAGATGAACCTACACAGTTTGAGGCAGGTGGTTTTAATGCTGATGAGTGTAAATGTATGTGTACAAATACATTTACAATTATATATTATATAAATACTTAGGCGTATGTACTAGAGTGTGTTTCTGTATTATAATTAGGCTATGATGGTGCATAAATGTCAACCTTCTAAATCACAATTTCATTTACAGCTTAATGAAAGAAACATTTCTGAGAAGTTAAATGAGCCAGCCAGCATTATCATACATTGTAATTCCTATACCATTGCAGATACGAATCACAAATGTCATGCATAATATATTTTTCTCATTTTCCACTATCATGTTTTTGCTCAAGATTTCAATATTATTACTCACCAGTAATAAGTTCCAATTGAATTGTAATCATAGCTAGTACTTGTTCAAAAAGCAGTCTTATAATCTGAGAGGAATAATTAAGTACTGCTTTACTGTTATTCTGATACAGATTAGATATTCTCTCTTTGTCTTTATGTAAATACAGATATAAAACCGTGTTCTTTTATTAAAGATGAGCTGCCCAAAGGGGAAACATATTAAATATTTCATCCGCCGATATGGGGCTTATTACACAAGACTGTTTTGACATTATTTAATGCTTGGGGCCGATCCATCTTAAAGAACAAAACACACACACATACGCACACATAAAAAACATTTCCCTTGATGGCATTTTAATCACAGGGAATGTTGGATATGTACAAAACCTTTCGACACTAATATTATTTACACAATATGAAGAAAAAACAATGTTCACCTCGACCACACAAATAAAATTTCCAAGGCTCTGAATAATTAAGAAAAAAAGATATCAATGCTTGCAGCGACACACAGGTCTAACCAGTAGCCAAAAAAGCTTAGTTGTTTTATTTTTTGTTCATTCAAATTCCTGTGAAATCCACTTACATTTCTGTTTTAACAGTGGAGATAATGAAGCTGTGTCAATTGGTCTCATTTTATATAGGGAAAGATAAAAATACAAACAAATTAAAATACAGTCATCATGTACTTCACTCGTGTGAGCATTGTGTTGTGTTGGATAGGGAAATTTCATGATGGCTCTGTGGGCTTGGTCAAAATACTGATGCAAAGGTATATGATATTTTTTCTTGATTTAACCATAATTCCTCTAACCTCTTCTAATTTTGAGTTTTTAAAAAAAATAAAAAGTTATTTTGCATCTAAATCCATCTTTATTTAAGAATTTAAAAATAAGTAAGAAAACCATTTAGTAATGCTTTACAATAAGGTTCCATTTGTTAATATTAGTTAACTACATTAGTTAACATAAATTTACAATGAAAAATACTTCCAAAGTGCATAAGTAAGGGGAAATGCACACATCCAGTCTGTTGTTATCGCAAAATAACGCTCTGACAGGGAGATATTGGATCTGAAGGGGGTTATCCAGCAATTACAACCGGCTGGATGTACATTATCACGCTTATTACGGCTACTTGCCACATACGTAAATAATTAGACATGAAATATTGATTTGAGTTGAAATGTTTGAATGCAAAGCTTCAGTGAACACAGCAGTTGCAGGTTGCAAGTGGCAAGTTCAAACTAGATATGGCATATGGTGCAGTTATACGAAATTTCACCACATAAATAATTATGGAGATAAAAGATTTAAGACAAAAATGTTACCTGTTTGTTAGTTATCTTCTAATCCATTACAGCATACAACACAACCTTAGCAAAATGGCAGCAGCTGTGTTTGTTTGAAACGAGAGAGTGAGTTTGTGACACCAGGATGACATAATTAAATAGTTTTAATATTTGAATAGTTTATCAAACAGAAAGCTTCCACCAAGAAAAAACTGTTCCTGGCAGTATAGCTCCAACTTCAGTTACCCGGATGAGCCTGTGTTATTAGCTTTTACCGCTTGTTATCGAGGGATAACAAACCTCAGAATGTCACGACTGACCAATCAGAATTAAATAGCCCACATAGTTGTGTAATAACATAAAATATATTATATTCTACGGAGAAAAGAACAATGAGCTTGACTGAATGATGACAGTCTTTTCATTTTTGGGTGAAAAATCCTTTAATGCACATTCCATATCTTTCACTCACACTGGTATCTAGAGACATAAGTGCATTATAAATGGTCTTTCAGTTTGTTTTTCTGTAGCTCTTATTCTATCATTTCCTCGCCTCAGTGTAACCACACATCTCTCACCAGGTTAAACTGTAAAGACTTTGATTCTGTAGTAAACACAGTGAGTTTTTTTCAGTCTT
This sequence comes from Carassius gibelio, assembly GCF_023724105.1. Classification (NCBI taxonomy): domain Eukaryota; kingdom Metazoa; phylum Chordata; class Actinopteri; order Cypriniformes; family Cyprinidae; genus Carassius; species Carassius gibelio. Next base: position 11,218,433 of record NC_068386.1, on the reverse strand, counting down.
AACTGGTAGGCTACATTAATATACCATGTGTGTCTCCTGCGGGAGCTCAGAAGCTCTGCCATCTGAGCTCCAGCATGCTGCAAATGACCGTCTGCATCCCACATATTATCTCAGGGGTCCGTCTGAGAGTCCTTCCCTTTGCTCCTACACAGACTTCTTTTAGATAGGCTTTATCATGTGAAAACGCTTGTTTCTGAGCATGTGTTTGTGTATTAAAGCCTTCTTTTTAAGCTCTGTCATTGGACGTCCTTGAGCAGTTATCTCCCCTAGTTTAACTTTCATTGGCCATCTCTGAATGCTGTATATCCTAGCTGATGAGGCATATTGTAAATATGAAAACAGCCCATTCCCTAGGCCTAGACTATGCATTGTAGTACACAGGGCTGTGTGCCATTCAGTACTGAACTGACAAAGTCCTTTTAATTGTCTTGTTAACAATCTTTTATTAACTGGTGCGGAAGAATGCTTTATTTTGAAGAATGCTTCTCCTGTCTTGAATATCTTTGAATTATAGTTCAGTATATGAACCTTCTTGTCATTCTCATTCAAAATCCAGTTCAACTACCTGTGAGGAGTGGACATTTCAATTTAAATTCAAACTCACGATTCCTACCATGGTTCAAGCTTATTGTAGTTGCTAGTTTTTTATTTTATTTTGTGCAGTATTTAATTTTCAGCGTGTCTTTTCAGATTAGTTTTTATTCTACCACTGTTAGACTTACAGTGTTACATTTACTCAGAATAGTAGTGTTATTGCTATCTATTGGTATTTTCTAATATAAGCTAATATTAATTTGACGTTGTTTTTATTTATTTATTTGACTTTTTTTTTTTTTTTGAGTGATTAAAAAAGTTAAAATGTATTTTAGTTTGTGTGTTTTTTTTTATTATTATGTTACTTTTAATTTTTAATGTTGACTAATGAAACTATTTTATTAAGACCTGAACCTGAAACTATAAAGCCTCTTTTAGAATGCAGAAATATGTTGCACATTGCAATTTAATCTTGCCAGGAACTGTTCTCATGGGCTATTTGATTGACATGCAAATTGATGGGTATGTATCTTTCAAATATTTGTCTTTTCTTTGTTCTATTTCTTTTTCTTTCTTTCTTTCTTTCTTTCTTTCTCTCTCTCTCTCTCTCTCTCTCTTTTTTTTTTTTTGTATGTCAGTTGTTATTTCTCAGTGAACTGACAACAACCTGACTGGAAAAGGTGTGTAGCAGTCAGCCAGTCGGATTGTGTGCAGTTTGCATTAGACAGGTCTCTGGGTGTGCTGTCTAAGACAGAGACTGTGAATGTCCTTCACATGACCTCTACGTATGAATGCTCTTATACTTGCTCACATTGTATGTTGGACAGATTGCATGTTTTCTATACAGGACTGAACGTTTAATACCAAAATGATCCTCATCAGAAGTGCATTATCTGTAAATCCATATATTGATTATATTGATGTCTCCTGGTTTGCACAGGCATAAAGGAGGAAGAGAGTGAGGTGGATGAACAGGGTAGAGCGCATCCCGAAAATTCGGTCTCCAATTTAAACCCCGAGGGGCATGTGCAGTGACCTCTCTGTCTGTCTCCTGGAATAATGTAGGATTTGCCAACATTTACCTACCCACAATCCATTATTTAGTGCTGGAGAAAGTGTGAAGGGATGGAATAGGGCTTCTCCCGTTCCCTCAGCTCATGTTATAAGAAAGTCCTGAATTGGTGTTGCATTTATTCTAAGGTTATATTTGACTGGATATGCATTGTTCAGCTGTCTGTCTTCAGTGTGCAGAGGAGAGGGAAGGAGACAGGCGGACATCTTAGTTCAAGGATGGCTATAAGTGGGATTTTTTTTTCAGAGAAAAAGTCCTTTAAAGTGCATACTGCAGGTAAAAAAAAAATGAAAATTTAGAAGAAAAAGTAACGGTTTCCTTGACAGTTCTCTAACATTGCGTCATAATGTGTCACGAGAGGGAGTCGTGTGCTCATAGACAACCAATACTAGCTTTGCTATTGCCTGATTACATATCGTTAGCTAATAATGGTCTCTCACCAAGACACCTGCCTGGTTCTCCTCACACAAATCAATTTGACTCCTTTGACCGTTGTTCTGTCGAATCCTGGCCTGTCCCTGCTCTCTTGGCCGCATAGCAGGCTCATGATTGTATCTGTGGTCCGTCATAACTGTAAATAAACACTGAACATTTCCTCATTGTCCCGACTGTCGTTCAATCCATTGCTTTCCTTTGGAATGCACTCCCGTCACTTCCGGTTTTGGCTGTTTTCAGATGTGGAAGTAAAATTCTCTCACAAAAATGACTCCAGAAGCCTTAATAGCATATTTTAAAGTATAGTTTAAAGAAAGTCTAGTTCCTACATTATTCTTCTATACATTGATTCCACTGGGGTCTCTAACCTGGAATATACACTTTAGGTTCCATAAAAGGGATGTTAGTCCTCATTTTTGTTTATGCAGCTTTTTCCAGGATGAAATTAGATATTTTACAACAACATTTGTTAAGCATGTTGTACTTGGCTGTTTCCCCGCTTAGCCAGAAGAGAAAAATTCAAGTGTGAGTGGAAATCCGACTGTACCATATCCACTCTGAGCAGCATATTGTTATATGATATTTTATAAACACAACGAGCCCGGGCTCCTCACAGCTTACTTTGGCTGAGAGAGCTCTGCAAATTACCATATTAAACTGTAGTGTAGGGTTTTATTTGTATCATTCTCTATTTCTGAATCTTGTATATGGCAGGGATGCTCAGCTTTCAGCTTTAATGGCTGTTGGAGCAGCGTCATTTCAGCAGAGCATCAATATGTTGGTTTTTTTATGCTTATGTGGCACATTTCCTATTTATTGGTTATAGCTTTATAATATATGGTTGATGATTATAGGTTTTGAAAGGTTCACTGTCAGCTTCATATGCAAGTGTAGCATATGTCAGTTGAGAGGGATTTTATACAAGTAAAAATGTTTTCACCGTGAAAATAAGTTGTCCTCCATGACCATATTACCACTCTTAGTATTATATTATGTAAATGAGAATACTGTATTTGATTTAAATTCTAATCATAAAGCATTATATAACTATTATTGCCATTTATTATATATTAATTGAGAGGAGTAAAATTTTAATTCTTTCATAATTTACCCTCATATTTTTTCAAACCTGTACAACTTACTTTATTAAACAAAATATATCTATATTTTGTAGGTTTGGAGCAACATAAGGGTGAATAAGTTATGAAAGAACTAGAATTTCGAGTGGACTATCCCTTTCGTTATAATTTTTCATTTTCATTATTGTTAAAAAAACATTTTCATTAGAAATTACAGATTTCCACTGTGAACATCACTACTCATTTTTGCATAGGGAAGTAAGCAAATTCTGACACAAGGGGTGTTAGAAAGCCGTTAGTAATGCTGACACAGTAAGCCTCGTTCTCTATCATGTAAACAACATAAATCAGGTTTGTGTGGAATGAATATATTTAGAGAATGTGGCAAATGGAGCAAAGGTTTGTTATTAAGGCAAGTGACATTACAGTGAGCAATTCTTTGATTCTCTCAGTGAGAGCGTGGAGTCTGCCTCCTTTTTCTTCCTTAGAGTTTGGTTGTAACCTTTCCAAGAGTCCTAAGTGAGTTATTGAGACGATAGGTGCCTCTGCTCTTGCTGAATAGTAAGGGCACCAAGCCTGGGCCTTTATAACTCTGACCTTTAACAAGCAGCAAAGTGGATGAAGGGGGTTGTGGGGGGATGGGGGTCTTGCATGAGGAGGTCAGTGGCTCAGGCTACGTGATGTGTTATGTGTCAAACAAATCGCGTTGTCCCAAATGGCAACAAATGGAAAAACACTTCAGCTGTAACTTGGACACATGTACTCTTTCATAGGAAGATTGCTTGAGGTTTTCAATTCGGTGCTGAGCACATTACTTAAAAGTTCACCTGTGCTGTTATTGCTTCGTTGTTTGTGTATATGTAAGTCATATCTCATAAATAATACATTTATGTGTTACGAATAGAGAGTCAGAGACGTTCGGATCCAAATACAGTGCTTTATTTAAGAATGGTCCAACAGGCAGAATTCAGGAACGTTGTCATTGACAAAATAATAAAATAAAACCTTTATCAACAAACATTTTAATTTTGTAACTTTGGAGATAAACACTACTTTGAAATTGTAATTTATTTTGCTGTGACTCTTCAAGCCCCAGCTGAACATCAAATCGAAAGTGCCATAAAGGACTCTTAAATCCATCCTGGAGTTCTCTTTTTTTTTCTCCATTATGATTGGATTCATAATCGAAAGCTGCTCTGTTTGTTTGATGGGGTTGAATCCAATGGGAAAGCAATACTGAGATTAATATTTGATGGAGCAAAGCATTACCAACCTTTCCAGCTTCCCTCAGGTAGGAGACTCCTCACTGACCTTTCGCTACACACCTGTCACCATGCTGCTGTTAGCCCAGCTGCTCCTCTGAATCTTAAAGATGAACTGAGATCAATATGGAGCACTAACTGTAACCACCTGAGAACAGAAATGTTGACTTGCCATCAATACAGAGCCAGCTTCCATCAGACAGAATCCATCGCTGTCATGGTTTCTCATGTTGCGTAAGCCAGAATATGCCTGGTTTGAGCAAAATCTTTTTGGCTAAGGATGACAAATTTTTATAATACACACACACACATACACACACACACACATGTTTGTTTTTGTGAGAAGGGGGGACATCCCATAGGCGTAATGGTTTTTATACTGTACAAACTGTATTCAATGACCCTACACCATTCCTACACATAACCCTAACCCTCACAATAAAACTTTGTGCGTTTTTACTTTCTCAAAAAAAAAAAAAAAAAAAAACTATTTCTGTATGGTGTATAAGCGTGTTGAAAAATGGGGACATGGGTTATGTCCTCATAAGTCACCCTCTCCTTGTAATACCTGTGCCATACCCATGTCATCATACAAAGTTGTGTCCTGATATGTCACCCCCCCCCCCCCCCCCCCACACACACATACTGCACATGTGGTGGCAAAATATTTTTTTGGATTTTGGATACTTTGCACTGCATATTATAGTATATAATAGCTTGTATATGTAAGAAAACTGACCCCCTTGCTGCGTTTCATTTCAAAGGCCGTGTCCTCATTTTCTATAAGAAAAATAACCATTACATTCCACAGTAACAGAAAGCACAGTAATTTACTCCTCACTCAGTGTCAGTTTTATGATTAGGCCTACTTTTCAGCTCATGTCTGAAGTGAATGTGAATGCTAACAGATAGTTCTTTTGTAGACCTCTTTCCAGTGGGATTTTAGTCTCTGGTGAGGGCTCCTCTAGATAATTTATAAGCCAATTAAAATTATTGTGTATTGACCATTCTACATCTTCCCTTTGATTTAGCCTTACACTGTTAGTGAGCTGAACTTGTCAAAAGTAAGCACCAGTATTCAGAGTCTTGGGCATAATGGGTAGCACACGTTTGAGAAGTGAAAAACACCCAGTGTTCAGCACGACTTATGTCAGGCACTTTTTAAAGTAATTGAAATTTGGCATGGTAGCACTATTATTTTCTACCTCTATTGTGCTTGAATTGTTTATAAGTTTGGAAATTAATAAACACAGAAGTCCCAATCTCACCCTAAATTTACTTACAGTGAATAAAAAAACTTTTTTCTTGGAAAATTTATCAAAATAATGAATTGGTTTTTGTGACTTCAGGGAATGAATTGAACATGAGTTCACAACTTAACTGTGTCACTGATCAGGAATGCGATAACGGCCAAGCATATCAAACGGTTTACCTCAAACCTAAACCAAATCTATTATTGGCATCGCATGTGCTACTTAGGTACACTACAAGGACAACATAATAATTGGCTTTGCCCTTTTCACTGCCTGTCTGACACCTGCATTATCTCTCTTTGTGGGAAAATTTTAAATTAGGGTGCAAGTTTGTTAGTTTTGTTGTTATGGTGTTGCCAAGAGGTGGAATACTCTACGATCAGTGTTGCAATACATGCTTTCTGTTTCTTGTTGTCTCTTTCACTAATTGATGGCATATTTGGGCTTTATATATATATATATATATATATATATATATATATATATATATATATATATATATATATATATATATATATATATGGTTTTTGTGTCAGGGTTTTATCTGCTTCAGTCTGCATTTTTCTTCAGACACACTTATGATTCATTGAAATTCACTGGTATTTGACCCAGGGCTAATGTTGCGAGGACTCCCCGTTTACTCCTGTACACCTGTGTTTGCTTGCATTTCATTAGAGGAGACAAAGAGCTTTCTTGCAAACAGCACTCACGGATATTTAGGCATGTTTAGCTCACAGTTCAAACAACCACTGTATTTGCTCTGAACCACCGGTAGCACCAAAACATCTTGCAGGGTCTGCACTGAGCATTTTAGACATGATTTGCACTGCACTTTTGTCTTCACATATTCACTTAGCGTCTAGTAAGGCTGATGAAGTGAAAAGCACGTACTGTTCAATAACGAGGAGGTTATAGAGAGCTCCACACAACCTTTAATCGCTTCTGCTGCAGCTCATGAAGCTAATGAGAATGCCGCTTTATTCCCTCTGATGCCTAATTGCCGGGAATGGACAGTAAATCATAGATTATTCCCATCAAAGCACCTTTTGAATCCTTTGCTCTGAGAGAACAGATGTTCACCACCCGTAGAAAATACTCTGATGTTTTATAAATTGAAACCCAATTGTGCAGACAGAGTGCTGTGTTTTATTAGAAATGTTTGCCTCTCTGTGCACTGGTTGCTTTCAGACATTTCACAGACTTATATTTAGGGTTAATTTAGTATATATATATATATATACATATATAGGTATATTTTACTGCACCAGGCATTTATACTATGTAAACATTTTAATAGCATACAATGCATGCAGAAGAAACTGTGTTGCGGATGTATCAGCATACATAATAACAGACTGTAGTATGTGAACGGTGCAAAAAAGTAGTTGGAGAGATGAGTGGAGCTGTAGCGGAGTGAAACACTGTGTTTTGCTAGCAGAAATATAAAGTTTAAAGGGATAGCTCAACCACAAATTAAAATTCAGTCATCATTTACTCAACGTCATGTCATTCCATTTCCCCCTCAGCAGTACACAAAATAAGAGATTTTATAGTCAAACAGTTTTGGTTACCACTGACCATTAAATGGACAGCACGGTGTCAGTGAATGATGACAAAATTTCATGGTGAACTGTCCATTTAATGTTGTGACTTTTGTGGAACTTTATTTATTTTTTTGCAAATTTTGTGCGAATCATACATTAATTGATATTACTTATAGACCTGCATAAAAGGGGATCCTGCTTCTGTAGAAGACAAAATAAGATGTTTTGAAGAATGTTGGTAACTTTCATTGTATTTTTCGTCCATACTGGACCTGAAACTGTTTGGTTAAAAATATTTTATGCCATGAGGGAGTAAATGATGACAGAATTTAGCGTGGACTACCAAATGGATCTAGCAAATTAAAATGCTCAGTTGACAACTTACTTTCTATGTTTTAAAATTTAACAAGAAAGATAAAAGAGATCAGATAAAATTTTTGCAGCGCAAGAGAAGTCAGACGAGAGTCAGAGAGAGGGTTATTTGTTCTAAGGTGCATAATCAAGCCTGTGCTATTCCAGAACTCTTCATCTCCACCTGAGCTCATAGCTCCTCTTCCACAGCCAGCAGCTTCATTTTTTGTTTCGTTATCAGCCGGGGCAGGCCTTATTCTCATCACATAGGAGGAACGAATCTGATTTGAGAAGCACAATTTTTTTTCTCTGCCTCATTAAAGAGAGGGTGAAGCTACTTCACACTTCCCTCTGCTGTTCACCCCTTCTGTCGCCAAAAACCCTTTCATCTGAAAAAAATACTTGGATGGAAAGAGAGGGATAAGATACGGCAACGATCGTGCCAGACGGGATAGATCCATCTGCCAAAAGGGGTCCAGCATCAAAGAGACCCATGAGGAGAACACTAACTCCTGCCAACAAAAGATGTCTATCTATCTATCTATCTATCTATCTATCTATCTATCTATCTATCTATCTATCTATCTATCTATCTATCTATCTATCTATCTATCTATCTATCTATCTATCTATCTATCTATCTATCAACAAAAGATGTCTATCTATCTATCTATCTATCTATCTATCTATCTATCTATCTATCTATCTATCTATCTATCTATCAACAAAAGATGTCTATCTATCTATCTATCTATCTATCTATCTATCTATCTATCTATCTATCTATCTATCTATCTATCTATCTATCTATCTATCTATCTATCTATCTATCAACAAAAGATGGAGATCTATCTATCTATCTATTTTGTTTATTTATTAATTTAGCAATTTTGTTTAATTATAATATATTTTATTCTATTTAAAACAAATAACTTTGTGAATGGGACTTCTTTCTTTCTTTCTTTCTTTCTTTCTTTCCTTCTTTCTTTTTTTCCTTTTATCCATGTTATGTATGCTTTAACATAATAATATATTTAATTGATTAAGCATTTACAATTACAGTTTTTCTTAGTCGCTTTGGTACATTTCTCGAATCAAACTTACAATTTGCAAAACAGTAAGTGCATTTCTCAAAACAACTCGTACAAATAGCAAAACACCATGGATAACCTGCAAAAGCCACTCTCTTACTCAAAATCCTTAGTTCATCTCTCAAAAGTAAATATCTGTGTCAATGAACATGTCAGTGCCATCAGAATGACAAGTCTTTGTGTCATTGTGTATGGATAAATTGTTTAGTCATGTTGTCAATATAACAGTTTACTCTGGAGGGATATTCTGATGTAAACTATGGCAACATTTTGGATGACAGTTACTGTATTGAACAGTATGCCATATGCTTATGTATGCCATATAATCATTTCAAAAGTACACATTTACACATTACTGTATGTGGGGTATTGACTGAAAGAGACTGGATTGAATTCCCAGTTACACTTTTACTAGTGGTCTGGCCAAAAAAAAAAAACGTTTTTTTTTTTTTTTTACAATTTACAATGTCATTGTGATATAAAAAAAAAAGGAAAAAGAAATATGGGCACAAAGATGAAAATAAATCAATTGTCAGAATGTGTAACTCTTGTGTTGTCCTCTGTCTATACAGTATAAGCTTTCCAACTGAAGATTCATGAGATGAACATTTGAGCTATTTCAGAGAAATGGTTTATCATTGGTTTATCATCTATATTCTGTTCATCAGTAAATATTCACTTGCACAATTCATGCCAAATTGACAAAAAGTCTAATAATAATGTGTAAAAAAATGACAACCGAGAATTGTACATAATCATTTGCATGGATGTACCAAAGCATTTGCAACTTGTTCAAAGAAATGAGAAACTGCTTTTTTGATGTGCACAAGTGACACAATGATGTGAGAATTGAACAGGTAGTTTTGAGAATTTCAATTCTGATCTGAGAAATGTACCAAAGTGACTGAGAAAAACTGTATTTACTTTGTGACTGAGACTTCCATTATCAAGATAAATAACTTTTTTTATTTTTTAAAGTGATGTGACATACAGCCAAGGATGGTGACCTACTCAGAATTCGTGCTCTGCATTTAACCCATCCAAAACACACGCACGCACATGGAGCAGTGGGCAGCCATTTATGCTGCGGCACCCAGGGAGCAGTTGAGGGTTCAGTGCCTTGCTCCAGGGCACCTAAGTCATTGTATTGCTGGCCCAGGACTCAAACTCACATCCTTAGGGTTAGGAGTCAAACTCTGTAACCACTAGGCCACGACTTCCCCCTATATATAACTATATATAGTCGAGTTGTTTCAACCCTATGCAAGTTTAGTTCTTCTGTTGATAATTTGTCTTAAGGTTTAATTTTAAATGTTAATTTATGAGGTTTTTAGTCTGAGGTACGCAACAGTAGAAACCTTTGAATAGACTGTACATCTCATTTTCATTCGCAAAATAAATATGGCATCTACCTTTGCCCATATTCCACCTTTAGTGCTGTGTTTTGTTTAACTGAGCTTTATTTTGTGTGTTTCAGGTTCAGTTTCAGGTGCCAGTTTCTTTATATTTATGATATGTGAACTTCATAGGGCTTCAGGAAATCATAATAAAAGTCTTGTATTTCCCCAGGAACCATGAAATCCTGATTCATCAAAACTAAATGAGCTGATCCCAGACGTCTCATAGATCTAAGGCAGAACTGACGGAAGCGCAAAGTTGAGGTGTGTGTGATGCAGACAGAGCGAGAGAGAGGGAGGAATAATGCCAATCAGTTCGCAAAAAACCTGTAGCCTCCTGCCGCATCCTTCTTGCAGCTGTCAATTTCACTTACCACCAAGAAAGAGACGGAGGATGAAGGTGTAGTTATGGGCGAATGCCAGCAAGCTGTTTGTCTGGGACCATAATGATCAAAGAGATACTTTTGTGTCAGTCACAAAGTTAAGGTTGTTTTCTGTTATGAGTCATTGAAGCCCTTCTCTGATTCATTCACTCCAACTGTAGACTGGTGATGGACAGTAATTGAATGCTCTCTGTTCAGTTTTGCCACGAATGCAAAACTGCCATTTCCATTTGGTTGAAACTCTTCAGCTCCGAAACGTTCACTCTTAAATCACTAAATAATGACACCTTAAAACAGATGATAATTTAATGCCATTTTGAATAATTTGTACATTTCTTCCCATCACACACTGCTTTTAAAGTGTTGTTGGAGTCTGCAGGTATCCAATTATTCAACGTTCAAAATTGCGAGCTTAAAAAAGCGAATGATATGGTCTTTATGTTAAGGTAATTGTCGAGAGCAATTGTTTTAATGGCTTCTACAACCTTTCTTATAATGGCTGACTACATTTTCTGGTTGAAGTCACATAACTGCACAACAAAATGAGTCTTTGTCTGCACTGCAAATCACTATTGTTAAAATATCCCATTAAGCATCTAAAGGTGACTTTTCTTTTCACAGAAATGACACGCAGAAGAGCACAGAGAGGCCAGAGAGAGAGAGAGTATAAGGGGTATTGATTGACTGCATTCGCCTCCATCTCACTGTTGTCCACTTCCTTTTTGTTCGGACCTAGTGATCATCCTTTCCCTCTCTCTCTTTCTCTGTGGACATGTTTTGCTCATTTAACTTCATTACAGTGGCTGACAGCCAGAAAGTCAACAAAACAGTGCACAGCCTGGTATGATCACCTGCAGACCCCCATCCCTCCCCCAACAGGCCCATCTCGGCCCCTCCTGGGTTATTCAGGCCCGTTTCCCTGCAGTCCATTGCTCAATTGCATTGATAACAATCTGACAGGTCGCAGCAGAAGCCAGGATACATTGTCCCTCCTTCTCGCCGGCAAACCCGTTCAGCAAGGTCACCGATCCCCAACTGACAGCCCAACTGCCAGCTACAAACTGCCTCCAAATGAAAGAATTTCTCTGAAGTGTCGAGCATGCCTGTCTGCCAGCCTCTTTCTGAAAGGAGGAAAGGAAGCAGGCCACCACAGAGAAAAAGTCCAGGCACTCTTCCAGCAGAATTCAAAATCAACAAAGCAACATTTCCACCCCCATAAAGAACCTCCGTGAGTCAACATTTGCACAAAGCTGAACGTCCGATCCATACTTCCCCACGGGACTGGGGTGAATGTCAACGTTATGGTTATGAGTTATTTATAAGATCACATAATACCTTGTTCATTATACATGAAGTCGTCAATCTGGAATGAGGAATTGAGGAACTTCAGTTCCATATTAAGGCCCTGACATAAGCCATACGTTGAATGTTTTACCCCTCAGCAGGTTTACAAATAGATGGACTAGGGCATGCTGGGATTGAGGACTGCATTTTTCGAAGGTAATTTAAGGCGTTTTTGTTTAGCTGTATTAAAAATGCATGAAAAGCTCAAGGAGCGGCTTTAAGGCTTGTTTCGTTGCTGAGAAGTTGCAGTTTTTAAATTTAGAGATGCTGTTACTGCTGGTCTCACTTTTAGACAAACTCATAGCTGTCTGTCCTGACGTCAAATATTTATTCTATATTTGCTTTTAGGGGTCACAAGGGAAGCAAAATGTCCTTTTTAAGAACATTATTTTGGAACAGTCTAACTCAGCTATCCCTATGCGGAGCACCTAATTGTACATATCTGGCAGTTAACTAGTATTAAAGCAGTTGGTTTTGCTTCAGACTTTAACTAGTTCTTGCCTCAAGCTGACTGTTCCTTGGAGTGACCAGAGTTATATCATGAAATATACAGTAAATACATTTGGCTCGTTGTTGTTTAATAGCGATACTAAATCAAAGCATCAAAGCATTTATATCTCAAAACCTTGATGTTGATTAGAAAAAAAGTTATGGGCACATTATGTATCAACTAATATTATTATTCATGATTAGGATTACTTGAGTTTGAATCTGAAACAATACCGTTATGTGACAGACTCAGACTTTCTGGTAATTGAGGGGGTGTTTGGTAGATCATGACAGGACAGTGACACATCATTGCATGCAGACTCTCTCTCTCTCTTTGATTAATAACTCTTTATCAGCATGAAGAGAGAACAGATCAGGCCTCTTCACGGAATGCAGGGGCTGCCTGGCAACATGGTTATACTCCGTCATAAATAACAACCTACTGTGTATCTGTTTCATAAGCCATTTCAACCTTGTGGCACTATTTTTGTTTGCCTCCCAGGATGACTGGCTTTCGGATAAACACAGTAAATTTGGGAGAATGTGAGATGCAGGGGCTATTCTGAGCTGCAGACTTCTTCGTGTTGATGTTACAACATTCAGGCTTTACACCAGAAAGTCTCTGCAGGGGGTCAATGGAAGGCTCACACAGGATTTATAATAGTGAATGTGCCATAAGGGAGCAGATCAAGTCAATCTGAGCAGGAGTGGTGTTTGTGTAATTATTATATTTATATATATTTCTGTATTTTTATGTATACATGCACACATTGGGTCGAATATGAGGTAAAATGCTACTTTTTGTCATTAAAGATTTCATGTAATTATAAAGTTAAACAGAAAATAATATATTGACCTAAGGAAATTAAATTTTAGACTCAGCTCTCAAATTTTGTGGCTTGAGTTGCTTTGCACACATTAAACCAATTAAATAAATGGGTCAGAGACTTCCAGAATTTAAAATGATATTTTTCCTCTAGAAATATGATGCGTGTCACTGATAATTTAGTGACCTGCTTTTCTGACATTTTCTTCCAGCCGATGTCGGGACTTTTTTATTTGAGGAGATTATCTCTAAAATATGATATTTAGACTACAAGACAAGTATGTCTTCTAAGATGTTACAAACTAAATTCCAGTTACAGTGTCTAAACAGAGCATGATAACATTTAAAATTCTTTATTATTTGTGGTTGTCCATACACTTTAAATATTAGTATATTTTAACATAGTAACCAGCACATTAAATTCAAGTGAGGTAAACAGACTCTGCTTTTCAGGACAGTACACAGTTTTTTTTTTTTTATGAATGTGTGGGTATTATTTGGGCTTTTCACCTTTGATGTACAGGACAGTAGGAGAAGATACAGGAAACGTAAGAAGGGAGATGTGTCTGGACACTGTCCACAAGGCTATGGATCTGACAAGTTCACTACTGCTTTAAGGTCAGATTAATCAAGTCTGTAAAATCACATTTGAAATAGAACAAAATGAGACCCCAGCTCTGTTAAACATGCATTGGCACAGAGCTTTGATTTTTCTTCATTCATTAACAGAGGGTCAAACTGAAATATGCCATTTTGAGAAGTGAACCTGAGACATTTTAGAAGTTAAATACATATCTTTTAGCAACTGTGCATTATACATGCAATATATAACCAAAATATAGATGGAGTGAAGAGATTAATGCAAAATTTTAACATGCCTTTAACTGGACACACCACTTCTAAAGTTAAACAGTGTTAATGTGAGCCCTCACCATGTTTAAAATGCCATTATAAAGAGCCTGATTGAACAGATATAGTCTGAAATTCAGGAATGACTACATCAGGATATCAGTTTTACATATTTTCACTTGCTTCACAATTAACCCAGGATGAAGGAAAATCCTTGTTTTTTTTTGGTGAGCCACTTTGATATCGGCCCAGAATAGCAATATGCCACACAAACTAGATATGATCAGGGTCTAAAACAATATGAGGATGTTTTTGTGGAAACTTGAGGAAACAGATTTGGAACATCTTGAGGATGAGTTTTTTTTGTGTGTGTGTAAACTATCACTATCTATCAAATTGTTAGCTTAGCTAGCTTGTGCCTTGTAAAACTGACTTCACAAAGCTGCTGTCTGGAATAGCACCTTGTACACTAACACCATGAGATTACACATCTTTCCGTATTGAGACCTTCCATCTTACATTATGATTTTGAGTCTGTGTGCGTGTTTGAACACCAGATTGATTTGTGTCTGTGGCTATGAGTAAACAGCTTAGGAAAGAGGAGTGTTTAGCATCTTATTGACTGTTCCCATGACAGTAGGTGCATTCCAATAAATGTCATCTAATATCCAATGGAGATGTGTTTCCCCAACAGAGCTCGATCCACCACCACCCAGACAGACTAACCCCAGTGCAGATCTGTCTCTTGACTAAACATTTATGACATTTACAGTGCATTATACCATTCGGAAGCACTGAATGGTAGAGAGAGGGAGATGAATGAAGTCGCATTTTACAAGACTGGAGTGTGGCGCCACTGTGCTGCTGGTGGACAGGGATGGAAAAAAACAGCCCATACACTATAGCTTGCCAGTCCATCACAACTCGTGGCAAATAATACTTCACCATTATATTTGCCTAAAAAAAAAATATACTGCATTGTCAAATTTAGAGAAAGTGGAGGCCTTGAGGAGGGTGTCAGGGGGTCTGTGGAAAAATTGTACTTTTCCATTTAAAAAAAAATCTAATGAAAGAACATTGCTACTTTAAAGGCCAAATACACATGTAGGTTTGGGGGCAAAAAGAAAAAATGACAACTTAATAGGTTTGAAATTTTTTATCCTATGTTTCAAAATTGGGTTAAATTTTTGGGTAAAAAAATATTATGTATTTATTTAATTGTTAATATGTATTTTCCAAATTAAACTGTCTTTTTTTTCAAGATTTTAATATTTATTTTTAGCTTTAATAGATAACTATTTTATAATTTGGTAATTTTTTTAAATGTTTGTCTTTATAATATCACACCTATTATTTTCCTTACACAGTACAGTATAAATTGGTTCTACATGTGAGAATATATTGTCATCTATATATTGTCTATCATCTATATATTGTTATAAATATTTTATGAAGGGGATCCTTTAAGAGGTCATCATCATATTTGGTGGACTTTTAAAGTTTATATATATTGATTTTCTCTATCTTTTTGAGTTGGTTGAAATCAAAGAGACCACAGTCAGGTCCTTGGTGAGTATATTTTCAGTAAAGTAAGTAACGGTGGTGTTTATGATTGCATTTGTATTATGATTTTACTTTCTTACAGGGCAGATAGCAGCAGTTTGATGGGGCGTCTTGTGGGTGGGAGGAAAATAGTATAGCTTTAAAAAAAGCTAGAAATGCTAAAAAAGTAAGAAATAAAAAATAAAAATGAGGTGCATTCCCCCCAAAAAGCAACAACATATTTTCCAGTTTAAGGTACCTTCTGAGGCACAAATACTTGAACTACATAAAACTGAATAAAAACTCATGTTAAACCAGCAGTATTCCCATAAATGTTGTTCAAACTAGTGAAACATATATGTTTCTTTCCATTGCAGTATGCATAAATTATACGGTTGTTCTTATAGGATTATTGTTTTGCTGTGTTGTAATGTTGAGAGCTCATCTTTTTTTACATTTGTTTGTTGGACCTGTTCTTGATTTGTGTGTCAAGTGTTGAGACCTTCAAAAATCATTTCCCAGATATCTTTGCTTTGTAAGGTAATTGCACCTTCAAAAATAAAGATAGTATAGTTTACTTGGCATATTAAGTGTCATAAAAACTATAGACTTATTAGACATTTACAGTATATGGTTACTAAAATAATAGCACAGTTATTGGGTTACTAATTGGAAATTTGCTAAATGAAAAATCTGGTTGCCTTGATGAATTAAAGCAATGTTTCTTAGGATCAATAGAGAGAGAACCTAAAAGTATGAATGTATCAGGTTCAACAATTCATTTTTACAGTGTAGATTAGTGGAGCCCGACGATAATGCAACTTCTGAGAAATAACAATAGAAATGATAATTAAGGCCAGAATTTATTGATCTTGGAGATGCTGAGATGAATCAAGGTGGCAGATAACATTTCTGTGTCTGTACATCATTACTGTTGTGTTGTAAATCATTAGCACAGTTCTTTCTGTTTTGAGTTGATGCTCTGGGGGATAATTGCCTCTCATTCAATATAAAGAGTTAAGAAGCCTCACTCCCTCTTTTCAAATTATATTGATACTTCAGTGCTCAATACACTAAGATCGAGAGTAGCAATTATCACATGCGTACCTTATTGCATCTGCATTATTCAAGAGTTTGGAATAAATCCTTGCCACTTCCAGGTTTGGTTAAACAATGTGGATTTGTCTGTCACCACACAAACAAACATGATGGAGTGCTTTCTCAAAGTCAAGGGAGAGGACACGGTAG
The DNA here is from genome assembly GCF_023724105.1 of Carassius gibelio. NCBI lineage: Eukaryota > Metazoa > Chordata > Actinopteri > Cypriniformes > Cyprinidae > Carassius > Carassius gibelio. The sequence continues at coordinate 11,201,734 of NC_068386.1, read as the reverse complement.
CGGAGGAGGGTGGTGATAGATGGCCGTTCCGTCAGCTCTTGGATTAATATGAGGAAAATGGCACTCTTTCTCACAAGTACAATAAATAAATAAAAACAAGGACTCGTGAGCACTCACAGCAAATAGACAAGTGTTTGTATCAAACTCATGACACTTTAGTACTCCTAGCCAAATTGCTGCCAAATGCATTGTTTTGCATTAAGGTAAATGTTTTTGAACAAACATGTTTACCAGTATATTTCATTGACACAATTAGGGCGAGAGAGAGACAATTTGGCATCGGAGACAGAGAGGCTGTCAGGACTCATGTTAAATGATCACTCCATTACTTTCTTCTTTTTAGATTAATACACGCCAGGATGAAGGACTCGGGGGAAGTTTTTGGCCGTCTAGCAGAATCTGTTCCTCGAGGCCTATCTGTGGTCATTGCAAATCAATTAAAAACACTCGCCTCCTGAATGCACACGGCCACTATTCTAAATATTGATTCTCTTATGAAACTTAGAGGTGCAACTGTCTACAGTGAGTTAGGAGACATTTGTGAATTTGGATGTTTGACTTTTGGGAATTGGACAGACACTGGGTATAAGCTGCTCCATGCAGATAATCACCTCAAAAGCGAAGGTGTTGTGTTGTGTTTTGCACTAGAACATTGCCTTCACTAGCATAACACAGAAGACAAAGGGCCTCATTTACTAATGATGTTGTATAATTTGTGTACAGTATGTGCCCCAAAAATTTTTTCATGCTAAATTTCAGCCAGATTCAATTGAATTGTTCTTACTCTTCTTCTACGTTGCTGAATCTACCTTTATATATATGCAATTTATAACTAAAAAATATATATTTCTGTTATTTTATATTTTGTCAATTTTTTTTTTTTTTTTTGTTACTTGGAAATAATAATTTTTAGAGTCAATTAGTCACTTTTTTATTTATTTAACAAATTACTTGTTTTCTAAGGCATGTGACGTGATTGCATTTGGTTCTAAAATGGATTATTCATTTGGAATGTAATGTGAATTTAATATGCCATGGTTTCTTTGTTTGTGTGCAGATGTAGTGAGTAAGAAAAGATTAGTTCTAAATATAATATAATAATATAATAAATCATATATAATGTGATCCCATCTTATCTCGTTGTGACCTCAAAAATAATTAAATCTGACTGGCTGTGTAAATTAGAGTCATTAACCATCTGGATTACTCATCATAAAATGGACCTGCCATTAAAATCTTAAAGCTCTTGTGAATAATGAAAAAAAAAGCATATTGTCAGGAAATGATGCGTGTTATGGGCTAAATAGTTACTGGAAAGGTATTTGGGTCCATCTGTTACTGTAAGTTAAGTATCTTTTATTAGTTTGCCTTGGTAAATCATTGATGTGATTTAGCAGAATGAAACAAATCTTATTTAAAACATCCTCTTTCATCCCTTCAAAGCAACAGTTAATCCCCTCTTCTCCCTTAAAAAGGAAGAAAGACTCTCTCTCCTTTCAAACAGGGAGGTTCCATCTACCATATATGCCTCGTGATTCCACGGCCACTTTGAAATCAAGGTTACATACATGCTGAACTCTGCATTGTGACTCCTCCAGGTCCACTCTCAGAATTTGTGAGTTAACTGAGCCATTCATTTACATCAGCAAGGCAAATTAGGCAATCTATTATGGTGCTCTGTTTAAACAAATTACTCACTGCACATCAGCCTTGGTGTGTTTACAGCACTGACCGGGGGTGTGGGGGGTGAGAGGAGGGCTGTGAAGCAGAAGGTCATGAGTGCATTAATGAGATAAGGTTGTATTTAAAGTGAACTAGTGAGTGTGTGTGTTTTCAGAGCAGGATGGATGGATGTATAGTGCTGAGTCAGCAATGTCTGTCCGTCCTCTGTTCATCCTTTTTTCAGTTTCTCTCATCCTTCTTCATCCTCCTCCTCCACACAATCTATCGCCATGTTTGCTTATTGATCTGTGAGCCTGACATAGATGCAGGTTGAAAGAAATCTTTCCCTCTCCAACAGAAAGGAGTCATTGCCTTTTAAAACACTCGCTTTCTCACTTCCATTAATGAATGTTGCTCTGCTGCAATACACAGACTACTAAAAAGGCAGGGAGAGAATTAATTACGGAACACTCAAATGACCTTCCTGTTAAAAAATCACAACCTAATTCCACTGAACTTGCTGTTTTAGCTTTGCTTTTGAAGTCCACATTCTCAATTCAATTTTCCACAGTCTATCAGTTAAACAAACACCCCCAAATTTACTTGTTTAGTGGACATTTACCCCTTTTGAATCCCTATTTATGGACTTACAAGTCAGCTGTCACTCATAAGTGTGTGATGGTTCTTGTGAAAAGTGTACAGTGATGACATTTAAAACAGAAAGACTGATTTAATGACTGAAAGATAGATAGACAGGGAGACAGACAGCAAGTTTGACAGGTTGAGTGATTGACAGACACACATAGACAGGCCAACTGACCCACCCTAAGGACGGACATACAGAAAAAAAGAATGATTGACAGTTAGACACACACTGACTGACTGTCCGACAGATGGACAGATAGACAGTTGATGTTTATAGATAGACAGACAAACTGACTGACAATTAGACAGACAGAAAAATACTCCTTGGTGTACTAAACCGGGGGCCACATTGAAGCCTCTTAAAGGGTTGCTCCACCCAAAAATGAAAATATTGTCATTAATCACTTACCCCCAACATGTCGTTCCAAACCCATAAAAGCTTTGTTTGTCTTTGGAAAGATGTTTTGGATGAAAACCAGGAGCCTTGTGACCAGGGGCGCTGGACTGGGGGTAAAACCATCTGTCTTCAGTGGTTCAACCGTAATGTAATGAAGCAACAAGAATACTTTTTGTAAGCAAAGCAAACAAAAATAATGACTTTATTCAACAATTTTTCTACTCTATGCAGTACCATTTTGAAGAATATCTGCTGAACACCAATAGCATACGCTCTTCTGTATTAGCTGCAACACAAGGATGCGTTTTCTACATGTACTTATGATTTGATTTGAATGAAAACAGTGCAGCATAAATGGCTGCCCACTGCTCTGGGAGTGTGTGTGTGTTCACTTTGGATGGATATAATGCAGAGCACGAATTCTGAGTATGGGTCACCATACTTGGCTGTACGTCACTTCACTTTCACTTTTTCAGTTTACTTGCCAATCAAGGGGACAGTCACAAGCCTCCCAGTTTTCATCCAAAATATCTTAAATTGTGTTACAAAGATGAACGAAGCTATTAAGGGTTTGGAGCATGGGGGTAAGTGATTAATGACAAAAATTTTATTTTGGGGTGAAGTATCTCTTTAAGAAAAGTAGGTTTGTCAGATTCAATTAAATGGTGACTCTGTGTAATGACAGACCCTGTGACAGGCCAGTCATGCCATTCTTAAGATGTGCTTCAGCGATTAGATGAGCATTTTGACGAGAGTGACAGTGTGGACCATGCTAAAAATATTTTGATGATTGTTTATAGCAAGCATTAAAGGATGTTATTTGCAACTCTATGTTAATAGCACATCGTCGATTATCACTAGTCTACTGTAACTTACTGTGTATAAACCAGCATAAAACGTGTCTATAGCAAAAGCAAACTTTTTTTTTTTTTTTTTTGTGGAGAGCTGTCTGTAAGGACCGAAATAAACATAATTAAATAGAATTTAATTTAATTTAAATTAGACAACTTTCCAGCTCAAGTAACGTTGTTTCTCCTGAATATTTTATCTAAGCACTTCATCAAAAATACAGGCCTAACATTTCTGCATTTAAACCCTCCCACCCGCTGTTAGGCAGTCATTTTAAGTTGTAAACGCATTACCAGCTCATTTTTGAACTCTTTATTGTCTGTGGTAATCGACAATAAACACCACAGCCACAACCACTGATGCTGCCAGTAGAAAATTCCTTCAGTTGAAGTTTGAAATCATGATTTAAATGGCAGTTTAAAGTGTTTTACAATAATTATATCACACTGCACAACGAAAAGGCAAGTGCTTGGCAGTGCATTAAAGAACTGGTAGCATCTTAACAGCAGGCTATTCACAACAGCCTTGAACAATCTGAAGTAGAAGCGGATGCCAAGTGAATGGATAAGTAAACAGCCTTTCAAAATAATATACCGTTTCATTGACCACTTGGATGATGTGCCCCACGGCCTCTGTTTTAATGACCACCATGTTTAAAAGCATCTGATACTATAAATCTTCTGCTAAAATTCGCCTGCAGTGTGCAGAAGTCTGGCAGTGTGAGTGTAAGGAACAGACAGAGACACATAGTCCACACTTGCTGTCACCTCGTTCCCCACCTTGTCGTTCCTGCCAAGGCCTGTGACTCAGGAGATGAAACACCTGTGGGAAGCTTTGTCCTCATATTAAAGTGCAGAGACAAATTGAAAGACTGTTATTTAGCAGACACTGCTGACTTAGGAAAAAGGGACTACTCGGGGCGGGCGTTGAAAAGGAGACTGTGAGCCTCTTTAATACATAATACAACATTAATGAGAAATAGATGGAAAACAGGAAAAAAGATTACAGAGGGAAAGGCTTATCGTTTCATGTAATACCTAAAAAATAAAAAATAAAACACCAACAAAAAAGAAATCAGATCTTTGTTCCCCATATTTTCACTGAATAAGCAGAATCATCAAACTGCCTCTCCAGATTCCTTAATTTCGAATAGCAGCAGTGATGGAATGATGTGGGTTTGAACATGAATCTCTTTGATTATAGTGAAAAGAATTTATTTTAATTAAGTGAAGTATAATCACTGAATACAGGCCCATTCACATGGAACAGTTAATTATTGATTTCTGGTGAGAAGTGACCATGTAATTATTGCATGCAGGCAAAACTGATCTAAGATGTCAATCAGGCATGTTTAATCAAGGAGGTCGGTCTTCTCTGTAACCTCTGCTGAGTTTAATTAGGTGGATTTTCACTATTCTGTTTCTGAGTTAATGAAGGAATTTCTGTCAGTTTTTCCTGGACAAAAGATTGCATTCCTAGTCTTTAAAATTGACATTGCAGAGCCTGATTTCACAACATGCTCCTGGATCAACAGCCTTGTTGATCATGGAACAGCATTGCAATCAGCCAATCAGAAGTGAGATATATAAAGTTTTATATATATTATATATATACATAATCAGTGTGTAGAGGCATCTAACCCTAATTGTAAGCTTAAAACAGTTATTTCTTAAAAAGTTATATCTCAGTTCTGATTGGCTGATTGGAATGTCAACAAGGCTGTTGATCCAGGAGAATGTTGTACTTGGTGAAATCACGCTCGCTGTCACAGCATACTGCCTTATGTGGAAAACAACATTTCTCTTCTTGCTATCAAAAATAGCTGTGTAACGGTTAGGAACGTCAAACAGGAAATACCTGTTTTAGGTTTACAATTAGGGTTAGATGCTTCTACACACTGATTTTAGGAACAAATGTTGGGTAGGGTTAGGTTTAGGAGTGGGGATCGGGTTAAGTCTATATTTTTGGACAACAATGTTGATCCAGGATCATCAAAAAATGTCTTACTTGGTGACACAGTGACCTCCTTGGATCAAAATGGTTTTGTCACAAGACACCATAGAACCAGTAGTGTTTCTTGGACAGTGAAATTATTTGAAAAGGTACCTTTAAAAATGTATTTATAGATTTATAAATCTAGCATAACTCTAAATATAGTGGAAAATCTTAGAAAAGTCAACTTAATACATGGCTGTGAGGTCAGATCGCTATTGGACACTGGACAGCCTTGTCCCTCAGGGTTCATGGCTCTGTGGACCAGAGATGATTAAATATCTAATGAGTCCAGTGTGAAAATCCAGCACCATCTGGAGGGTATGATCATCCTCTGTTCATCCCACAGATCTAGAGGACCATCCTGAGAAACAGGCCTGTGAATTTGCATACCAGTGTGTGTGTGTGTGTGTGTGTGTGTGCGCACACAATATAATGGTTATGCATTAAAAAAGCAACTGTTTTTTTTTTTGGGGGGGGGGGGGGGTAGAATATACGATATAAAATATTCGATATAAGATATAAAATAATATACTTTGAGGGAGAAAAACAGTCAGGACCTAAAGTTCCCAGGAGGCCAGAAGAAGTAATAAAGAGAGTATTGGGGCGCACATGTTAAACTGTTACATTTTAATCCATTTCTCGGATTGTTTTGGACAGTTGTTTAAAATGAGCAATAACACTGTTTTCTGGGTGCTTTTTATTTTTTGGAATGTGGGATCAACATACCATTCTTAGGAATAGTAATCAGGACCTGTGAGGTTGGTTTTGAGACTGTATTGATCAAATGCTGGACTGAACAACAGAGAAATCATAAACTGTGGGAAGAATAAAAGGAATTGAATTCTTGTTGAGAGCATTTGATAGTGGTAACGAAATGCTTAGACAGACAAAGTCTGAATGAGATGAAAATGAGATGTTGTATAGCTACAGTACCTAGATAAATTAATGGATGCTAAAAAAAAAACATGATTTGGGGTAAAATTAAAAGACCCGACTAAAATGAACATTTACAGGTTTGCAAGAGTGTCTGAAATTAAAGTGAACTCTTTGAGGGTTAATTATACATAATAACTGAATTTTAAATGAAATGTTGAACCATAACAGTCATAACCATAGCAAAATCCCGGGGTTAAAAGCAGTGTTTAGAATGACGATAGCGTGAAAAGCCCTATGGTCTACTAACATAAGAGCTGACATGTAATTGTACATTAATAAATAAAGTTTAAGATATAGTCGTGAAGTTTTAGTTAGGGTTAGGTTCTAGTTAAGTTTTAGTTTTTAAAGTGAACTATAAAAAAAGTGTAACTTTCTAAATATCTTCTTTTTTTGAAAATTCATTTCTTTAAGAGAATTTTGAACAAGGCGGTTGAAACCAACATATAAAACCACTGCTAAAGATTTTTTTTTCTCACAAAACCTTAGTTGCACTGATTGCCAGTACATTCTATTTTTTGTCACACATTTTTATGTGGGCTGAACTTGTAAATACAACCTGAGCATTTTGCTGTAGACGGAGCTTGTTTTCCGTACATTCAAGCATACTACTAATGGGTTTTGTTTTAGAGTACAAGTGTGTGTTCTCTATTTTTGAGCATCTTTTCGTAGGTGGCTGTTTGCTTGTTTTCTCTCTTATTCAGACAGTCTGCTGAAGTTATGAAGACACAGCAGCTAAAAGCTCACTGTACTCATCATATTTTAGACTAGAGTGTCAGCAGATATACCCGTTTTGTCACCCCACAGTGATGATTACTCCCTCAACTGCTGATTTGTCATTTTATTGCGTCTTCACCTCGTATATCCTTCTCCCTCATTTGTTCTCTCACTCTCTTTTTCTTATTTCTTTGTCTCAGGCTGTCAACCTGTGGTGTCCTTGACTAATGACCTTGAAGGAGATGATAGACCTTAAGACAGGAAAGTATTTTTTGTTTAATCAGCAGGCATGTGTGCTTGTGAAGGGTCTGAACAGAGCAAAAGCTGCCCGCCAGGTGAACAGAACTGTATTAGTGCTTTGTGGGCAGCCGCACAACTCTCCAGTTTTCTGTTTATTTCATTTCAGCTGGTTCACAAATTAATGTCCTTTCAGATCTCGTGCATAAAATAATTCCATATTTAATATATTAGGACAAAGACTCACAGGATGAATCAAATAAACAATGATTTATCAAACAACAACAATCCAAAAACAGCCATTAATATTGTCCGGGCATGAAAAAAATCCTTGGGAAAGGGGAGCAGAGCTGCTGAACATGTGGTGGTGTCTAATCACACAGCACTGTTATCCCATTAGAAACCAATGCTGTAATTTCATTTATGAAGCTGAACAGCAGTTGTCCTCCTTAGCAGGAAACAAAAGAGATAAATGTCTGTGTATCTCGACACTATGAAATGAAGTATATAAATCAATGATTTAAATCCATTAAATCTGAGAATTTGAGTGTGTCCATGTGTGTGAAAGTCACTTTGGCAGCTATTCGATCAGGAGGGGGGTCGGGGTCCCCCCCCCCCATAATAACAGCGTGCTTCTGAACTGTAACATATTTCATGTACAGGATATTATAAAGGGAAGTAAACTGAAACATTATCTAATTTACAGGTAAAATGGGGATTAACCTGGATAAATGAATACCAGCTATCTGATTTTTGCAGAATATGATTAATGCATCTGATACAATTTTAAATTATTTCTTGAAAAAGTGTCATTCATTTAAAATGCAAAATTCCACATTTTATGCAAGTTCAGTAACAGAATTTAGAGTAAACAATTCCGCTCAATTGGCCCACTACACTGTAAACCCTGATAAGTTCACAGAACTCAAAAAATATTTTGTAACAGATTACACAAAAACATTTAAGTGATGTTTTTAAATGTTTTAAGTTTACATAAACTTAAAAAATTTAATTCCAGTTGCCTTAAATTATCTCAGAGTTATCTTAAATAATTATATTTCTGAACTTATAATTAGGGAGTAATTCACTCATAATTTTATCTATTTTTCAACTCCTATAATGTGGGAAATACACTCAAAATTAGGCTTTTGCTGTCCATCCTCAGTCTAACCACAGGCTCTACTCTTCACCACAATGGTAACACTACAAATCCAACATAACATAAACCTTTGTAAAATCTAATATAACACAACATTTATGTATTAACTTATGTCCCTCTATGTTAATCTTGTGTAAAAACACACAAAATAACACTTAATTTCTAAATTTATTTTCCTTGTTTTCTGATGCAAAGCATGCTGGGAACTAGAAAACACAATCATTTTAAGTTCACCTCACTACAACAAATTTGTGAGTTAACAGAACTTATTTAAATTAAGTCCAATGAACTTTCGTTATTAACTAATTTCATTTGATTAATTTCACTGTTCGGTTTTACAGTGTAGGTTATGATGACCGATGAGGATGTTTGAAATGTAAAATCTAAGTAATTAAATAATAACTTCATGATTTTTTTTTCATGAAAAAAATATGTCTTAGTTAAAAATACAAACACCAACAATCTGCAACAGCCCCAAGTTAAGCTTAATAAGAGCAAAACCGTGCACTAAACTGATGGAATAAACTGTATATAGCCAGACATTCCACGTAAAAATACTGTAACAATGTTTCTGGCATTAGCATAAGACACATTATCTTAAAAGAATGCAATATAGTATTGTTAATTCTATTGTTTCAATAATTGTCATCTTCAAAACAACAGAAAATGTAACACAAGACAGCCCAATGTAGATTACTGATAACAAAACGATAAGAAATATATGTATTGTTTATATAAAATATAATCATGTATCATGTTGGGCAGGAAATATCCTTTCACTCTTTTTTTTTTTTTGTAATTCATAGCTCTTACTTACAAAAACCCATACATTTTACAGTATTTTTAGTAAAGTTTCATATCATGCAATGTTAAACCATTTACAATTTTTCACTTTTTAGAGTAACTAACAGTTACTCTTTTATTTACTTTACAACATTGTAGTGACATCCATGGCCGAATTAAAAATTGTGGTGTGAGGGAGACCATCTTTGGGTGCATCTTTGCCCATCTTACCCTATTGGTGTGAAAAAGAGAGAATTATGGGCCATATAGTGGGAGGTAGCCGTCAGCAGTCGACCACGGACAGGTGATCCTTTTGTTTCATCTCAGAGAGAATGAAGGGTGAATGCCTGCTTTAAACTGACAAAACACTGCAGTCAAATATCACATCATACACACATATCCGCACACACTCCATTTCTCTATATCGCTACTGTCAGAGCTGGATGTCTCTTCCGATTACATCAATCCTTCATTTCTCTCCTCTCCAGTTCCATCTCTGCCGCCTCTCCTCCTTCGTGTGTCCTCGTGTCAGTCCATACAGAGCGCTGTTGCACATGCTGCATGCAGAAAAGCCTCTTCTCACTTCCACAATGCTATCATTTAATTAGCATTCCACTTCTTTACAATTAATTTCTCTCAATTTTCTCTATTAGTGTAGGCATATAACTAGCAAATCTTTGCTAGTGGTAATTTCACATGTACCATTAAGGGTCCTAATAGGGCTCATATTAAATTAAAGATTGAAAAGCTACTTGAGAAAGAGAGAGCGAGGGAGAGAAAACAGTGTTGTTTAATTTATAATGTCCAATGTTTAGTCCTTATTAGTTCATATGAATTGTGGCCATCTATACAGTATGTTGTAATAACTTGACATGTTTAACTATAAAAGGATTTTAGACCTTTAGAGTCGTTGTGCTCTTTAAGCAAGGCATCTAGCTTCAATTATTGGTGTGCTTCTTTTGTTTTGATGTATTATAAGCATACTCAGAATTTTTTTTTTGCTAATTAAAAGTTATTCACACACACACAAACATACAGAATAAATAGTACGTTGGAAAATACCATTAAAAAGATGCACACACATAAGATGAATACCCTTGATGTATCAGTCTAATAGAAAAGGCTGGAGTGGGATGGGTTTTTGATTGCACAAGAATCTCCATTTTATAAATGTGTGTAGAATGAGATGAAGAAAAACAGAGAAGGCACAAAACAGCAGTTATTAAACAAATGTCATACATCCAGGCCCCAAACCTTTGATACTACTCTGGGACGAATAAGATTCAACAAAACTTATCCGTGCGTTATTTGAGGGGACATCCTCTGTCACAACTACAGAGTAGCAGGGTAGTTAGGGTTATTTTTGTTTACCAAAACACTTCTACACATCAGTTCATTCTAACAAAAAAAAAAAAAAATCTTCATATGTCATGTACAGTGTGTACATCTGTAATGTTATTCTCTATTTGACTTCCATCTATTGCTTGGACTTGTTCAAATCTGTTCTGATCCGTGCAGATAAACAGCAGCATGCGACCAGTCATTATTTGTAGACCCATGAACCGACCAATCATTTCGGAGATAGTGGGAGGGATTAGTTCAGGCTATATGTACCGTCAGCGGGATTTGACTTGGGTCACAAATTTGAGTCAATCTTTTCTATCTCATTCTAATAACCAATGTATATTCATCCACAGTCATGGGTAGCAATCTTGTTATTTTATTCAGTGTGTTTGCAGTGTTGACACTTTTGGCACAAATGCTCAGAGTTTGTTGTGCTGACAGTGTATGTTGCATGATTTGTAAAGCTGTGAATCAGTTGCTGACTGAGGATGAACTTACAGAACACGTAAAAAAAAAAAAAAAAGCAACTGTAAACTTAGTAAGGTTTGACCTCTAAGCAGTAAAAAAAAAAACTTTATTAATGCCAAATTGCCAATTTATTTTATTATTATTATCATGTTTTTTATTTTATAGTTACATTTAGCATATGCATATATTCACATGTGCACATTTCATATGTATTTCATATATTAAAAATGTGCATTGCTGCTATTATAAATTTATACTTTTTTTTATATCAGTGTAAAAATAAATGGTCATATACTGTAGTTGGGGACGAATTCTCCATATCAACTGTTAGTTATGACGTTTGCCTCAGGAAACTGCTAAGGTAATTATTAAATTCAGGTATGGGCTAGAATTAAGGGATGCAAAAAATGGTCAAGCAGAATAAAGCATTAATATGTGCTTTATAAGTACTAAACAGCCAATATGCTAGTAATATGCATGCTAATAAGCAACTAGTTAATAGTGAGAATTGGTCCCTAAAGTGTTACCAAATATGCATTTTTATATTTTAAGAAAAATCAATACATAAAAGGTGTTGAAGTGCTTAGAGATAGTTGATAGTTTTGAATGCAGGACAAGTCTTGCAGTAAAAATGTGCCATGATGTCCTGTGTTGTAAAATAAACAATGATATTATAAAATAATACAGCCATGAGTAAACACGTTTCCATTGTTTGCTAAGAGTAAAAACTTGCGTGGGACTCTCTTGAATTGCTAATACTCTGCTGTCAGTGACACAATGTAACAGCCTGTATGAGTAATCTAGCCCAAAGCTGCTCTCATCGCAGGACAAGCGCCTCTGCTGCCAAGGGCACAATTTATTAAATGTGCTAAACAGAGCTTTCGGTCACTCATTTGCATGAGTAGTTATTGTTTGAAATGATAAATAAATTGAAAACACAGTTGAAAAATGGCCGGTCCTTGATAAGACAGAGTATGTTTCTAGTCAAGCATGAAGCTAATCTGAAGCTTTTCTCCTTTCACCATTACCCATGATGCAGAGGAGACGGAACGCACAAACACTCGCTGATGGATTTCTGACGCTTTCTCCTCATTTTCTTCCTTCGCAGAGATGTGAGGAGATTCCATAAACCTCTGTGTGGTATTTCACTCACTTTAAAAATCAGTGGTATATAAAAGCGGTCATCCAATTCTGAAACAATTCACAAATAAACAGGTTGGTTTACTGATTTAACAAAGGTTCCTTTTGTGACTGATGCACATACTGAAGCAAATGAGAAAGTCAAGTGGTGAAGATTCCTTTCACATGCGTAGAAAGAAAAAGAACAATGACAATTGAAAAGTTACAGAAGTGATCATTATAATCACCCTCAGTTAACCCGAAGGCCGAGAGTAAAGAATGAACAAGTTATCAGTGAGTTTTTGTACTATTCAATTTGACTGAAACCTGTTAGCAGACATAGAAAGGAGGGGGAAGTTAATCAAATCCCTTCATAATTTGAAGAGTGTCCAATCAGTCCAGACCATCCGCCTCTGATTTTACCAACAGGTCTTGATTAACATTAATCTGAATCCCAAATGAAATCACAAGCCTAATCATATTCAACATTCACCAAGAGCCATTGTACAGAACATAAGCAAATCCTCTTGACTTTGTCTCAGGTCATTTGAGCCTCAAATTAGACTTCTTAGATTCAAGCGAATTAAGAAGCGTTCATGAGATCAGTGAGTTTGGCTAATGACATTAGTCAATCTTAAATGGTTGCCAGATCATTGGACCAGTATGAATATTTTTAAATGGATACTTCAGAAAAGTCTGCAATGCATAACAGGAGTTTTCTTCTCCTCCCTCCACCGGGCTTTAAAAGCTACGATGGGAGAGGAAACATTGGCAGAAAATCTTCACCTAAAGAAGCAACATCCATCACATTTGTTTGTCTTTAATCTCGGCCATCTTGGCAGACATGAAGAAAACCCTTCACCAATTGTGAAACAACAGCAGCACTTTCTGAGTTCCACTCCTCTCCATTGACAGATCACTCTCTCACAAAAACTGTCATCTTAATCACCCACCCACCCAAATTTACCGAAAAACAGATTTCTCACTTTCTCCCAACCTACCTGGGGGTCAAGAGGTTGTCTGGCTGACAAAGATGGTCCGGATGTGATATCTGGGACCCAGGCAAGGCAGGACAAGGATGTTGATCCAGGAACATGGTATACTTGGAGAAATCACATTCACCCTAGGACAACAATTGAAGGAATGGGTGTTGGAGAGAGGAAGGTAATGAAAGGAGAGAGAGAGATACTCAAACACATCCATGCAGATAGACAAAGGAAATAGATGTGTATGGAAAGAGACAGGCTGAGGGAAAGGGAGAGAACAGGGATAGCTATATGTGTTGCAGTGAGAAAGATGTGTCATCAGCAGACTTGTGGCTGCAGCAGGCAATGGCTGTCTGCAGATCCAGCCTAATGTTGGTATCAGAGCGATTGTGCTGCTCCAGGGGGAGCCTGTGAGCTCTGGGAAGGAGGGAATAACAGAGAGGGGAAATTAGTCTTTAGAGACGTGTTCTGTGATAATGCACCGGAGATGTGTGTGAAATGTTTTGTGCAGAAATTCTTCTGAAAGGCTTGAGAACAAAGGCACATGATTTGGTTGGGTTTTATATGTATGTGCATATGTGTGTATTGTTAATGCATTTTTATTTATGAAACTTTATTATATATCATAATGATATTCATATACTACACACAGCCAAAAGTTTGGGGTTGGTTTTTAATGTTTAAAAAGTTGCTCATGCTCATCAAGGTTACATTTATTTGCTCAATTTTTGTTTTTTAAATAAGTAATATTATGAAATATAATTTGTATTATTCAGAATACATATATACATTCATACATATATCCTGCCCTATATATATATATATATATATATGTACACACACACACACACACACACACACACATATATGTTTGTTTGTTTACCTAGTATGATTCATATAGATAGATAGATAGGTACAGTAGATAGTATAATTTTTACTATCCTAAATGCAACATTTGAACTATCCTGAAAGACTAGTTGCATTGCATAATTTGCACTTGTTTTTACTTGTTTTGGGTTCGTCACCCACCAGTTGAAAACCAGTGCTTGAGGAAGAACTAGAAAACTTGAGACTTGCATATTCTGTGAGGTTGAATTGAAATAGAGGGTTTTGAGATATTTCGCCATGCAGACCGATTAGTGGGAGAGTTGAAGGATTATCTGAAAACACTCTGACCAAACTTTAGTTTTAAACCTCACTTAATGTATCCCCATCCGCGTCCGTTCCTATCTCCATCTCTTCCTGCCCTCCACACTTCTCATTTCCATCCGCATAATGACATATAATAGGGATTTGTTTCAGGCTTTCACACTTCATTCACAAAAGCTGAAATCCTCCGGATTCAAGACACTGACAACCAGTGTGGCATAATTTTCCTCCCTGTCATTATTAGATTAGCACTTGTAACATCTGAAGAATAAACTGGAGCATGTCCCAATGAACGCTTGCTGGGGGGGGGTCTAATGTACATCTCCATTGTTTGTATTCTGGTGCACAGCAGATGTAAAAGCCAAAAAAGCCAGAGGTGCAACACACTCCACAGAAATGTGACCATCATTAGCGACTCGATGAGTGTGTTTTGCGTTCAGCCAAAAGCATTTGAGAATTCTGTGTGACCTCAAGCCAGAATTTGAAAGGTTATTCATTTGTTTTTTGAATGGACACACAAGTGAGAAGAAAACATCTTAATCAGTATTTGTAACTTTTTTTTTCATTGAAATAGCTAATCATCTAGAGATGATTTATCAGCAACACTACACTGTAAAAATATTCCATAAAATATACAGTAGAAAAACAGCAGCTGTGGTTGCCAGAATTATACCGTAAAGAATACGGTAACACCGTTTTATACAGTAACAGTTACAGTTTTACCTTAAATTTACAGTTAAACTGATATAATATTAATATAACAACTTATTGAAGTACTGAAATCTGTTTTGTACCTTTGTAATACACTGGTAACCACCAAATGCAGGTGGTGACGAGAAAGTCACATGATGAAACAAGCCCATCACAAGCAGCTTTAAAATAATAAGATAAATAGAAGGTGCACAGTGTCATTCACACAGACACTAAATACCATCATGGTGAGACTCATTAAACTGAAATATGCAATAAACATTAATTTAACAACATTATATGTTATACAACCCTAATAAACATAAAAGAAAAAACATCAAATTCAAACAAAATTTGAAATGTAAAAGAATTCTGGGAACTTAAGTTTATGTTTTTTCCTTGTAAAGTTTACAGGAAATTACCGTTAACCATTTAACAGGTTAGTACTGAAGCATTTTTACAGTTTTTTTACCATTAAAATCTCAGTCATTTTTACAGTGTATTTCTATTCTTCTTGTATTTTATAAATTAGTTTTTTTTAACTCATATTCGTTTTTAAAAGGATAAACCTCACTAAATATTATTAATATTGATGCAAATTAATTAGAAACATTGTAAATAATAATAATAATAATTTAACTATAATAATTTAAGAATGCATTATCAAGTATTATGGTAACACTAACACATTGAATTAAAAATTTGAAGTAGAAAAACTGAAATGCAATTTTCTTGTAAAAAAATGCTTTACATACAACTTTGAAAAATTATTTCTTACAGTGTAACACTGAGTAAATATATTTAAGAAATTTTACAGCATTTATCACAGCATTTACCTTTATGAATGTGACTTAAAAAATCATCTGTTGACTTGATCTGTTAACTAATGTTAGATACAACTCTTAATCTTAAAAATTAAATTCAATTTTTTTTTATAAATATTAGCTATATGCTATAGAAGTGTTGTTCATTGTTTGTTCATATTAACTGCTGTATTTAACTATTTTTTAAAAATTAAATCGCATTGTAAAGTGCTAGCAATATTATTCATATTTGTATCAAGCATTAACATGTGTTAATATATGAAATATTACGATTTTACACAATTTTGAACCCCAGTTGACTTGAGTCACACATGGCATTGAACTGAAATGGAACTGCTTTCACCTACAGTCCAGATCTGGCTAAGAATAGCCGACAGGGGTTGGTTGATTGACTTTCTCTGTGAAGGGAAATTGATTGGCGGGGATTACGTGGAAAGCTTGGCCCTTGATAAAGTGAGAGGGGAACCGTGGCTGAGCAGCCAAGTGATTTGTCCTGTCCAGACATGTCCCTGTCTCACTTCATTACTGTATGGCTCTTGCCTCCTCCTCTACCCAGCACGGCATGGGGGTATTTGTAACATCCTGCTGCACTCATTGCTTTCCCTCTTGATTAAAAAGTACCTACTTCACTTTTCTTGGTCCTTCCCATCCCAGACTGAGACGTACGGCTGGAGGGTGAATAGCCACAGAGGAGCCTGTGGATAAATATTTATTTAATAACTGCCAAATGCTCTCTTTATTGTCGGTCACTGCTGAGATGGGCAGAGGGGAAAAGACTCCTTTATGAGGCATTCAGACAAAACGGGCTCATAAATCACACGCCGACCAGCAAGCTGCCATGTATCAATGAGAGGGTCAGTGAGGTAATGACATAGACTGAGAAAATATTCCCAGCATGAAAAGAACCACATACAATTACAGCTAATGCTTCACTTTGTTATTTTAGGAAATTACAAGTGCTATTAGCTCAATGTGCACTTGCACTTTATAAAGGAGGCCCTGACATCTTGCTTCCAAGTTTTCTATCTTGAAAGAGCAGATCTGAAGCACCTTTATTGTTTTTGGTTTCAATTATTGACACTTAAAAGCTGGTTTCACACCTCAGTCATGAGCGGGAGCAACATGTGATTGTACACATCAAGCAGGACATCATTTGGGCAGCGTGTCTTTTAATTGGTTTATGTCAGAAACAAAAATGATGACTAGAAAATATGTATAGAAGATGTACCCATTTAAACTTGTTTTTAATTATTCATTCTTGGTGAAATTATGGTGTATTATAAAAAAAAAACTTTCTAAACAGCATGTTCTATATCAAAGCATGACTGAAATGACATGATCGAAGCAGTTTTCTTGGTTGTGCATGGCATTCCCATTTTCCACATGTTGGTATGATTCTTTAGGGTCTTCATAAAATATCTGCAACATACTTTGGTTAAAATTCCTCTATGGTCGTGTAAATCAACACCCTTTTTACCTTGACAAAACAGCTCTGTTTACAGTGACTCATTTCTGTGAATGTCTTTTTAAATGATAGTGAGCTACAGCTCACCCCACCCCTCTTACAAACAGGCATAACATTTGAAGACTTCAGCATTTAACTGGATCAGTCATAAAATCACCAGCTATATATTTTAAGACTCATTTACACAGATATTGTAAAGACAACATTTTGTTGTGCTTGCCATGGGAACCATACCACAATCTGTAGATGCCAATCACTCAAAGCTTTTTATTGAGAGAGAGAGAGAGAGAGCAGAAACATCCTCGAAACATGGCCCAGATTTGTGCTATATTTACTCAAGCAAGATAGGATTCCACATTTGCTGAAAATCTCACGAACAGCTTTTCACTCTCTTGAGATGCCAGAACTTTTACTGGTAGATTTGCAGTAAGTTTGTCCTTGTGTGTGTTTGTGTGTTCATATACGTGTGCGATGAATGTGGTGTAAAGTTTGTTCAAAGAGTTCCGGTGACGGCTGGGATTTTAGGATCCTGAGAGAATACACCTGCAGTTAAAGGGGGGGTGAAATGCTATTTCATGCATACTGAGTTTTTGACACTTAAAGAGTTGGATTCCCATGCTAAACATGGACAAAGTTTAAAAAATTAAGTTGTACGTTTGAAGTTGTACCTTCTGGTTTGTCACAAGTTTCGGAAAGTTTTTTTCGAATATGGCTCTGTGTGACGTTAGATGGAGCGGAATTTCCTTATATGGGTCCTGAGGGCACTTCTGCCGGAAGAGCGCGCGCTCCCGTATAGCGAGGCTGAGCACAGACATTTCACTTATCAGAACGATTCACTGATCAGAGCGAGAGCATCGTGAAAACTCACAAAAGAAGTGTGTTTTTGTTTTGCCAGGGCAAGACAACCCTGCACAGATTACCAAAAAAAAAAAAACAGCATTAAGGGACCAGTGGGTGGAGTTTATTTTTACAGAGCATCAACGGATTTGTGCAAGTGTTTTTGTTTGTTCCCTGCATTTCGAAGATGCTTGTTTTACAAACAAGGCCCAGTTTGACGACGGATTTGCACATCGTTTATTTCTTAAGGATAATGCAATCCCAATGAAAAAGGGTCACGATCTTGTGTTGGAACCGCAGGCGGTGAGTAAAACTGCTTACTATCTCTGCCTCCTTGTTAGTGCGTCCCCTCCCATGCCGGAGACCCCGGTTCGAGCCCCGCTCGGAGCGAGTCGTTGCTGCTGCTGCTCTCGTTCAGTTTCAGCCTCTGGATCTGATTCTGGATCATAAATAAACGGCTGAATCTGACTGTAAGCCATGGTTTGTTTTGGATGATGGTTTTTTCCCTCACGATAATGTCACAGCTTCCAAACGCTCTCAACGCAAAAGCCTACTGGCGCTCGTGATTCTTTAGCTCCGCCCACATGTCACGCCTCCAGCCGGTCGTGTTTTTCTGGGAAAAATCAGTACAGACTATCTTTCGCTTATGAATATAATAAAACTAAAGACTTTTTGGAGTTATGAAGGATGCAGTACTACTCTATAGGTACTCAAGATTAACAGGATATTGAGTGAAAACGAGCATTCCCCCCCCCCCCCCCCCCCTTAAAGCTTTTCCTAACAACCTGTTGGAAATTCAAAATCTGCGAGCCAAAAACAGAACATTATGAGATTCCCCCAGTGGTGTCTGAAACATTTGATTCATCTGCATATTAGTGTTGAAGAAATAATATACTCAAGTCACTATTTAGATCAAAACTACCCTGTTTTAGCAGAAATCTATTGAATATTTTTGTGCCAGTGACATTCTGACAAACACGGAATCAAAACTGTGAGTCTAGTGTTGTGAAGGAAATTTGCTTTCTTTTTGTGCGCATGCAGCTTTAAATATGTTTATTCTTGGCTTGGGTTTAATGGCTCAGTCACTCCCTCAACTTTAGCTTGACATGGATAAATATAGGCCTATTTTTCACAATAATGGCTAAAGCTTTTAGAGTACAAAGAAAACAGATGGATGTAATAAACAGTAGTTCTTGTCTGGTACATTTCTTGTCATCCTTAGTGTTGCTGCTTTGTGACTTATTCTGCCATTGTGGTTTGTATCCCTTAGCCTGTTTGCATGCTATTCATGTGAGCTAGTATGTTTGGTATTACACTCTATTGAGAAAAAAATAACTCTAACATTCCATGCAGTTAATGGTGACTCATTAGCAATAAGTTATATAAAGGTCAGAGGCCTCATGTACTGTTTGCACAAAATAAGCATCGCAAAAGTCCACTGACCTTTAGATAACTTTAACCAAACCAGTCAAAACATGAATCACTAATGGGCTGCCGTTAACTGCATGGTCTGTAATGCTAGCATTACAGCCAGTCTGTAATTGATTATAATTTTAGCACACACAGGCTGTAATCAATGGGTTAGTGGATTTTCCCTCCAGCATTTCATTTAATACACCACATCTAGAATAAAAGTTAAGAGTTGAGCACTTAAATCAGAAGTAATCAACATCCAGGTGATGTGACATTACATACATTTTATGCAACAAATTGAAAATGAATTCAAATTAAATCTCTCTATTGTATCTAAGACTTTTCCTATGGCCTTCTACAGTGGAAGAGTGGTTTAATGAATACAAGCCAAGATAGTTATTGTGATTCCTGAAGATCATGTGCTTGAAATTGTGCTCCGAATGCTTTCAAAATGCTTTGATTAAGAGACAGTAAAGTCAAATCTATGCAAAGTTTTCAATGTGGTGTCTCAGATTAAATATTATAGATGCTAATGGCCATAACTTTTATCGAGAGCCCAAACTAAATGTTTGAAATGTATAGTACATGTTAGCTATTAGCAGAGCATAAGTGTTGATGACTTAATGTAACCAAATTAAATCACACTTTTCACCAACTGTATGTATAAATAAATAATAAAGAAATATCTGTCTAAGGAATATCTTATACGTTAACAAACAAGATATTTGAATATATTAACTATTTAGGTTCGCAATGAAAAGCTCAGTAAATATGACTTGCAGTAACAAATTTCAGGTGATGACATTAGATAGGAACCAATCATTGGCCAGCTTTGTTCTTATTTTTCTGCAGCCTCTGAATGCATATCAATCAAGAAAAAAGAATCTGAAAGTACTGCCCAGATCTGAACTCCTCAGGTGGAAGTCGCCCTAGTGTCAGTTGTTGTTATATTCCTCATTTTTAGCAGAAAGAATTACAACTTTAAACCCACATTGGTGCCGATTTAGACTCAATTTTTGTGGAAGTTTGATGTCATTCAGACCCGAAGTGTGTGTGATGTCAGACAGATTCAGACAGGCTTTAAAACTCCTGCACCTGAATATTTTTCTCCTGGGAGCTGGAGGCGGACTATCGGAAGGTATAACAGATGTACGCTTACACACACACACACACGCGCACAGAAACACAAGAGTGAGTGATAGCACAGCATTAGGCAGAGTAGGGAGACATAACACAAGCTGGATTTGCATGCTGAGATGTTTGTGAAGGCCTTTGGGAGCTTTTTTCTATCTAAAGTTGCTTGTTGCCAGGCAGCCGCTATATGGTGGACTAATGGAGAGGGTTGATTGGGGGATGAACTGTTCCATGTGCTATAAAAAGTTGTCAGATAATTTCTAGACCATTTTTGTACAGTTCATTATCTGCTATGCAGTTTATTTTTTCTTTGCATTAACTATCACCTTATTTTCGGGCTCTCTGATTTCATGACATCTGCATAATCTTATAAAATACGATTATCCTTTAAATTTTTTATTGATAACAGGCTTAAAGGTACAGGTTGTAGGACCTGCCACTAGAGGGCGCACTATCAAAACAATAACAATCGTGTGGTTTGATGACGCTAAAAAGGAGCTTGGAATGATGGGATATGTTGTCTTCTACCCAACCGCTGATGGCCATCAATCAGATGGAAAGATAAATCATGGATTTAACGCTAGTTCAAAGATTTGCGCGAGTAGATTATATACAAAGCCAATGCAAAGACGAGATCAGACTATGGATCAGACGTTTCCTCGCGCGGGTCTAGAGACGCGATCCCCCACGTTTGGGGTGTATGCCCCATAATACTAATCTAGTTTATTGTTATAATAGCATACGTTTTCTGTTAAGATACAAATCAAAACAACTCACCTGTCGAGTAAAACACAAGCGAGTTCTCTTTCTAGTTGAAGTATATCGCGAAGCTACTTCCGCAATTGTCCATGACACTGTTGTCATGTGGTTTCTACGTCAGTCAAGCCGGTAAAAAAGGGTAACTTATGTAATTGACAGGCGACTGCACTGCCCTTTGTCACTGTTTAAAATGGGAATTTTCTCATGATTTACAAGTAGTTGAAAACATTATAAAACAGATATTGTTAGTAATCAGCTGGACAAAATATATATCACACGAGCCTAGTGGTTTTTGGATATTTTACTGCAAATATCTAAAGATAAGAAAAATAACTTATCTTTGGGATTTTAGATAGAGATATAAAAAAAGAATGAATTTCCATGATAAGATTGTCTATCTGGTGTACTGTGTACAGAAGCACTCATTTTTTAACAGTGTGTTTTTGACACATTAGTATTTAAACAGATATAAAACAGAGATATAAATATTCAGTATAGCTGCCTGCTGAGTTTTGATTAGGTCAGAGGAAAATATTAAAATAATCTGAAGGGGAAAATAAAAGGTTAAAAGGACCATTCACCCCCCAAAGAAACTTTCTTCTGCAGAACAAAAAAGAATGTTGAATGTTGGTAACCAAACAGTTTTTGTGATCATTGACTTCTATTGTATGGGTTTTAAAAAAAAAAAGGTCATACAGGTTTGGAAACCATTTAGAACCATTACAGAATTTTCATCTTTGTGTAAACTAACCTTTAATCTTTAATTAAATTACTATTATTTATAATAATAATAATACTATTATTACTATTATCAATTTACACTTGTAAGCGTGAATGCAGTAAAGTTAGTCTCAGGTGGATTGAGGGTTAAAATCTGAATAATTTATATCACATGACAACTCACAGGATATTCACTGCATTTATCAGATCAATATTTATTTTGAGGTGGTAAAAATGATAAGCCAGGTTTAATATTATATATAGTGTGAAAGCTGAGTTGGATATTAATCTTAAAATCTTTGATGTATTTCTTTTGGATGTTGAAAGACCGTATGCCTGCAGACAGGATGCATTTAAAAATAACACTGTCATGAATCATATACAGACTACTGAGTAAACATCATACACACGATATCGAATGATTCAGGCTGGGTACCAATCGAAAATTTTATTTTATGTATTTATTTCTTTTAATATATTGAGGGAAAGCACAGAATCAGGGTAGTTTTTTATGGAGTGTCTTGATGACAAATCAAAGAAACAAAGATGTAGGTTGATTCCACTCATTAAACCCATCAGTATTATGCAGTGTACACATACACACCAGTTATAAGCGGGTTGATCCAAAACGATCCAAAATGGTCACCCGCGGTCACGAGTCATCCAAAAATATTTTTAATGATATTCGGGTCGCGTTCGGTCGGGTCCTTTGAAATAAAGATGCCAATTAAACCTTTGTAATTTATATTGTACTATACACGATTTTGAAATATATAGGCCTACACTTTATTGGCTGAATAACTGGCGCGAATAGCGTGACAACCTGTCCCGCTTTACGTTGTACAGCAATTTTACCATTTGTTTCGCCTCACGCATATTGAGCATCTGTCCTGCTTTTTTATTTGACCCTGACTAATAAATACACGGATACCGCCATAGGCGTAGTGTTAACTTATGTCCAATAATTCAGAGGAGAGCTTTTTTTCTGTGGGACATGGAGGAGAATACGACGTGAAGTGACATGGTGCATGTAAGTAGCTACCACAGAAAAAAAGCACATCATCAAGAAACATGCAAATCAGTGCAATCGTTTTTCATTATTTTAATAAATTACTACTTTTAAAAAATGAGGGTAGTGTAAAATATTTTATTTTCATTTTTTTGCTGTCCGAGATGCGGGCGGGTTAGTTGAAAACATCGGTCGGGTGCAGGTTGTTTATACACTGACCCGCGCATCACTACACACACACTCATGTTTGTTTTTGTGAAAAGTTGGGACATCCCATAGTCATAATGGTTTTTATACTAAACAAACTGTATATTCTATGGCTCTACACCAACTCTACACATAACCCTTACCCTCCCAGGAAACTTTGTGCATTTTTACTTTCTCAAAAAAAAAAAAAAAACTCATTCTGTATGGTTTATAAGCATTTTTAAAAATGGGGACATGGGTTATGTCCTCATAAGTCACCCTCTCCTTGTAAAACCTGTGTCATACCCATGTGATTATACACAGTTGTGTCCTCATATGTCACAAAAACAAGAGCACACACACACACACACACACACACACACACACACACACACACACACACACACACACATATATATATATATATATATATATATATATATATATATATATATATATATATATATATATACACTAATACTACCACTACTTATTCTACTACTGTCCTAATGAAAACCCAGAAGGCAGACTTCAAAATGTTTCCCACAAAGTAAACACTGTTACTACAGACTTCGACTTAGTAAACTATGTAACTTTTCATTTGAGCTAATTTCTGTTATCTACAATGAAGTAAATGACGAGATGTACGTCAGAGAATCTTAGCCTGTGAAAATTCACTAGATTTATTCATATATGGGCTCTCTAAAACTCCCAACATAAGTGATGTAACATTTTTAAACATGAGTTTAGTTGATATGTTATCAACTTTTTTTTTTTCATGTTATATTATATTTCATTGTCATGTTATATTGTAGCCTTAAATATCCAGTTTATTAGTGCAAGTATCTGGTGTATATAAAAATTTTATTTTTAATTAATGAAGAAATGTTTCAACTTTCATTATACGTGAGGATTTTATGTCTCAGCCGCTGATTCACCCAGTATAATAATAATATACAACATATCTGTTCACTTTTCCAGTGCTGCCAATATTTTCTTGCTCATTATTTATATTTTGTGTGAAATTTGGTTTAAAATAATTTTATTACATTTCTATCTACAAACCCAAAGGAGGCCTGCAAAGCTGCTTATGCATTTTTATGTGTTGTTTTTGTTTTGCAATTTATTTCTGTTGCAATTTTATCCAGATAACCAAGCAAACAGCCAGTGAGCCAGTCAAAAATATTCCCAAAGCAATAAGATTTATCTGTTCACCAAAAAACAGATTACAAAAGCCTGTAAATGCTTCATCACAGCTTATCACGCAAACATTGCACAGATCATAGCCATCGATTCTAATGAAAAGATACTTGGAGATGCTGAACTGGAGAGCAGAAGACGTCGATACGAGCAGGATCAAGTAATTAAAACAGGTAATCCCGGGTGGCACGAGTTGTTGATTCTTGATTGTGCATGAATCTGCGGGCTTCACTTAGCTATATTTAGCATCGTCTGAAATTTTTTGAGGTTCTGGAACACTGCTGGCATCTGTTGTATCCGTCTCTGCCCGGACATTACCTTTCTAAATAATGTTTAGGACTAAAGAAACAGACGGAAGGTATTTTTTTATTTGTGAGCTTTGAAAATGAAATTCATCATAACTCTGTGTCTAAATCATCTGTGACCTCTTCTGGGATACACGGAAACTCACTTTTCTGGCATCTGCACATACAACAAGAAGGCATTTTTGTTAGTCACATTTTATGTTGATCTTATGACAGTTTATCGAAAGGCGTAATTCACCCTAAAATGGTAATACTTTATCATTTACTAACCCTTATGTCAAATATTTATGACATTTGCTTATCTGAATTAGAAAAGAAGATTGCATTGTTTCCATTAATCTAATGAAAGTAATTGGGATATAAAACATCATGTGGCCCATTGGCTTTAATTCCATTTACTAAAAAGCAAACAAATAAAAAAACAGGTATGTTATTTATATGATATGCTATTAATACTATGACATTAAAGACTGACCTAATTTTTGTATCCAAGTGTCTGAAAAAAAAAAAAACAGAAGAAAAAAATATATAATCCTTATAATATTACAAGCTACATGATTGTTGTATGTTGTGACTTCTTCATCATTGAGAATTTCTGTTTATTTAATTAATGAACACAGACGTCTGAAGGTTGCATCTTTTCTCTGTTTTATCCACAGTTGTGGCTTTTAAGATGGCTGGCATCAAAAGGCATAATGGATTCTCCATCTCTTCATATCATCCTCCAGTCAATGACCTCCACAAAAAATAGCTTTTGCTTTGTTCATCATCAGATCATGTTTTTTATCACTAGAAAAAAATCAAGCCAGCAGATTATAATGACAAAGGCTATCTTTCTCAATAAGGCTAAGGCTATCTAGCTGCAAACAAAAAAAATACATTTAAATCTTCTTGTGCAATGTTACATCTGGTCAACCGAAGCTCAGTTTCATTATAGCTCATGATTGCATTGGGTCATTCACCCGTTTTTGTTGAGATGGAAAAACTCCACTGCTATGTTCAGAGCTGCATGTCAGATAAGTTCAGTGTTAATTCCAAATGAGAAATTATAAGTAAAAGAGAGAGGGAAGAAAAGGTTGGGTGTTGGGAACTGAAAGATCTCATTATAACTTCAGTTATTGCTACTCAGCCCTCCACTTGAGCTTTAAAACCCTCTGACTCTCTTTTTGTGCTCCGTCAGCGGCTTCTTTATATGAGAGCTGTGTGTTGGCTTCACGAAAGACTTATGTTGAAGAAATTTGTGAACACACAGTAAAATATCTTTGATGTTGGATATGCACGCTTCCCTAAAACCATAAAAGTGTGTTAAGATAAGAAAGGAGAGTCCCAAGAGATAGAGACAGAGAGAAATTAGAGCATGAAGAGATAAGCCTTGGGTAAGAGCTGCTGGACTTTATTGGTGGGAAAATTGATGAGGTAACAGTAGACGAAGAGCGGGAGAAGGTCATCCCTCAGATCCGCCACTCCTTACGGTTAATCCGCATGCACTCATACTGATGTTCAAAACACGCTGCATCTACAGTAAGGTCATTTCTGACAGATTTAACAATTATTATCATATCTTCTCATCCTCTTGGAATTAAACCCAAACTCATACATATGAAGTAATACAGTTGACCCCAAACTCTTCAGGTGGTAAAAGATTGAAAAGAAAGGGAAGTGTGCAAATTGGAAAAACTGTAGAGGAACAGGAAGAGAAAGGGAAATGAATAAGACAATAAAAGAGAAAAGGAAATGGAAATGAATGAGGAAAAAAAATGGGAAAATGCAATGAAACAGGATAAAAAAGAAAGGAAAGGGGGGAAAAGTGTAATCTGAAGAAAATATGGAAACGAAAGAGAAAAAAAGGAATGAAAGGAGAAAAGAAATTAGACAAAACTAAAGGTAAGAGCTAAAATGTGGTCATACACTGATACTGTAAAAGGAAAGTTTCCAAGGGAGCTTTGTAGCAATGCCATAAAACCATTTTTGGGTTCCCCAAAGAATGTTAAACGAAAAAGATCTTAAAGTTCTTAGTTATTTATACATATAAGGTTCTTCAAAGAACCATCCAATATAGGATGCCAATATATACGTTTTTTACTCGAGTGTAACCATGGCCTAGCAGCAAGTTCATGGACCTATGATGCTTGGGCTGATTATGTGAGTTCAAGTCTTGCTTGCATCATTTGCCAATAACATTCTTGTTTTTCTCCTTATAATTTCTTGCTCTCTATCTGTTATCAATTTCCATAAAAGTTGCAAACCAATAAACATCAGCAGTGATATAGTCTGGAGCAGTCAGGGATCACAGTATGTAAGAGAAAATGATTGATGAGATTTTAATTGTGTGTGCGCACATGCATGAGAGCAAATGAGCATGCTTGTATCTCATTATTAAAGACATCATTTTTCAAAGGTCTCATATTGATTACTGTCGTGCAATTTAATTGTGGCTGTAAAATATGATGCATAATCTTTGAAACCGATGGCTGACTTCACCAGACTCTCATAATTCATCCGTATGTGTCATTTTAATGAAGCAGTAATTCTTCACCAGCTTGGCACTCTTAAAACGACTTATTTGTCCCTATAATTTGGTGTAGTAACATTACTCTTTCCTGAGGAGAATGGGCCCTGCTACCTGCTGCACAGATGGCTGATCACTTCTCTTTCATTATCTCTCCTGCCCTTAAAAAAAAGCCATAAAACAATTACAGCGAGAGCAATTAGAGCCACGCTGTCAACATTAAGAAGCTGAAGGTCGTAATTACTGCCGTGAAATTTGTGACAGCTTGGATGGCACCAAACCTTCTCCCACTTCTACATTTTTTGCTCTTTAACATCAAAATGTGTAACTTTAATAAGCTGTCGAGCCACATGAGTGGATGATTTCTGTCATACGATTTTAAATAGGCAATTGTAACAAGTTAAATAAAATAAAATAAAAATTGACAAGTTAAATTAACCACTTTACCACTTTGTCAATATGTCATTACAGAGCTACATTTTCAGTGTCATTACTCTTGACACTTGAGTCTTGAGTGTCATATCCTTAAATCATTCTAATATGCTGATTTGATGCACAAGAAACACTTCCTATTATTATCAATTTTGAAAACAGTTGAATTTCTTAATGTTTTTATGGAAATCAAGATACATTTTTTTCTGAATTTTTTGATTAACAGGGAGTTCAAGATTTTTTTTTAATTTACATTTATTTACTGTCACTTTTGATTCAATGAAATGTTCTTGCAGAATAAAAGTAATATTAATTATTAGAGCTGTCAATTTGACACGTTAATTTAATTACTTAAGTATGGAAAAATTACGTGATTAAAGACCAGTACAGGTCATCATCCTAAATTTCATACAGTTGACTGTTGTCAAACATGATGCAGGGCAACAACTCACTGCATGATTAGTCCATTAAAGAAGTTATATGCCTCTAAAAAAAAACCTCACCAACAGTGAGAGATATGTGATTTTATAGCTACAAAAGTTAAGTAAAGTTTATATTGTTATAGTTTAAACACAATATTGTCTGTTTTTGCATTTTGCTCATGAAAATATTACCTATTAGGCCAAAGTAAATGTTATGCATCTCTTACAACCGCTGTGATTTGTTTCTGACTGAATCCGCATTTTGAACGAATCGTGTGAACCAATGATCCAGCGGCCCATTCATAAAGAGAGCCATTTACATCACTCCTGAATGAATCAGCGGTTTGAACAAATTGCATGCATGAATGAATGACTCAATGATTTACTCATAAAGACAGTTTAATTGCTCCTTTACAGTAAAAAAAATCATCCTCATTCATGTTCCATATTATATGTTAGCTGTAACCTAAATGTTTATGTGGAATACATTTTATATTGAATAAATAAACTATATATATATATATATATATATATATTAGGGGTGTAACGATACGCGTATTCGTATTGAACCGTTCGGTACGACGCTTTCGGTTCGGTACGCGGTACGCATTATGTATACCGAACGGTTCGTTGGAGTAATTAATTATATTTGAAAAAAAAAAAAAAAGAGAGAGAAAGAAAGAAATATAATGATATGCGTTCAACAAGGTAGCCCAATAACCCAAACAACGTAACAGGCAACGCCCCTGACACTCCCGAAGAAGAAAAAAACACCATCTTATATGTTTATGTTAGGCTACTCAGCAGGCGCTCGCTCACTCAGTACGCGCTGAAGGCTCGTTGCAAAATAGCCAATGCGTTTAACAGACTAGAAATGAGAAGATCCTCCAATAACCAACAGGTCTGGTGTTTGGGTGCACTTTGGATTCCCTTTAAGCTATAATGGTGATGGCAAGAGAGTGGTGGATAAAAAAACAACGGTATGTCGCATCTGCAACATGACAGGGTACACCAGCGGGATTACAAAAAAAAAAAAAAAAAAAACCAGCGGGAATATCTGGGATATATGCGTCAGTACTATCTGGGAAAAGACGAAAAAAAGGAGAAACATGCACGCAGCAAACTATCCCTGCAGCATTTAGACACTATAGCTTACAGGGAATCCAACCCAAACACCAGACCTGTTGGTTATTTTAGGATCTTATATTTCTGGTCTGTTAAATGCATTAGACATTTTGCTACGAGCCTTCAGCGCGTGCTGAGTGAGCGAGCGCCTTAGGGGCCGTTCACATATCGTGCCTAAAAACGCATGGAAAACGCTAAGCGCGTCTTTCTCCTGAGGCGTCTGTCTTTGCTAAGCAACAATGACGTGCTCTCTCCATGAGACGCGGAAATTTCAGCGAAGGATAAATGGATTTGCAGCTCTAAAAATCGCTTGCAGTAGCTCTGCTACTGAATTTATTTCAAAATTGCAATCCATATACAACTATGATCAGCTGTTCCTTCATCTTGGCTGAGCTCTCAACGTTGTTACGGGAAAGGATGAAGCTGATTGGTTGGTTCTTGTCACATGACCCGCGGTGCGCTTGCGGCATTCTGAAAAGTTGAGATGTTTTTACATTTTGCTGTATCTAAAACGTATCGAACCGAACCGAACCGAACCGTGACATCAGTGTATCGTATCGAACCGAACCGTGAATTTTGTGAACCGTTACACCCCTAATATATATATATATATATATATATATATATATATATATATATGTATATATATATATATATATATGTATATATATATATATATATATATATATATATATATGTATATATATATATATGTATATATATATATATATATATATACGTATATATATATATATATATATATACGTATATATATATATATATATATATATATATATATATATATATATATATATATATATATATATATATATAATTTATTTATTTATTTATTTTTTTATGATTTAATGTTTTAAGACTGCGTTCAGTACCCCTCCCTTTCTCAATGCATTGTGTGTTCCTGCATCAGTTTGTAATGTTGCATTTTATGACCTTTCAGGAATTCAGGAATGTGTATGTGACAAAAAAGAACTGGTGTTAATCAAAACACTGAAAGGCCCCCTACACAATCCCTACATCTCTAAAATCAGTGGTGGTGTGTGTTTGAAATGGCCCACGGTGTCACTGTCTCCTCGTTAGAGTTGTGTGTTTATCAGAATGGCTTTCTCCTTTCATTCAGCGATGCTCAGGGGCCTCATGTTAAATTTATAGTGCCATTGCTCTCTCTTATGGGCCTAAATGTCTTCTCTGAATGAGAGGGAAGTCGCTCCATCAGTATAGGCCATCAGTGCTAACGTTGATTGATTCTAGGTCCTAGGAAATTTGCTTTGCCTGCTCAGTCACCCATGACTAGAACGCAAAATGGCACCATGTGTTTCTACAGCCCTCTGCAGGTTCTGTCTCATCGGACTGGGCCTCTGCACGCAACGACAACATGCATTTCAGTGGACTTCTGATGGATTCATTATTATTTATTTATCTTTGATAGCGACAATGCGTATCAGACTCAGCTGAGTTGAGCTAATTGAAGTGTCTCCCTCTGACTGAATGCTTAAGTGAGTTTGGCAGAGCAATCCAGCCTCTTCGTTTCAATGAGTGCTGCCAGCTGAAGCTCCTGCAGATGGTACGGACTCTCCCTCTCTTTTCAACCGCACCATTCATGGACAATTGCTGCCGCTATTTTCTTCCCTCGCTATTGACATGCTGAATTACAGTCCAATTAGTTGGTTTCTGGGAGTCGACTTCCAAACTTACTATTTTACCAGAAACGACTATTTTTGGCTCAGCGTGCTAGCGTCTTCAGTATCAGAGCTCCAGTCTCTGACGAATGCTGGCGTCAAAGTAAATTGAAGTGTCTGAAATAGATGCTAGTTAGATGAACGCAGGGCTTTTGAACAGATCAGAATCAATAAGACTTTAGCAGACATGATGATTAAATAACAAAACATCCCAACTTTGTTCAAGTTTTTGTTTGTCTTTTTCATGCATCTGTTTTGACAGGCAGAACAGTACAGTTTGCACTGCAGGGAAATATTGTTTCCTGAATACAACAGGTACAGAGAGCATCATAAATAAGGGAGGATATCTATAATCTTTCCCATAATCTCCTTAGAGCAAAGATGATTGCTACATATGAGATTGAGCTCTCAGATTTATTGCTATTTCTTTCTCTTTTTGTGGCATCTGTTAAACATGTAAAGATCGATTATTGTCTCTATGCTTTAAATCCCCTGGTTAGAATTCAGGTAGGCGACTTCAGCTCAGTGTGAAATATTGAATTTCTGTGCCCCAGCAGTTCTGCATGTGATAAAAGTGCTGCTAAACTGTGGTAATGCCTCCCTTCTCTCAAAATACCCACAATGCACCCTCAAAGCCTGTTGTATGGGAATAGAGAAACTCTGTCTTGGCAACAGGGAATGAGTCTGAGAAACAGTAGAATTCCTTACACAATACACAAGAAAAGGATGTTTTTACCATGCAGTGGGAAAATGAAATTAAGTAAGGCACAAGCAAATACACACCTCAACAGATTTACAGACAAAGAGCTCTATAATCAATTAACGCAACATTGTTTATTTGTAAGCTCCTCTGCATCAGCCAGGTGGTCAGATCTTATAAGTCACTAGAACATTGTCAGAGCTTCCTTTGACAAGCTTTGAGTCATTTCAGCAGTCTTTATTAAGGTGCAGTTACATGCACCCAAATGGAAGAATGGATTTTGCCAGCAATAATTCGCAAACATCACACCTTTAGATAAGATGAGGGATAGTGATATTTATTTTATGAAGTTATTATACAACTAAGCACAAACCAAGGCTCCACAACTGATTTCACTGGTCAAGTCAATCATGCAGTCATGCAGGGGTAGGCCTATTTTGCAGGCCTAGTTGTTTCAGTGTTGTGTGGGTGATCAGCACTGCAATTAACATGACCAATGAAATCATTAGAACTGGCTGCGTGTTGGGGTTTGCATTCTAGATGGATGTCAAAAGAGAATCTTTCTGCAGGTAACATCAATATGCCAGAAGGTGGTGGTAACAAGCAGTTGTAAGGATGAAAAGTTAAAAGCTCAGACCAGTCAATCTTTTTTGCAGATGGAGAGAGAGTGAGAGAGATGATCTTGTAGATTTCCCTCATTTTCAGTTATTCTTCCATCATTTCCCCCCAGTCAAAATCCAAATCAGCTGGTATTGTCCTTCTTCTGAGTGGAGATTTCTAACGTATGTTTATTTCAGTCACTCTATTCAGTGCTCTCCATCACTTATGTGTCTTCACAGCTCAACAGATTTCTTTTGATGAACCCCAGGCAGTGAATGAATGTTCAGTTGAAGTCATTCATTCGCCACTGGAGTGATCACGTACTAAATGCAATTTTCCCCGCTAAGTAAAAATGGAAGAACGATGCACCTTACAAAAGTTTTCTTTTTCATGCTAGTTCAGGGATCAGTGCATCTGCAGCTACATCATGACCTCTTGTTTACCTCCCAGCCCAGAAGAAATGTTTCTCTGACTGCACACAGGGTTGTACAAAAACAAAAACAAGCAAAAACACGTTTTTAGATTTAGTTTTGAGTTTAGTTATAATAACTACTAACCCTGCATAGAAATGTATTCAGTTCATTATGTTTTTAAATTAAATAATAGAACAAAAAACATGACCAATATTAGCATTTTTACCATTAACTATTCAAAATAATTTTAGTTATGAGACATGACTGAAACTTCAAATGGGACTGCCTTCTATAGATGAAACGTACTCGGTTACGAACGTAACCTCGGTTCCCTGAGATACGGAACGAGTACTGCGTATGGGGAAAAGCTCCTTTTTTCCTCGATACTGAAGCCTTTTTTCAATAACGCAGTGCAACTGCAGTGCCATTGGTTTAATCTGTAAACTTTTTTAAACCAATGACAGCGCTGCGTAGCTGCGCGAGCCTGTGGCGATGCAGCGCGCCAAAGCCCGCCAGAATGGGCGGGGCGAATGGCTATATAAGCAGGCAATCGCCAGAGGAAATCAGGTCATACGACTGAAGCGACGACACTGAACCCGCAGCCTCGTGGCACGGCATATAACGCAGTACTCGTTCCGTATCTCAGGGAACCGAGGTTACGTTCGTAACCGAGTACGTTCCCTTTCGATACTTCACTCATACTGCGTATGGGGAACGAATTCAACCGCGCCGTGCCACGGTAGGGAACGACAAGACTTAACTTGAACACCCTGGGGTCCAGAGGATAAGTGAGAGGGCCGGAGCCATCGAACCCTTGACGCTACACTGCTGAGAGGGAGCTAGCTCCCTGGAGGTGGTATGATGACAGAGTCTGCTAGAGGCTGTCGTATCAAACCGAAAGAACCCGAGCATGCAAGGTCGGGATATCCAAGTTATAGAACCTGACAAAAGTGGACGGCGAGGACCAGCCGGCCGCCTCACAGATGTCCTTGATAGAGACACCACTAGACCAGGCCCATGAAGAGGCCATCCCTCTAGTAGAGTGGGCTCTAACTCCTATGGGGCACTCAAGGCCCATAGAGGAGTAACATAGAGCGATAGCTTCAACTATCCAACGCGAGAGGCGTTGCTTTGAGACCGAAGACCCTTTGGTGCGGTCACCAAAGCAGACAAAAAGCTGGTCAGATTGCCTGAACGGCTGAGACCGCTCAATGTAAATTCTCAAAGCCCTCACTGGGCAGAGTAAATCCAGCTCCCGCTCACCTGACAACGGAGGCAGAGCTGAGAGGGAAATTACCTGTGCTCTGAATGGCGTCGAGAGCACTTTAGGTACGTAGCCATGCCTGGGTTTTAAAATGACCTTAGAGTCATTGGGCCCAAACTCAAGGCATGCAGGGCTCACCGAGAGGGCCTGCAAATCGCCAACACGCTTGACCGATGCTAGAGCAAGTAGCAGAGCGGTTTTGAGCGTTAGGGGCCGAAGGTCAGCTGACCGCAGCGGTTCAAAGGGAGGTCCTTTGAGTGCTCCAAGGACCGTGTGAAGGTCCCAAGTGGGAACGGTAAGAGGGCGTGGGGGCTTCAACCGCCTAGCACCTCTCAGGAAACGCACAATGAGGCTGTGTCGACCCACTGATTGGCCAGCAATAGGAGCATGAAATGCTGCAATGGCTGCTACGTACACTTTGAGTGTGGAAGGGGTGAGACCCTTTTCTAGACGCTCCTGGAGAAATGACAGTATCGGAGATACATCACACTCAACAGGGTCTTTGTTTTGTGCTAAGCACCAGTCAACAAAGACTGACCATTTTTGGGCATAGAGGCGTCTTGTAGACGGGGCTCTTGCCTGAGCAATGGTGTGTAGTACGTCCCCGGGGAGGCTCAGAGGCTCCCATCGAGGGACCATACATGCAGAGCCCAGAGTTCTGGCTGTGGATGCCAGATTGTCCTGTTCGCCTGAGAGAGGAGGTCCCGCCTCAGGGGGATCAGCCATGGGGCTTTCATGGAAAGCCTGAAAAGCTCCGAGGACCAAACTTGGGTCCTCCAGAGTGGGGCCACTAGGAGGACTCTGTGTCTGTCTTCCCTGACTCGTCTGATGACCTGAGGGATCAGAGCAATCGGGGGAAAAGCATAAAGAAGGAGGCTGGGCCAGTTGTGGGCCAGTGCATCTGTTTCCTTTGAAAAATAAGTTGGGCAATGAGAGTTGCTTTCTGAGGCGAAGAGGTCGACCTCTGCCTTCCCGAAAATCTCCCAGATTTTGAGAACTGTCTGGGGATGGAGCATCCACTCGTCCGAGGGGACATTGCTCCGTGAAAGCATGTCTGCTCCCAGATTCGTCTTGCCAGGTATGTGTGTCGCCTTGAGCGATCGCAACCTGGGTAATGCCCATTCCAAGAGGCGCTTTGCCAGTGCGCAGAGGCGGCTGGACGAAAGGCCGCCTTGGTGATTTATGTAGGACACCACTGTCATGCTGTCCGACTGGACTAGGATGTGGCGCCCTTCCAAGATTGCCTGAAAGGATTGAAGGGCTCGTTCCACTGCCAGCATCTCGAGGCAGTTGATATGAAGATGGCTTTCTTCGTGCGACCACGAGCCGAAGGCTGGTCTGCCCTCGCACAGAGCACCCCAACCCAGGTTGGACGCATCTGTTGAGAGTACCGTCCTTCTGGAAACCGCCTGTAGGGGTACTCCACGACTGAACCAAACAGGGTTCATCCAAGGCTCCAGGGCTGCTAGACAGGCCTGGTTGACCCTGATGCGAAAGCGGCCGTGCCGCCAAGCATGAGGTGGGACCCGGAGTTTCAGCCAGTACTGCATGGGCCGCATTCGTAGGAGGCCGAGCTGTAAAACTGGGGAGGCGGAAGCCATCAGCCCTAGCATCCTCTGAAAGAACTTCAGAGGGAAACAGGCTTTGTTCTTGACAGAGGCCGCGAGCTGCTGAAGTACAAGAGCGCGCTCTGGTGATATGACCGCCCTCATATTGACGGAGTCGAAAACTGCTCCCAGGAACGTAATACGTTGGCTGGGGAGCAGTGAGCTCTTGGCGAAATTGACCCTGAGTCCTAGGCACTGTAAGTGGCTCAGGAGCATGGATCTGTTGTGGTCTAGCTCGGTTCGTGACTGGGCTAGAATGAGCCAGTCGTCGAGATAGTTCAGAATGCGAATTCCCATCTGTCTCAGAGGGGAGAGCGCCTCGTTCATGCACTTCGTGAAAGTGCGGGGAGCTAGAGACAGCCCAAAGGGAAGGACTGTATATTGGTAAGCCACACCCTCGAACGCGAACCTCAAGAATCGTCTGTGATGGGGGGCTATCTGGATGTGAAAGTAAGCATCTTTCAGGTCCAGCGAGAAGAACCAGTCCTCGGGGCAAATCTGCGTGAGGATCTGCTTCAGTGTCAACATCTTGAACTTCCGTTTCATGAGGGAAAGGTTCAGGTGTCTGAGGTCTAAGATGGGTCTGAGACCGCCATCTTTCTTGGGGACAAGGAAATAACGGCTGTAGAACCCCGACCCGCTGTCTGAGGGAGGAACTATCTCTATGGCTCCCTTCCTTAACAGCGTCATCACTTCGGTGCGGAGGACCTGAGCATTGTCCGGCTCTACCGAGGTGGGAATCACTCCGCGAAAACGCGGGGGTCTTCGGGCGAACTGCAGTGAGTATCCGTGTTTTATTATCCCCAACACCCACTTGGACACTCCGGGGATGGCCTGCCAGGCCTCGGCCCGCGTGACAAGGGGCTGGATAGTGTCGGATGGCAGACTGCTGATCAGGGGC
The DNA here is from genome assembly GCF_023724105.1 of Carassius gibelio. Lineage (NCBI taxonomy): Eukaryota > Metazoa > Chordata > Actinopteri > Cypriniformes > Cyprinidae > Carassius > Carassius gibelio. The sequence goes on along the minus strand of NC_068386.1, from coordinate 11,165,079 downwards.
CTGAACACCGACGAGTGTGGAAGAGGAAAAGTGCTCTCTTTTTGAAAATGTGAAATATTTATTGTGTTCGCCATAACAACGGCGCTTTGCGTGGACGCAACAACAGTGGGCCCAGGTCGCACAGCAGACAGGCGAGAGAGCTTCTGGGGTGGTCCGGCCGCAGCGGGACTTTGCCCCTTCCTCTTTCTTCCCCAACGATCAGGAGGATTTAGAGGGCGTCGGGTCCAGCACAATCCTTTGCCGGGGGCCCTGACGTCTAGGCGGTTTAGCGCGCCTAGAGGGGCGAGCTGGGTGCTGCTCCTTAGGGGGTGCCGCCTGGGGGGTAGAAGGGGCAGGTTTGCTCTGGTGCTGAGTCGGCGCAGTCCTGGGGCGACTCGGGGCAGAGGTGGAGCGCTTGGGCAGGAAGTGTCGCATGGCTTGGGACGACTTCTGTGCTGCAGTGAAGCGTTCTGTAAACCCTTCTACCGCTGGTCCGAAGAGGCCGCATGGAGAGACTGGGGCATCGAGAAAGGCCACTTTGTCGCTCTCCTTAATCTCTGTTAGGTTGAGCCAGAGGTGGCGCTCCAGCACAACCAGGTTGGCCATGGATCGTCCGATGGCCTGGGCCGTGGCTTTCGTGGCGCCCACAGCCGCGGGGGGACAGAGGTGAGCAGCCACGGCCTCATCCAGGGGCGGCAATTGCTCATAGCCCTTCTCCTGAGAGCCATCTACTGAGCTGAGAGCTGCAGAGGAAGTGCGTAGGCGGGCCGAGTAGGGGGCGCGCCACGACTTTGTCAGCTCGTCATGAACCTCAGGGAAGAATGGGGCAGGTCGCTGGCGGGGGGCCTGGCGGCGTCCTGGCAGGTACCACTCGTCCAGCCTGCTGCGTGTCGGCTCTTCAGGGGGGGCCCACTCCAAATGGAGTTCCTCAACAGCCTTGGAGAGGATGCGGAGAAGCTTGGCATCCATCCCAGCTCTGGCGTCGATGGGCTCCAGTGACGGCAGGTGGGTGGGGTCAGAATCGCCAGCCCAGTCCTCCGTTTCAGAAGCCGCGAGTGACATGGAGTCGTCAAGCGGCTCGTCCTCCGATCCGCCAAAAGAGACGAGGTCGCTCGCTTCAGCCGAGGGACGCTGCTCTGGGCGTGAGAAGAGGACAGGGGACGGCTCTCTCATTGGAGAGGGTGAGGCACGCGGGCGCTGAGCCGGCGTGAGCTCACCCAAATCCGGGCGCTGGGCCCCTCTTCCCCGCTGTCTTTTCCTGGCCGGCTCGCGGGAGGAAAAAGACGGGAGGGCGCGAGGGGCGGGATTACTTTCATTAAAGAAAGCAATCCGCGAGCGCAGAGAGGCGAGACTCATGCTTTCACAAAAGCAGCATGAAGTCTCAGTGAGTGCAGCCTCAGCGTGGGGTTTACCCAGGCAGAAAACACACTCACCATGGCCGTCGTCCTCATGCAGAGGGGCTCTGCATGTGCCACAGCTGTGGCGCGGCATGGCCGTCACCGTTAAAACGGCGTTAGAAACGCTCTTTTAGAGCGGTGAAAACCGCTGGAAAAAGCTCTTTTAGGATCGCCGGATGGCGGCAGGAGATCGCTGAGAAGCGGCCGGAAGCGGGAAGCGGGCGGCCCGAGATCGGCGCTGAGAGCGGCTGTCTGCGAGTACGCCGGCGCTGCAGGCGGTCGGCGGTCTCAGCTGGTCCGCTGCGGTGCCTCTTCGACGGCGAGAGCTCGTTCCAGGCGAAGGCGTTCAGCAGAGATCCAACGAAGTGAAGTCGTCGCTGAAGGAGTAAGATCTGATTTCCTCTGGCGATTGCCTGCTTATATAGCCATTCGCCCCGCCCATTCTGGCGGGCTTTGGCGCGCTGCATCGCCACAGGCTCGCGCAGCTACGCAGCGCTGTCATTGGTTTAAAAAAGTTTACAGATTAAACCAATGGCACTGCAGTTGCACTGCGTTATTGAAAAAAGGCTTCAGTATCGAGGAAAAAAGGAGCTTTTCCCCATACGCAGTATGAGTGAAGTATCGAAAGGGAACTAAAAATGAGCTTTTTAGCAGCAAACACTCGAGGTGGGTTTGATGAACACAGGGATAAAAAGTACCCCATGTGTACAATTAAATATACAGCTATATTTTTTATGTCGTGGGCCTATATTCCTGCTGGAGGTCCTGGGCGTCTTATTCAGAAAAATGGCATATTTGATTCTATCAAATACCATCAGATAAAAAATAAAAAAGTGACTGACTCTGTTAGAAATCTTACAATGGGCCATGTGTAGATCTTCCAACCGTACAATAATACAAACACAAACCTCAAAAACAACACAAAAATGGGTCACTGGGCACAAAACCAAGCTTCTGCTATGGCCATTCCAGTCCTCTGACCTGAACCCTATAGAAAATGAGTGGAGTGAACTGAAGAGGAGAAGCTGGGAATCTGAAGGGTCTGGAGTGATTCTGGATGAAGGAATGGTCTCTGATCTCTTGTCAGGTGTTCTCTAACCTCATCAGGCATTAAAGGAGAACATTTAAAGCTTTTAAACTGGCAAATGAAGGTTTAAAAAAGTATTGATTAAAATGGTGCCGTTAACTGTGGCCAATGTGTATTAGAGAAAAACATTTATTTCATAATGATATTTCTCCCCATTTTAAATTATTATTATCCAATGAAAGGTTAGATTTTTGTGAATATTTTTAATACAAGATCAAAAGGATTCTTTGATTATATTTACCAAAGGTGCCGATATTTTTGGCCATGACTGTATCTCATGTGATGTAGTTTAACATTCACTGTGCCCTAGAGCTCTCTATTTGATTTCACCAAGAACGCTTGGCTCCCTTGTCTTCTCCGTATTGAGAAATAATGACGAAATGTACCACAATTATTGAATAATCTGAAGCATATTGTCATGATGTTGTATGGTGGCCTTTTTAGAGCTAACGTTTGCTTAGAGACAATATGAGGGGTTTTGCTGTAGTTATCCATAATCAGCTTTCTGTTGTTGTTTCCTTTTCCCTCCACGGTTCTCCTCATAGGCCCGCTCATGGGACCCTTGTTGTGAAATTAGTTCTTTAACACTTTATTGTATCAAATTGAACACAATAAGCAAACTGAGTAAATGCTAATGAGTGCCTGGTATAGGTAAACATACTGAATCCATTTAGCTTCATTGTGTGGCGTGAATTTTCTGTAGAGGGTTGTTTGTATGTGCTCAGTGGAGTTCTGCATTAACCTTTTCTATAAAGGCCATATTAAATCTCTTTATTTCCAAACAAACTGCTGTAAATCAATATTCATATTCAACACAGTTATGATGCTGTACCTGCAATCACCACTGTTGGACTGAACTCGGGTGAACTTGCGTTATGAAAATGAGAGGCAATTATTCAAGCTTATCAGCAGTCAAATCAATGAGAACCAGGAGCAATATACCCCCCAGGATCAACTCATGGTTCTCCAGCAATAATTTGCACAGACACCTACAGTTTTCCAGAAACTCTGTTTCTGGTAACTGTTTTTAGAAACGGATAAACTCACATTGATTATTGTATTGGAGGCATCTGAAACACATGCATAATATATATGAATTTTTGTAACATTCAAATGTTTCTGAATCCTTTTGGGTCCATGGGATATTGAATTAATATAGTTAATAATTAAATGCTATTACATTTATTAACAATATAATTCTGTTCAGTTTGATTTCTGCATCACATTCAACTCATTTAAAAGGGTTCTTTCACCTCACCCAAGCCTAACTTTTAAATGCTAAAATGAATGAAAATTCTGTCATCATTTAATCAATATTTAATCCAGTGGTTCTCAGTTATAGTCCTCGCGTACTACAACTCTGCACATTTTGTATCACTTATCACTTCAGAAGATGTTCTATTAGACTGTAAGTGCCCTGCAAAGTGGACATCACTGGATAGTCTGCCATGATTCCAGTTCATAGAGAGCATATATGTTCCATTTTAAAGAGGTATATTATGTCACACTTCTCTATGACGTTCCATTAAGTTGTGTGTGAAGACGTTGTAGATCCCAATATGTGATGCTGCTGCTGGGCAATCAACCCTGGTTGTGGAGTAAATGAGGAAATATATAATGGTAATATAAACGACTCATTCAAAGCCCAATGAAGGCATACTGCCAGTTAGTGAAAGAGGCTACATTTCACACTCATTTTAAAATGGCATACATTACATACAGTTTGCAATTTGGATTATTATTTTTTAAGATCCTATGAGTCCTGATAAATACAATTTAAACTATTTCTGAAGTGCTTCTTGTTGGAAAGCACTTCCAAAAAAATTTTTCTCTGTTCTGTTAAAAGCTGTTAAATTATTAAGCAGTGTGTCATGTAGTTTTTTATAATTGGTGATGACTGGGAGGTACTCTGGGCGTATATTTTTCTCTCTTGGTCTTCTTCCCTGACATGATGTATGTTGCAAAGTGAAAGTAAAAGTTTCACGCAAGTTTGTCACATTCTAACAGGAAAGAGTTCTGTGACTTTATTTAAAATCAACACTTTCTCACATAATGCAGTGAAGCAACCTGTGCATAGAATGAATAATCGATTTTCGAGTCATTGATATCAACCAATTCAGCACCACCTCCATAGACAGCACCTGGTGTTCCGATGTGCATGACATTTTTTTTTACTTTCCTCGCAGCTCCCCATCCAAAGATGCATGAAGGCAATTCTAGCTGAACATGCACATCTGTGCCGGCATTTGTGTGAAACAGAAGCAGTTTAATGTGAAGTTCAAACTCCATCAGGTGCTTTTGTTGGAAAACAATGCATAGTTATGAGGGGCCGTACAAGACTTAATTCATTCTTGCGCCCTCACACACATAAATTCTCCGTTCACATACATATATTCTTGCTTTCACACAGTTACATTCTCCATTCACATACATATATTCTTGCTTTCACACACTTACATTCTCCATTCACATACATATATTCTTGCTTTCACACACTTACATTCTCCATTCACATACATATATTCTTGCTTTCACACACTTACATTCTCCATTCACACACATATATTCTTGCTTTCACACACTTACATTCTCCATTCACATACATATATTCTTGCTTTCACACACTTACATTCTCCATTCACATACATATATTCTTGCTTTCACACAGTTACATTCTCCATTCACATACATATATTCTTGCTTTCATACACTTACATTCTCCATTCACATACATATATTCTTGCTTTCACACACTTACATTCTCCATTCACATACATGTATTCTTGCTTTCACACACTTACATTCTCCATTCACATACATGTATTCTTGCTTTCACACACTTACATTCTCCATTCACATACATATATTCTTGCTTTCACACACTTACATTCTCCATTCACATACATATATTCTTGCTTTCACACACTTACATTCTCCATTCACATACATGTATTCTTGCTTTCACACACATACATTCTCCATTCACATACATATATTCTTGCTTTCACACACTTACATTCTCCATTCACATACATATATTCTTGCTTTCACACACTTACATTCTCCATTCACATACATGTATTCTTGCTTTCACACACATACATTCTCCATTCACATACATATATTCTTGCTTTCACACACTTACATTCTCCATTCACATACATATATTCTTGCTTTCACACACTTACATTCTCCATTCACATACATATTGTCACGGGAGGAGCACAAGACAGACACAGTGGGCGTGGCGTCAGGCCTCGGAGAGGCTTTTATTAACAGAAATCATAAAACAAAGGGAATAAAAGTGGCCAAAAGGGGGAAAGTGTCCAAAATAACAGGGAATCTGGTGTCCTCGTTGTGCTGCGGGGTTCGTGTGGGTCGGGCAGTGTTCATCAAGGAAGGGTCCAGGAAAGGGGCGGAGTCCGGCGGCCGCACGCGCTCCCCTCCTTGGTCCGGGGCGCGAGGGGCGGCGGCTTCTCCTAGCGGCCGCGTCTCTCTCGTTGGCCGCGGCGCTGGTAGGGGATGGACGGCCCGGCATCCTGGCCCGTCGGCCGTGTATACGGGTGCGGTTCCCATCCGGATCGCGGGTCCGGCAGCTCACGTCTTGGTGGCGCGGGAGTCCCTCAACGCACCCTTCCTGGACCCACGAGGACACCAGTGTGCATGCACGGGGAAGAGACCGGTCTCCTGAGGAGAGGCGCGTTGGGCTTTTAAACAGCGGCGGTAATGAGGCTCCACTTCCTTCAGGTGTGCCCCATCACACGCCGCCAGCCCTGACTCGTCCAGCGCCCCTCCTCTCACACACCCACTCCAGTCGGGAGCCTGGTGAAGGGCGGCGATTTAGGACGGGGTGCCGGTGACAATCAGGGAGGAGGCAGCTGACTCGTCACATTCCCCCTCCCAAGCGACATCCCCGTCCCCAGGGCGCCACCCACACGGGAGTGCTACCATCCTCAACCAGGCTCCAAACGGTCGGAGTGGGCGGGGCTTCCTCTCCGGGCGGTCCTCCCTCTCGCAGCGCACCAGAACAGGGACAGAGAAACCGGGTTTTAGTGACAGCCTCAACCAACCACAGGGTAAAATGACAATGGAAAAGTCACTTACCCCTTGTGTGGCTGGGAGGCTGTCCCCAGTTTTCCTCCGTCCCAGTCTGGGTTCTCACGAACGTTTGCAAGCGAGAGGGGGGTGACGTCACCAGACGTTTCCCAACTGCGCTGTCTAGGCTCCGCCTGCCCGCATTCTCCACCAGTGTCACGGGAGGAGCACAAGACAGACACAGTGGGCGTGGCGTCAGGCCTCGGAGAGGCTTTTATTAACAGAAATCATAAAACAAAGGGAATAAAAGTGGCCAAAAGGGGGAAAGTGTCCAAAATAACAGGGAATCTGGTGTCCTCGTTGTGCTGCGGGGTTCGTGTGGGTCGGGCAGTGTTCATCAAGGAAGGGTCCAGGAAAGGGGCGGAGTCCGGCGGCCGCACGCGCTCCCCTCCTTGGTCCGGGGCGCGAGGGGCGGCGGCTTCTCCTAGCGGCCGCGTCTCTCTCGTTGGCCGCGGCGCTGGTAGGGGATGGACGGCCCGGCATCCTGGCCCGTCGGCCGTGTATACGGGTGCGGTTCCCATCCGGATCGCGGGTCCGGCAGCTCACGTCTTGGTGGCGCGGGAGTCCCTCAACGCACCCTTCCTGGACCCACGAGGACACCAGTGTGCATGCACGGGGAAGAGACCGGTCTCCTGAGGAGAGGCGCGTTGGGCTTTTAAACAGCGGCGGTAATGAGGCTCCACTTCCTTCAGGTGTGCCCCATCACACGCCGCCAGCCCTGACTCGTCCAGCGCCCCTCCTCTCACACACCCACTCCAGTCGGGAGCCTGGTGAAGGGCGGCGATTTAGGACGGGGTGCCGGTGACAATCAGGGAGGAGGCAGCTGACTCGTCACAATATATTCTTGCTTTCACACACTTACATTCTCCATTCACATACATATATTCTTGCTTTCACACACTTACATTCTCCATTCACATACATATATTCTTGCATTTACACACTTACATTCTTCTTTCAAATACATATATTTTTGCTTTCACACACTTACATTCTCCTTTCACATACATATATTCGTGCTTTCACGTACTTACACATTCATACATTTCTACTCTTACACACACATACATTCTCCTTTCATATGCATATATTTTTCCATGTCTTCTCCATTTTAAGTGTATCTCTGTGGCAGAATTACAGCGCCACATGCTGGTCTGGCATGTATACTACATCGTTTTGTGGTTTCGTGTGGACGAAGGAAAAAAAGATCGGATTGGGGTAAGCTCGAGGTCAGCTCCCGCTCTCTCTCGTGAAGCCAATAAGGAAGTGACTAAAACTGTAATTTATCGACTGGCCTCTTGAGGTTGGCTGCAAAAGGGAGTCAGTCCCATTGACTCCCCATGTTAAAGTGCCCAACTTTACAGCAGAAAACAACATGTTTATAGCCTGGTGCAAAAATGATTTTGGTCTATATAGCTAATTTTGCCCTTAATGACAACTGTGAGGGGGTGATTTTTTTTATCTTAATTATATAAAGCCTTAAAGTTCTGCATAATTCAGGGCGTGGCCACTTGACTGACAGGTGGATTGACGCTGCTGTCATCGCTGTCAAAATAGATGGGCGTGGCTTCAGCAACCAGCTCCCGCCCTTTTGCCCATTTTTTGATTGTCCGGGAGCGTCTCACAGTGACACGCTGCCAAGATGGCGACAGCCCGCTCACTTTGAGCTTCAAAAACACTCTTCAGGAGTCTACGGGTGACGTCACGGACACTACGTCCATATTTTTATACAGTCTATGGGGAAGCTCTGTCTCTGTGTGGACGGGGCAGAAGAAGTAACGGGTACTTACGGTTATGGATAGAAATGTAGCGGAGAAAAGAGTACAATATTTGCCTCTCAAATGTACTTGAGTAAAGTCATGAGTACTCCCCAAAAATGATACTCAAGTAAAGTACAGATCCCTCAAAATTGTACCTCTACCATGTAACTTTAGCTACATTTACCTCAGAAAAGCCATTGAATGGCAATGGCTCAGTAGTCACCTAGAAAAAATATATACTCTAAAGAAGAGAAGTTTAATATATAAATGCACTACATGCACTTTATGTAATAAATATATACACTTATATTTCACACATTGATGTATTCTTGTTCTGTCAATTTGTGCATATACCTATAAATATTAACAAGCTCAGGCTGGGGTAGAGCTGCTTGGCACCTTGTGAAGTCATTAAATGTCTCTAAAAATTAAAATATTAAATTTATAAAGATGATTATAAATATTTTAGATTCAAGCTTTTGATCTAATAGCATCATTGTAAGACTGATGATAATGTCATTCCAGCAGGATGGACATTATTATGTCAAAATAAATGTAGTGCTTCTTGCATTCATTCATTTTAAAGGCACAGCCAGATGGTTAAAAATCACACGCCCCCATAATCCCACTGTGATTACAAAAAGCAACACAAAATGCACAGATGTAAACCATTTAACCTGCAAGATATATCTGTCATACAGTCAATATGCCTGTCCCCCATACTGTACATATAAATGCAAGAGACAAATGATGAAACATACTGGTTGAGGATGAGCGAGGGATTTTAAATCTGTTGCAGCTGATCAAATGAAACGGCAGAACAATCGCATTACCAGGACAAACTATCGGATTAGTGATGCTGAATAACATTTCCTCCTAAACTGATTTATGTCTGTTGTCGTCTACGGGAATTTTACGCACACACAGCCTTGAGAACAGGCCTGAACATAACATGACACTGACGCTCCAGCAGGACTCTGAGAAACTGCCAGCTGTGTTCTGTAGCACACTCATTTTGTTTAGTGATATATTGCCCTTTAAGGCTAGTAATTTTTAACTGTCCTGATTACAGTAAATATGGAATAAGTGATTAAAGATATACTGTAGGTTAATTTAAATAGATCTAATGCATCACTGTACTGGCTGTTTAATATTGCACTTTGCGTTTACATGTACTGTAACTCATCTAAGAGCAAATATTACTAGTTTCAGCCAGTCCAGCTTCCTATTTCACACTTACACCTTATCTGTGTGATTCCAGCTACAGACTATATGTGTCAGACAGCGAGTGACATCACTGACCATGAACTGCATCCTTTTATAGACTCTAACATACAATTGAATCTTAAATTAGAGGTTTAAGATTCAATTGTATTGACTCAAACTTTTCAGTCCAAGCACCACCTTTGATGTAATCAGAACATGCAAGTACCAATTTTTTTTTTTTTCTAAACTGAGAAAATCAATGTCTGTTTCAGCTATTTATTTATTTTTTTCCTTTTCTTAAAAGTGCTTGCAACTGCTCCGTCTGGTTTAAATATTGATACCATGCTCAAAGCTGAGTCAGTCAAAAGAAAGCCTTTATGGTGTCAAGCATCGTTACTCTCAGGCCAAAAAGAATAATATCTCGCCTGTTTTGTCTTCTTAGCACACAAAATAAAATTGTGGTGAGCAAACTTCTAAAACTCACAAAGTTTGCATGAAAGATATGCATATGTCAGAAATTAGACATTAGACATGTATAATTGCTAAATATCATTATACATAATTTAAACATACTACTGGTCTGTAAATTATTTCAATACATTTGTACAGTTAATTTATAAGTATCTTATGCAAAGACTGCATATATTTGATCAAAACAGTAATATTGTAAAATATATATTTAAAACATCATAATATAAAATAGCATTTTGTTTAGAATTCTTTGATTAATAGAAGAGCATTTATTTGAAATAGAGGTCGTTGTAACAATATAAATATAATTTTATTGTTATTTTTGAATAATATTAATGTATTGTTGAATAAAAGCATTAATAAAAAAAAAAATATATATATATATATATATATATATATATATATATATATATATATATATATATATATATATATATATATATATATATATATATATATATATATATATATATATATATATATATATACTGTATAGTTCAGTCATGAAATGGTGCAGACTTTTGTAACAATGTCAATTTAATGATCAATTTAATCTGCATTAATAATAAAAGCATTCATTTCTTTAAAAAGAAAATTGTACCTGAAACTTTTGAATGGTAGTTTTTAATATCTTTCAATTTTATAATTCCTTCTCCTATACGTTTTTTCTTGCCACAGCTGCACTTGAATTGCTCGCTTCTGTTTCTGAAATGATTGGTTAAAGCACTGTACAGTGCAGATGACTAGACCTACAGCCATTAAACAGCCTGTTTTCAGTGAGGTGACTGCATCTGGCTGTGCATTCGCCCACTAAGGTCTGATTTATTCTGTCTCTCCCTCATCACAGCCTTCTAACAAACCTCCTCTGCTGTGGCCACTGTAACCCGTCTGTCCTCTGCTCTACTCATGCATCACTAACTGATGCAAGCACACATCTGAAAAAGAAGTTTGACCAGCGAGGAAACAGGCGAAGAGAGAAAGCCTTTGCTCAGACTGCAGACCATTGCTCATCTCTCCTCTCCGAGTGTGGTTCTGATTGGGCGGGCACTTTGCTGCACACGTGTTATGATGGCTTTTGTCTCCTGAGGTAACAGAATAAAGGCAGACAGCTGGAAGCTCAGCCCAATATTCACCTGTCACACCGGGCTGCCTGTGACAGGCTCCCCTGCTGCCACAAAGCCACCGCAAGGAAATGATGCTAAATTAGGATGCTGCTTCGCTCTGTTGTCTTTGCTAGAGATCTCTCAGAAAGCTCAGATATTCTCAGCGAGCTCAGCGCGGATAACGACTTACTGTTTCACAGCTCTTAATATTGCGGTAGTATAGCCTCTACCGGTCCCTGTGCCTGCACGCACTGTTAGCGCTTGGCCTGGTAATAATAGGGATTCGGTCTGAATGACAGTATCGGTAATTGTATTTGTGGGACAGGCGTAATTGGCCTAGGGTCACGTTTAACTTGGCACTGTTAGTGCTCATGGCGTTTCCATAATGAATATGCAGAATCACTTCAAAGGACAAGAGAGATAGCATTCTCTCTTAATGGATCCATTTTTAAAGCAAAGTTCAGGCCATCAACGAAGAATACAGAGGCATTATGTTTTATTGACAGTGGCTGTTGTTGGCGTACGTGTTTGGCAAACCGAGAGCGAGCGAATGAAGGTGAGGGAGAAAGGAAATGAGAAAAAGAGAGCAAGAGAAAGGCACAGAGAGGGTTGCGGGATGTTTGTAAGAGAATTGATTTTGCTCATACATTTTCGCCGACAACAAGGAAACAGACGAGGAACCCAACTAATAGGCTATTAGAGTGGGTTCTCCTCCAAGGGCAGTGCTCAGGTTTGTGAGGTTTAAAACAAGGATCTGTTAATTAGAGGGTTGCACAGATAAAAATAAGAAGCTTCTATCCCTCATTTCCACATGGCACAACCATTTCAGTGCTCTTGCAATTGCTTTTTCCTTTAATTTGACTTCCTAATAGAACAAGGTTTCAGTGGTATACCAACACCAAGATGAATTTATCAAGCATATTTTATATTATTGCAACATATAATTAATTAAATATGCAGTGTGTTTAGTAGTACTTAAAGTAGTTGAAAAAGTAATTTTGACCAGTAGTTGATTGTGTGATTTACGTATTTTATACACAAAATATTTAGCAAACAAACTCAATGCAGATTCAACTAATTTGTATTTGTGTGTAAAACACAGCATGGTTCCTGAATTAATTTAGTTCCTATCTGTTCGAGTGTTTTGAATGTGTCGCTTGACTGAATAATTTCATGATTCACTTACAGCAACTTTTGTTCCTGAATTAATATGTTTTGAACAAATCTATTGTTTGAATGTTTCAGTAATGCAGTCAGTTTTTTTTTTCCATTTCTTTATGAGTCTGTGTTTGAACGAATCAGATGAGTGAATGATTCCACAACTCATAAACACTTTGTCATAAATATGTTCCGTTAGTTTCTGTTTCATGGATTTGTAGTTGGTATTATTTAGTTCCTGTGTTCCTGTGTTCCACAGTCTATGGTTACTGATATGATTAGTTCTTTTAGTTCAGCTGTGTGTAGTTAATTACCTTCATTTGCTATGTACGTAAGTTCCTCTGTTCCTACCTTCAGTTGTCGGTTGTTGCTTCTGTTCTACACATTTACAATGTTACATCTATCACTGTTACTTCATTAAACATCTACACTGTTGCATTCTGTCGGACCTGAGAGTTTGACTCCTAAGGTTGTATGTTCGGTATTGATCGGACCAGCAATACCACGACTGATGTGCCCTTGAGCAAGGTCCCGAATCCCCAACTGCTCACCGGGCACAGCAGCATAAATGGCTGCCCACTGCTCCAGGTGTGTGTTCACAGTGTGTGTGTGTGTGTGTGTGTGTTCACTGCTGTGTGTGTGCACTTTGGATGGGTTAAATGCAGAGCATGAATTTAATATGTCCACTTCATTGTGTGTGTGTGTGCACGCATGAATTTTGCACATGCAAAACTATGCATTTGAACAGTCAACAGCAAATACTTAAACTAATAACAAAACATACTTACAGTAGCTGATTCAGAAGTGCCAGATTGTCATAGTAAAGTCAGAATAACCTCCTCTCCTAGGTTCATAAAATCCGTTGCTGTTCTGTTGTAAGTAATCTTGAAGATTCCTAAATGCATCTACTTTCTGAAAGCCAAATAAAGTGCTTTTGCTTTCGCCTAGATACACACATCATCTCCCTGACATGACTGCTTCAACACTAACTGGGTTACTTTTTTTGCATTAACATCTGGGCGGCATTACACAAATATTTCTACATAGAGACGTAGACGTGTGGGGGGAGGGGTGTTTGAATGAGTCATTCTAGGGAGGCGTGGCAGAGTTTTAACTTTGATAAAGTATATATTTTTGAATTTGAGACATTATTCTTTGCAACTTTACAGAAGTTCTTCATGCACCAAGAGCTTGTAACACTCCAAAGAGAAAGAAAAAATTGAAATTGCATCATATGACCCCTTTAATATGTTCATTTTCATGCCAATAAGTCTGTCTCCTCAAAGCTGTTTTTTCTCTCCTCACTCCATCTTCATCTCTCTACCGGCCTGCTTTAATTTAGCCTCATTTTCTGTTGCTCCATCACTCTCTTTGTGACTCTTCCCTTACTCATCCTGTCACTTTTGTTACATTCTCAGGTTCCCTCTTTATTTTCTCGTCTCCCTTGCGTACGCATCCACTCCATCTCTGTCTCTCTTTTTGTCCCTTTTTTTATCCTATGTCACCTTCACTGCTCCCTTTCACAATCTTTTTATGACTCGCTGATGTATTTTTCCTGCTTATTCAGATTTAACATTCTACTCTTCCCTCACCCTGTAATTTTTTTTTACTCCTGGCAGTGTTCTTTTGCAGAGGCAGTCAGCGTGTGCTGCGTTTAAAGATGAAGACGCACGGCACATTCACTCTCACCCTGACGCATTTCTGAACATCATCTTGTACCTCACAGCTCTCCCTTTTCCCAGATGAGAAACAATGAATCAGTAGGAAAACCAATCAGCTTCTTGGTTAGAGAGACAGAGGTAGACAGAGCTAGACATTTTTATTAATGAATATAATGCATGGCCAATAGAGAGAGTAATCAAAAGAGATGTTTTGTGAGTATCATCCTTTCTGAATCAGTGGAACCGAGGAAAATTCCATTTTTAATCAAATAACCGCTTCAGTTATCCAAAAAAAAAACTGGTTCATTACTGTTCTGCTAAACCATGTTTGTAATTATATTTGTAAAGCTTGCTATTTGAACCATTTTATTAAGGCTTTTGTGATTACGAAGTTATTTTGATAAATCCTCTGACTTTCCCCTGACTTTTCTGTCCTTGCGGGACACTCATGAATTGATAATTACTTCTTCTTTGGGAGATCAGCTTAGACCTGCTAAGATCAGCAAATCACCTTAGGCTAGTTTAAACATTTTAAGGTGTCATCGTTACACGTTACATGTACTTACTATTATAATAACAATTAAGTATGCATAATTACATGCAAGTAACCATAAGCCAAATCCTAACCATATAGTACATACATGTAGTTAAATAATATTACTCAGTACTTATATGCATAATTACACTGTAACAAGGACACCTTAAAATAAGTGTAACCCATTATTATTATTATTATTTTAGCATTAATAATCACAGCGTGTTTAAACAAAAAAGCACCCTTATGACTTCATTTGGATGTTGTAGTAATATTGTTAAGTTGATATGTTCAGATTAGTGTTATTATAGTGATTTAATACATCAGTTACTTAATAAAGAAATAAACTAATGCCCATTTTTACTCTGAGCTGAATTAAATCCAGTCCTTCAAAGGCCAGTATTTGTACAGAGAATTTACACGATGTAATGATCCAACATGAGGTGCTGCATTATAAAATAAAATAAAAAAATGTAATCAGAAACACAATTTGAAGGCGATTAAAAAAATAAATGTTCTCAAAGTCTGAGCTGATCTCCATCCAGAATGGAACTGAGGACTGATGCTTTTATATTCCACCTCAGTTAATGAATTTGAATTGAGGTAGAGAACATAATATCAAAATCTGAATTAGAATTTAAGGAAGTACAGAATTAAAATGAACCAAATTTCAAAGCAAATAAAATAACTGCAATATGTTAAATTTCATTGATATATGCAAGTAAGGTTTGTAAAAAAAATATTGTGAATACAATGTGCATTCAAATCACTTTAGATGGAGCAAGATGATGATGTACCTTTACAGTACATTTTTTAACTACTACTAAATGATGAATAAACAATGCACATAATTGTGTATTTTTGAACGTGTATTTCTTTTATTCAATCTAAGGTCCTGTATATGCAACATTGCTGATTTTGTACTATTTGAATGATGGCTTGACAAAGCCTCTTCTGAATGTCTAAAATGTTTGATAAGTTTTGGAGTTTGAAGGTCTTATAGTCCTTATAGACTATGAATATATATATATATATATATATATATATATAGAGAGAGAGAGAGAGAGAGAGAGAGAGAGAGAGAGAGAGAGAGAGAGAGAGGGGGGGGGGAAATTATGAAAAAATGTGAAATTATGAGATCTATTTTCACGAACGTCTCTGAAGTAATAAAAACAGGTAACTTCATTTCAAATGTACGTTCATTAACCTAATTAGCAGTTCTGGCACAAGTTGCTAATGATTTAGCGGTGGGGTGCCACGCTGGTGTTCAGCATGCAAACAGTTGATCTGTCATAATTTTAATGTTCGGAATAACAATATAAACATGCAAATTCCTTTGGGCTCAATAATCAAACTTAATTATCCAATTCCATCATTGTGCAAGAAAGCCGCCACCTCCCACCCAACACATGTTTCTCCAGGAACGCTCTTTCAGTCAGCTGTCAGGTGTGAGAAAAGAAATGTATCAAACCCAAACAGTGTTTGAAAGAACATAAATCAAACAGGCTGTGCAATAAGGTGGAACTGTCTCGGCTCAGGAGCTGTTGCTGGGTTTCAGTTAAAGTCCAACAGAAGCAAGACTGCCTGGTGACATGTCAGGTTTATGTGGAGGTGGCTGGTGAGTCTTCTCTGAATGGTCTTGGCTCTTTCAGTAGTGATTGACCAGGATTCAATGTTCTGCTGGCAGTACCAGTGAATACTCTGCTGTGTTGCTTTTACAGGCTGTCACTCGTTCGACATGGTCACAGCCTTAAATGGCTTAGTATCCAAAAGACTCACACTAGAGTGTCTGATAGTGTATGCATTAAAACAGGTTGCAGACAACTGAAAGATACTGGACAGCCAGCATGGGAAATCCAGACAGGAGAAACTGATTAAGCTGTCTGGGTATCTGGAGACACCACACACACACACACACACACACACACACCTCTACATAAACATTTGCATGCATATGCTGACCACCACATGACCTGCATTCTTGCAGATGTCAAGTTTTGACTTAAAAGTCCACCCTGGAAAGTTTTATATGTTTTCTTTATATAAATCAGAAACTGGAAACCAAAGCATGGACACTGGATTTCAGCCATTGTTAAATAATGTCATTAAAAAAAATAATAATAATAATTAAAAAGCCTATTAAATTTCTTGTATAAATTCACCATAAAAAGTTGTGGCCTTGTGGTTAGAGAGTTTGACTCCTAACCCTAGGGTTGTGGGTTCAAATCTTGGGCCGAGAATACCACAACTGAGGTGCCCTTGAGCAAGGCACAGAACCCCAAACATGGGTGCTGCAGCGTAAAAATGGCTGCCCACTGCTCCGTGTGTGTGTGTACTTTGGATGGGTTAAATGCAGAGCATGAATTCTGAGTATGGGTCACCATACTTGGCTGAATGTCACTTCACAAAAAAAAATGGCGATAATGTTTGTATTAAGGACTGACATATAGGTGCCTTTATTTTTTTTATTTTTTTTTTTTCAGGCACAGTGTATTTAATTAAATTATATAATGTTAATTTAACCAATTTACTTGTATTCTCAAAATCTGCTTTTTACTTTTTTACCACTGCCATAAATATCAAGTGGCTCGATAGAAAGCCACCTGATAAATCAGAGTTCATCAGAAGTGGCCTGTTCATCAAACATTGACAATATTAATATATAGATGTGCACAGGGACGTATACACACAGACAAAATGTTAAAATAACAAAATGAAAGGCAAAATACTCTAGTGTACATTTCTAAAAACAATAAAAAAAGAGAAGAAACTAAATAATTTATATAAAATATGATCATATGTGGTGTTAGGCACGGAATGTTCTTTTTACAGGTTTTTTATTTTCAGCATAAATTACATAGTAATCATAGTAATCACTCTCACACACACACACACACACACACACAATCTTTACTCAGAAATTGCTAATAAATTTCTCAATATTTTTATTAAGTTAAAAGAATTAAATACTATTGTCCAATTATCTGTATTATTTACTTATATTTTTAAAATGTAAATTAATTGATTTATTTTTTCAGCGTACAAGCGTAAAATCCCTATCATACATGATCGTCAGCAAAATAGCAAAACAGGACAGTGAATAAGTACATAAGTATTATTTTCTAAGTAATTTTTAATGTTTCTCAATAAACTTTTTTTTTTTTAAGTGCTTAAAATTAAGTTGGTGGAGTTAGAGGTGCAGGTTGATGTGGGCTGATATTAAGAAATAATAAGGCTTGGTTCTAAAAGCAGCACTTTTCATATTTGCATTCATTTATATTGTATATGGGTGAGTTGTACTTTCCAAATCAATGGAGAAATTTGTGACAGACAAATGTGGGAAAATTCTATCAAAGTTTACTAATGTTAGAAGGTGTTAAAGATGTTAAAGCAAAAGGTGTTACAACCACTCCTACCGATAAATCTCCTACTGATAAATTACAGTTCTGCAGCATTATTCTGTTATATTTTCTGATCAGGATCTCCGGCGCAACATTCAGGATGAGTATAATTGAACTCTAATCTGAACTGCAGTTAGATATTCATTCATTACTGACACAGTCCATAAATGCAAGCATCAAAAGATGGAAGGCTGTGCAATGGTGTATTCACCATTGAAAAAAAAAAAAAAAAAAAGGACAACAACAACAAAAAATTATGCCACTGACAACCTCTTTCAAAGTGTAAAAAAGATGAAAACAGACTGTATTAGTGGAAGATGGCTGGGTGGTTCACTCTCATGGATCTCCCGGGCCGTTTATGACAGTTCTTGGCGGAGCCCAGATGGCGGTTCTCAAGCATCTTCTGTTCTCTGGGTTGAAACCAAACAGTCTCTTTTCCGTGTTAGCATGCTGCATGACATGAGTACAACTCAACCTCATTTATTGTATTTTCAGTTGTTTTTGTGATACCAACTGCTTGGCTTGTCATGAATCGAACTAATAAATGTGTGTGTTTTCATTATGCAGCGATGGGATTTGCTGAATGATAAAATATGAGATGAACTCAACTGAGCATGTAGCATACATGCTGACTGCACACTACTGCTTAAATCATTTCAGATCTTGCTGATGAGGTTCACGTATTCTATTTTTTCTTATTAAATGTTATGTTCATTTATTTTTATGAAGATTCCAAGTAATAAATAGAATAGCAGATAAAGATACAGATAAGGTGAATTTGCTACATGATTGGTGCTCCTACAAAGTAAATTATATTTCAAGTAATACATAAGCTGAATAAGAAGTATTAAGAAAAGTGTGTGTGTGTGGGGGGGGGGGGTAAAAAGCAAGACCCTTTGTAACTACTCATACATACAGATATGATACAGCAGTGTCCAAAAGTAATAATGAGGGGATTGAGAAAATTTGCCATATATAAATATATCTTACCTGACAAGCAACTGCCATCCGTTGTTTCATGAAGAAATATATGTTCATTTTGGTGGTTTAATGATAAGAATGTGTCACCACCTAGAGGAAGGGAGTTTAATTTGTCAAATTTGGCTTTTCACGGCAATGGCTGGAATAAGTTTTAAACCAGCTTAATTTTTAAGCCATTTTATTTACCATTTTCCCTCAGATTTGATGCTGGATGAGTTGTAAAATCATCTAAATACTTTATAACACTACAATTGTTTTCATGTTCAGATTTCTCAGAAATGTGTGAAACACAGGAGAATAGGTGATGTTTAGGTTCAGATGTAGGTCTTGTTTGACTCGTTATTGACCGTACAAGTGATTATTTTCACTCTTTCCACATTAGTATTCCACAGCTAATGTGAATGCCAGGCTCTTAATGATCCTGCTTGTGGAATGACATAATGAACTTATGACAATCCTTTCCAGTGACTTTCAGCAAACTAAACACCAGTATAACATTCTAATATATGACTACTCACTTTTCTTATTTTTCTAAATTCCAACTGTAGGATATTTGAAATCTTCAGCATTGCAATGTCTCTCCAGTGAATGTCTCTTTCACTAGACTTGCTCTTGAATATAAATTTGAAGAAACATTTCTAGCATTCTGACAGACTTTAGGTACACAAGTACTGCTGGAAATGCATGTTCTGGTTGTGAAAACAAATCTTTACAATGTGGGAAGATTTGGACATGTGTATCACCGCAGCTTTGTTAACAAATTCTGACTCTGGTTAGCACATATTTTCTGCTTTACAAGAAAAAAAAACTATTTTATAACTATCCATATTAATATGTGAATATTTAGCTCACTTTGAATTATTGCATAAGACTTATATAAAACATACAAATGTGCATAAGAGTCCAAAGCTTATTCAGGGATTTTGTGTCTGGATCTTTACCACTTCCTCAAGCCATCTAACAAAACCTTGGTGCAAAAACATTTGTTCCTTATTATTTGAAGTCATTTATTGGCTGGCCTGAGGCTACACCAATGCAAGAACAAGCTCTCTAATGGGATCCGACTGTGAAAAAAAACCAGCGAGACTGAGAAAGAGAGGGCAAGACAGACACAGAGAGAGACCAGAGAGAGGAGAGGGGGGTGGACGAATGGGCTATATAAATCTGAGGTCGACTCTAGAAGAGAGTTTTTTATTACCATCGATTGCTTCAGGCTTAGCAAGTTTGTGTTTATGTGCTTCCACATTTACAGCTTTATATAAAGTGTATACTTCTTTCCAAACAGAGCTGAGATGTTCACATTTATACTGTTTGTCATGTGTGTTTTAATGTGGGGAGAGTTATGGCCACTGCAGGTACAGCTTGAGATGTCCTAAAAATCTTCATTATTGCCTCATCATGTTGTAAGGCAAACAGTGACTTATATTTGAATGTTTATGCTGTTTATTTGTTTATAGAGTCTGCATAAGTTTACATACCCTTTTTACTATAATTTTATATACCCCTTGCTTAATCTGCAAGATGTTTAGCATTAAAAAAGATTCTAAAATAATTTAATTGTGCCATATATTTGTTATATATTTCAGGTCAAAAAAATGTATTAATTAAAAATATAAAATTACATAATTGATCTTATTAAAAAGATTGCAAATCCTTGGTTCTTAACATCTTGTGCTGTGTGGAACTAGATGTGTTCTGACAAAGATCAATGAAATGTTTCCAGAAACAAACAAAAATATTAAAATGAACACTTAATTTCATTCAGTTACATTTTTAGTGAGAGTTGTTTTAATTTTAAGTGTTTTTTTTTCTTCTTCTTTTTTTGACAAAGTATATTTTTGTTTGTTCTGGAAAAACTTTAGTTAATTATTATTAGCACAAATCTACTTCCATAGTATTACTTCCTTTAAAAAAAAGAAAAGAAAAAAACTCTAGCAGTCTTCTGTGAGTCCAGATTGTCTAGAGTAATAAAAAAAAAATGTGTATAGTATAGGTATATATCGTAATACAGGGGAGAACTCAAATGTGCAGGGCGTGCTGGGAAACAAAAGTATTTACAGGACCTGAAGTATTTTTGTCCAGATCAATGGACAGCATCACTGGTCAACACACAGCTCCATGTATATTATATTATATTATATTATATTATATTATATTATATTATATTATATTATATTATATTATATTATATTATATTATATTATATTATATTATATTATATATCTTAAAACCTTATTCAAGGGGTATGTAAACGTATTAGTAGAATGTACTTTATAAAATGTCTAATTTACAGAGTTTCAGAATGGCATGAACACAGAGCTTGAGATGAAAGCCAATTACCAGCAAGCAATAGTACCGAAGGATGGTTTTCTAGTCAAGTATTAATTCTATCCTTATTCTAAATGACACAGTCAAATATAAGTTTGTTCTGAGAATCCTAATCTGCATCCAAGCCACTTTCTTAACACAGAGAGAAAATGTGTGCTGTTTTTTCAGCCTGTCTAACTTTCAACTGAGCTCCTTAATCTTGGACTCCCTCTTTCCCTCCTCTAGCAAAGTCTTCATCCGATATCTATAGTGAGTAATAAAGTAATTTGAGCCCAAAGCACTGCCAACTTCCTTTAATTCAAACTGTTTCAAGAGACGCAATTTACCACATCTCAGCCGATTGTCCTTAGCGAGGCAGTGAGGGCCTTTTACAGAGCTGCTGAATGTTGCCATCACCCTGATTTGTGGTTCTGTTTCCACTCTGAATTACATTTACATTTATTCATTTAGCTGACGCTTTTATCCAAAGCGACTTACAATTGCTATATATGTCAGAGGTTGCACGCCTCTGGAGCAACTAGGGGTTAAGTGTTTTGCTCAGGGACACATTGGTGTCACACAGTGGATTCAAACCCGGGTCTCCCACACCAAAGACGTGTGTCTTATCCACTGCACTAATTCTGGTAGAATTAGTACAGGCTTGTCAGTTCCCCATCTGCACTGTGACTATGAACAAAAGCTAACAGTGTACAACAAGAACATGGCTACAGAATTTTTAGTTTTGTGTGCATAGTAACCATGCAGTCAGAATACTAGGAGCTCTGTTCTCATAAATACAACTTATTTTTATATATATTTATATATTATTATATATTTAGGGATGCACCGATATGAACATTTTGGCCGATATCGATAACCGATAATTCCTTAAATATGAAAACCAATAACCGATATGCTGGCCGATAAATCTAAATCCACATTTTTACATAATTTGAGAGCCTGATTACCAAAAATGTCTCACCATTAAAATGTTTTAAACACTTCCACATATATCAAACATAAAGCAGCCTTACAAATTAATAAAGTAATGCTTAAATAATGGAAACAAGTTACTGTACAACATTATATATATATATACTGTAAAAATATTTATTAATAAAATATAAATAATACATGTAAATAATATATATGAATAATAAATTAATATTCACAACCAACTTGTGAATTTGCCGTTCGGAATCAGAGAAGTGGCTTGGGCCGTACAATGTCTGTCTGCCAAATGAAGAACGAATAAGTGGCAAAGAGAATTAATTAATTAGTATCATGGTGAGTAACAGGCTGATGCACCATGGGTTTAATTTTGAAACAGTAGCATCTAATCAGCATAAAGTGCAACTGCTGTTACCACCAACATGTCCTGGCTGTATAGTGCCGCTCTACTGCCTCAATACTCCAACTTTTTGGCTAATCAAATGCCAAAAGTCTCTCAAGAGGTCCCGGGTAGCATCTTTTTTTTTTTTTTTTTTTTTTTTTAGCTTCTGCTTGAATGAATATCTCCTGCATTCCAGTTCTGTTATGCTTCTAGTCATTCACAATCAACCAATGTCAGTCTCCACGGATTACAGATCTCCTGCTTGTTAAACCACATCCTACCAACAGCCCATCTGGCAGCTGCTGCTGAGGAACAGAGAGCAGGTGAACCTGGCACCCTGTCTGTATGTACAGGCTCTCTCCAACCTCTACGCACCTGAGAGAAACTCCATCTTAAGGCTGAGGTTCATCAATTGGGTCCAGCTCACCCATTCTTGCAAATGATCAAATCTGTAGGTAAGAAAAATTACAAATGATATCTGTTTATTGTTTCATTGTTCCTCCTATAATTATTAATCACATGCAAAAATAAAATTATATATATATATATATATATATATATATATATATATATATATATATATATATATATATATATATATATTATTTGTTATTATTTTACTTATTGGAAATGTTAGCATAACATTCTTAGAACATATTTTGTGAGCTGGAAACCTGAGACAAAGTTGATACAATGATTAAAAGAGGTTTGTGCTATGAAAGAGCATTATCTAAGCAATAAAATGTCTCAGATTATGCTCTGAATTTTCTGAGAGAGGCATTATTTATTAAACATGGATGTACTTTAAAATGGCTTTGATAATGAAGGCTTGGCAACATAATTTTCCATATTAACTTTTTTATTGGCTAGACAGGAGCTGATGAGTTTGCATTTTGATTTGGGAACAAGTGCTAGTGCATTAAACTCACACGCATCAGAATGTATGAGTTGTGTTATAGGTTTATACTTGATTATTCAGTCTGAATTTTTGAAAATGTGGTGATATGTTAAACTCTCGCCCACCATGGTGCTGATATAAAGAGTTGTGCTTAGTTGTGAAAATGAGCGCAGTACTGTTTGTGCTGGGATAGCGGGGTTGAATGGGTCACGGTCTACTGAAAGCATTACCAGAACAGGAACAACTAAAGAGATGGATTGACAAGTTAATGACAGAACAACAGCACACATTTTTTTTTTTTTGTCCAGCAAAAGTGAGGATTCCTTAAATGGATCGTGCTGAGGCCATTGTATGTACATTTTATTTCTCTGCCCCCAAATGCATTAGCTCTCTGCTTTGTAATCCACAGATCTTGATAAAGGTCAATTATAGTTCAATGCTTTTATTAGGTAAAAAAATTAAGAATTAAAATATTACAATTTTATTTCACATATAAATAGGCTCACTGAGAGTGGAATTAATGGGTAGAAACATATGAAAATGTTTCTTTCACGTGTGCATTTGATGCTCAAAGCTTGAAATTTGTTTTTAATTTTTTGTTTTTCATTTTATTTTATTAGATTTAATTTTTTCCAGTTTTTTTAAAACATATATATTCCTTAGCTTCTACCAATAATTTTTGTATTATAATTATACTGCAAATGTTTGTTTGAATAAATTATAAATGTATTAATTTAATAATTTTGCTTTGTTATGTCACAGAAAACAACACTATCTGTTGCTCTACAAGTGTGTATTTCCATCACATTAACATTTTCATGCCATATATTATGTGCAATTTAATCTTCTGTTACATTGTGCAGAAATGCTATCTGTGCTTTATAGTCATTCAGTTATGTAGGAATGTGATGGAGAGAGTGTTTTATGGAGAGGGAGATGTAAGTTCAATGTCATTGACTTGGATAAAGAGCAGTAAATTCAAAGGCCTTATTACTGCACCCCTTAAGTCTAATCTCCTAATTGCTAATCAACCACACACCAAGCATTAAAAGATTTTGAGAGAAGTGAGATTGATCGCGTCTGTCACGATGTCTTTTGACCCATAAACTAATGGATCACTAATCAGAACACCAACAGAGAGCAAAGAGAACGAGGACGCTGACATGATGCTTTTGAAGATTCTGGCTGATCCATTGACTGCCATACTCAGAAGATGTGATGTTTTATTGAAACACTTGACTCTAATGGCAGAAGGAGAAGACTGATATAGTACAATGCTAAAATGAAGCTTCAAACCTTGTACTAATGTATGTAATAAGTAATTTGATTCTGACCAAAAGTCAGTATATATAATGTGATTCATTAAAGGGATAGTTTTGGCTCAGAAACCTGATCAGATGAGTTGCATGTGAAGTTAAAATAATATGCACTCTGTAACCGTACATCAATTCAATTCTAGATTAATCTGAAAATGTATTAAATATGGTCCATTGCTTGGCAACCATAAACAACTTTCTGCTGATTACAGTTATTACTCACCCACATATCAAATCTGACCAATATTTTCTTCTGATCTTGGTTGTTGTTGGCACAAAGACCTGGCATCTGAAACACTCTGAACCTTTCTAGAGCATTTCCTGTGTTTGAGGCCCAAATGCCTCATCCATATCCATATCTGTAAGATTCCTGAAAATATAAAATCAGAAGAAAAAGGAGCAGGATCAGCAAAGGACCTCAAGGCGGGATTCAAACTCAGGTCACTGTTAGTACAGTTGAGCTATGTGTCAGTGCATTAACCACGAGGCTATCGGTGCAGATAGTTACAGTGTCATTAAATCATTTCGTTTAATCCTGATCCCTGCAAACTGTAAAGGTCACCTAGAAGCCTGTAATCCTATCATAGGAAACACATTTGCACCAGTTACAGTCTCATCATTGTGGCAGGGATGCAAAAGGGCATTTAATCATTTGTTATTTTGGTTTATGATGCAGGACATCTTTTTTTATGTGTATTAATGCTATTGTCTGCAGAATGATAATGCCAATAAAGTACTTTGAAAATGAAAACTGAGAAAGAGAGAGGGATAGCAAGAGCCAGAGTTGCTGAAGAGCCATTACTTATTTCTTCACGGGTAGTATAGATCAGTTTTTTAGCACAGTTTGAGGTTCTCTGCAGGTCCATTCTTTCCCACACCCTCTCTGGGCTATTAAATGACCTGCCTCTTGCTGCCCACAGCAGGACGTGGGATGGCAGCGCCGGTATGGAGACATTAAAGCCAGCATGGGTTCTCATAAAATATATGGATTTTTGTGATAGCTACACTGACAGCATTATGCTATTGGCTCAGGCTACACAGACTGTATTTTATTCAGAAAAGTGTATTCCGTGAAGCAATTTCCTTTTGAACACTGCAAAGTTGACGATGACGGAGAAGAACAAAGTCGCAGGTCGTTGCGGTTCTTATCAGGGTGTAGCTGTGTAAATAGCAACCGGTGGCTGATAGGATTACTTTGTCACGGAATATGCAGGGTTGAAGGGAGCATGTCTGCCTCACTATCTCGCACACATCTTCAAATGTCCACGCTCTTTCTCTCCCCAGCATGCTGTCAAGGACAAAAGAACAAGAATACACACGCCGCTTCAGGTCAGGGGATCCCACGTAAATTGTATCAATCAGACAGCGCCCCATTGTCATGCAGATGTGCGTTATGTGGAATGAGACTCTGGTGAAGTATCGCTACAAGATAAGTATAGTTAGATAGAAGCGTACATGAAGTGCCTGCCAACCGAGAGCCCTGAAAACAAGCCGGAAATGTTTGGCATATCTGAATGTGATTAGGTTGAGCAGTTTCGGGCAGATTGAAATAGATTGCCCAGATTGTCTCGTCAGATTGCACCTCTGTTTTCAGCTCCGCGTTCTCATGGGGTTGAGCGTGTCAGTTATTACAGCAAGCTGGGAGCCACATTGCGAGGCCGTTGCTACAAATAGTAACCTCTACAAAAAGCCTCACAGATGTCACTCTACGTTTGCACCCTTCCGTCCTGCCGCGGCTGGTTTATCTGTCAGCGGCAGGACGTACCTGAGGAACAGTGAGGTGTCATCGTATAGCTGTCACCTGTGGGAGCAGGGAAGCTATCCCCGCCGTCCTGTTCGGCTTTTAATTGCTGTCACAATAGCGAGGAAGGGAGGGCTGGAGTCCCCTGACAGTCTAATTAGTCTTGTGTTGTGCGGTTCTGGGCAGTAAACAGACACAGCCTCTGATGTGCAGGTCCATGGGCGCTCCGGTTCGGCAGTGGTGGAGGAGCGGGAGAGGCTCCTGGTGTGTTACGGATCATCAGACCTCTAACACTCTCATTAATAGCTCTATCCATCCTACTGCCTTGATTTCATTAACACTATGTCACCTCAAGGCTCCAGCTGGGCCAACAGGCACTCACTATCCTCACACACACTCGCGCCCGCCGTCTCCATCCGCTGACCTCCCCCTGCTGTACAAGTGCTTATTATGCAAGGGACTCATTATTCGATTATTAAGTACATGGTCTCACATATGTGAATGCAGATGAATAGTGATTAGATTAGAGTACGATTTTTGTATAATTTGTAGGTAAACCATAACCATGTGATAAGGGATTCGGTTTGAGAGGAGAACAGAAGGCTGCTGTTTTTATAGGCACGAGTTGTGTGAGGGAGGTAGCATATGGAAGATTGTTTGATTAATCACTGAAATAACTTCACACATCCTCTTAAACTAAATTTCTTGACTTGGCAGCATGTCCAGAACGCGTTGATGAGAAAGCATTTAAATGCGCAGATTTATGTTGTGTGTATGATTAAAAGTGAAGTGTGTAATTATTTTGGATTTTAAAATACTTCATATCCGGGTTTAATCAGAAGCGATGGATTAAGCCATTTCTCGCACAAGTATAAACACTGTGGCTCTGCGATGATATCAAGCTAAGTTTATTTGACCGGAACTGAATCATTTTTGGTCACGTAAACGTGAGCTAAACCCTACAGCACAACCAGTGATTTCTGATTCTCAAGTGAATGAGTATTATGAATCTGTGAATCGAAGATAGCCTGTACAGCCCAAGTGAAGTCGATTCTTGAATGAATGTGAATTGTTCGTTTGTAAACATCATTACTGTATTTTTTCGATTCTTTTGGGAAAATGACAGCATCATTTTGCAGTAAAATTGGCCTGGAAAGACCACTTGGCCCGTATCAGCTCAGGAATAGTGCAGCTGATGTCAGTGGGAGCCAGACCGCAGACGTCTCAGAGACCCAGAGGCAGAAAAGCACTGATCCTTTCTGCTCTCATGCCTTCCAAAAATTCTCCTTTATTATCATTTATGTGCCCTAGGATTCCCCAGCCCTGTCAGAGACAGAGAGTGGGAGCTGAAGACGCATAGATTCAAAATACCATAATTGTTTTAACTCCCTGAAACTAGACAATAATGTGTGGTTCTTCCTTGAACCAAAAATGTCCATGTTACCGAAAACTGCATTTGGATAACAAATCATTGCAGATGCTGGAAAATGCCGATGCTGTTTAGTCAAATGAAGAAGATCAGCTTTGAGGAGCTCATAGAGGATGAAATTTAATTGTGACATTGAGAGATGAGGGGAATTTAGATTTGGTCCACCAAACTGACTTCAGGGTCAACTCATTTTCTTCAGAGACCGAGCAGGATGTGAACGCAATACATGTGCAGAGCACGTAATTTAATTTCATACATCTTAACAGAGAGCTGAAGGTGACAAAACACACTTGTTGATACATTTCGTTGTTTACAATTAGTTTTAACTTAGCACAATCACACACACACACATCTGTTTCAGACTCAGGCGTCTTTACTGGCACACTTCCTGTGCTCTAACATCATAAACAGAGAGATAACAGACAGCATTTGGATTAAGATTCAGGTGTTTATGATTGCTAAATAGTTTAAAACATGCAAGCCATTTGTCAAAAAACTGCCATACTTGACAGAATAATTGATTCAGCTAAGACAAAGAGGCACATCTTTCCAAGTTTTAGATCCTACCAGGAGAGTGATTTTCCATGTGGAGCTGGCTGCAGGATTGATGTTTTATGAATTGTGAAGGGGTTGGAAGTAACAGTATGGGAGCAGATTTGACTCGCAGATGGCACCGAGCCAGTTGCACCCCACTGGATGACTGACAACTTCATACTAGGCCTTTGCTGTCCATTGATGCTCTCTTAGCTTTTGGAATCAATTAAGGACATACTGTATACAACTATAAACCTAAAAAGAAAAAAGAAAAACTAGAAAATGTTACTGTATATCCCATACCTATGAATAATTGTAGATTAATTCAGGCATCAGATGCAGCAGAAATATGTAGTACTTTAATGTTTGTATGTTTGTCTTTAAATATAATACAATGAAATGTACTTAACATAAACGTGCAAATATTCGGCAATTTCTAATTTGCATTCATACTCTGTTCATGTGTGCAGAAATTTAAGCTCTAACATAAAATAATGAGATTGTATGTTATATTTACTAGTCCTCAAATATTTTTTTTTTCAAATATATTTTTTATTTATTTACATTTTTTTAAGTATAATATAAACAAAACAAAAAAAAACACAATCTCTAAATCTAAAAATCTACTCAAAATTATTTTTTGTTGTCTTGTACTGCACTACACATTATTTTTGTTGCCTAAATATAAAATATAATGTTGCCTTTTTGTAATTTGTATAAAGTGATTTAAATGAACAATTAATATGAACAAACTGTAGAACTGGTCACAGACATCTTTGTCTGAACATTCTAGAACTACTCCAGCAGGGATGAACCTTCATCTCAGCTCTTTTTGATTGGATTTGATTTGATTTGATCTGAACAGAACCAAAGGTAATGTCTCATTTTTGACCTTAGACAATTTAGGACTTAATAGAAATTCTAGCATGATAAGGACTGCCAAGGTCAGGCCAGCTGCCTCACACACTGCAATTTCACAGTGCTCAGATTTTTATTAGGCAAAAATGAAAGAACTATAATTATTGAGACACAGCAAAACTGAGCAGTTGCGCTGATGAACCATTTGCCAGCTCAGTCTGAATGTCAATGAAATAGAACAAGATAGAAAGACCTAGGTCCTACATTACTAAACATTTTCCTGAAGGAAAAATTACGGTGTTAACATTTTCAACCCATTGCATGAAATCCTCTTGTCTCAGTTGCCCTCAAGTGTCTTCGCTCCCCTGAGGACACAAGAGATGCACAAGAGATCACCGACTGCTGAATGTTTCATAGCTTTGTTCATTGCACATATATTTTTTAGACTTTTAGACTGTTCCTTGTGAGGTTTTATTTGACTATTAATATAAGCTTGGTCTTTCTGGCTTAA
This sequence comes from Carassius gibelio, assembly GCF_023724105.1. Classification (NCBI taxonomy): domain Eukaryota; kingdom Metazoa; phylum Chordata; class Actinopteri; order Cypriniformes; family Cyprinidae; genus Carassius; species Carassius gibelio. Next base: position 11,135,318 of record NC_068386.1, on the reverse strand, counting down.
TTTTGTCAGGAGTTAACTCTATTTCATCCTAGCAGATGCTTTCTTAGTAAAGCATGCTCATTTAATTCCAATTTAAAAGTAAAAGTGCTGACAGCAATACAGCACCGTGTAAGAATGCAACTGTTGTACTGCATTAACTGATTATGACCAAATGTAGTTCTGTAAAGTAGTTTTTAATGTCTTCATCTGCTAAGTAGAACAAGGAATTAAGGGGGATTGAAGAGGGATTTAAATTTAGAGAGTAAGTTGCACAGCACTGAGATAAATGTGTTGAAGTTGACATGATAGTTAGTAAGATGTCTTTTCTAGTTGATGGAGATTAAGGTGCACTGTGTGCTAATGTCATTTGTGGATTTCTTTGATATGTTGGGATGTACTTTAGGTGTCTTGTTATTTAAAATGCTCCTATCACAAGAAATCACATTTGTTCTTGATCTTTTGAGATGAAAGAGTTCACTAGGAAAACATACTGTAACTTTCAGAACACATGACTTCCTTGTCAGTTAAAAGGCATTTATTGAAAGCTGTGGGTGACTATGTAAATTCACATCTTTTTGATGTCAGACAGATAGATCTGAAATCATGCAAATCTGTAGGAACACATGGCCAGTAGAGGCTGACATTTTTTCGGGAATCCCACGGGTCACGGGATTCCCGTGGGATTCCTGCAGGATGGGAGTCACCTTTGCTATTAATCACGGGATTTGGACGGTACAGGATAAATGGTTAACGGGAGCAGACGGGAGCGGGAATCAACCAATAGCAAAGACGACAAAAAAAGAAAAAAGTAAATGCACCATTTTGTAGTTTCCTTTTAATACGCCTACAATGTGACACAATTAAAAAATAACTACACGACCCAGCCGTCCCAGAAGCCATCAGTTCTTTTTGTCACGGCTTCCAGCCGGAATTCAAAGAGCAGTGATGGAGAGAGCTAACAGCCGCGGAGAAGTCGATGTGGCAAAAAATGATTTACAGCGCAAAGTCATAAGTAATGACATGTCTATTATGTTCAAAGAACTGTTCGGAAAGTCTGAAATATTAATTAAGTTTATGAAAGTAGAATGTGACGGTGATAGCACGATGTACACTGCTTGTTAGACATGCTTAGTCTTAGTCAAGTACGCAAGTGATTCAGGGACGAGCGGTCTGAAGAGGCACACTGGCAAGGCAAGAATCAGCCAAGCATCGCTTCGTTCATCAAGCGAAAATTGCCGTCAGGTCTCAAGTCTCGTCTGACCGACAAAATTGCTTGCATGTGCAGCCAAGATCTCAGACCCTTTTCTGTGGTAGAGGGGAAAGGCTTTACCAATGTATCACAGGAGCTGCTCGACATTGGAGCCAAATATGGAAGTAACGTGCAGGTGGAAGACATACTGCCATGTGCACGCACAGTTTCCCGTCACGTAGAAAGGGAGTATGAGAAAATAAAACTGCTGGTCATGGAGGAGCTCCGTCAGTTATGTCACGCTGCACTATTTTTATACATAAATTGTACCTCTCACGCAGTAGTCTGTGATCTATAAATTCTAAACCCTAAACACCAGATTTTCCTTACAATTTTTAAACGCCATAATATCTCCATATTCTAAACTGGTAATCTTTTTTACATGTAAGATATTTTGTGGCCCATTAAAAATATTCTTCTTCCTTTCATGCAGACTAGGGACCATGCTGTAACCACAGACCTTTTGAAAATCGTTAACATGTAATTTAAAAAAACTATAAATGTAAACTATAAATGTATTGTTTACTCAACAATAAATGAGTAAAATGAAGCTTTATGTGCTGTTTGGGTTTATTAAACTATTGTACACATGGTGTGAACTATGTACTGTTTTTCTTTTATTTGCTGTCTTCCATTTTCTGGAGAAAATCTAGAAACAGGCGTCAGTAGCTGGTCTAAAACAGGATGGAGAGCAGATTAAATCAAATTCTATGTATTAACTAAACACTAATTGAAGAAAAAAAATATATGGGAGCGGTACAGGAGTGGGAATCAGTTTAAACAGGAGCGGGATGGGAGTGGGAGTCAATTTACCAGGAGCGGGATGGGATGGGATTATTTTTTTAACTTTGGTCTGGGAGTGGGACGGGACAAGATTTCTTTCTATGGGAGTGGGACGGGACAGGAGTGAAAATCCACTCCCGTGTCATCCTCTAATGGCCAGCCACATGCCAACGCTGCAGTGTTCACAAATGTCTGTCCAGTCAGGATGAGGTGGCAGGGGGTAAAATAGATTCTATTATTAAATGCCAGACAATCTGATAATAGTTTAATGAGGGAAAGTCTGTCAAACCTTGTGCTTTTGACTGTGGCACCTGCCACTTCTGCATATCCTTGTGAAGAATCGCAGTTTTAGGAAAAGAGTGGCTGAAGCTCATTTTTAACAATGTCCCTGATCATTTCAGTCTGATATTGACGGTTTAACCAAGTTGAGCAAAACAAATATATATATATATATATATATATATATATATATATATATATATATATATATATTTAATGTGTTGTTTTGCAACCCACTGACTTGCAATGGATGGACAAAACAGTTATTAAATTCTTCAAAATACTGTATCTTCTTTTGTGTTTCACAGAAGAAAAAAATGGCAGGTTTGGAACTTCAAGACGGGGAATATATGGCGTAATTTCCATTTTTGGGTGAACTACACTTTTTAGTGTTGTTATTATTATTATTCTTAAAAGAACTATGAAAAAATGTAAAATAAAAAAAAACAATAAAAATGACAAAAGCTTAAATAAAACTTAATAAAACGTATAAACTTACCAAAACTTAAACTAAAATGAATTGTAAACCAAAGAATATAAGCATAAAAGCTAATTGAAAATATTAATAAATACTACTATAATAGTATGTAAAATAACACTAATCTCTTTAAGACAATAATGACCTAAAGGTCAGACGAAGGTAGAAACATGGTCATAAAAAACTAAATAAAGACTCTTTTTGGACTTTACTCACATCATGAGTGGACCTTGGAGGAAAATAAGTAGGGGAAAAATGTATGATATCCCATTTAAATCTTAATTGTGTTAAAGTTTTTATGAGATCAATGTGGAAGTGCACTGCTGCAGTAGCACTGGAGATAACTGTGCAGTTTAGAGTATGCTTCAAAGGCACCTTTAATGTTCTGATCAAGGCATATTGTTCATATTCTCAACAGTTGCTGTGTGTGTTTCCAGGAACAGAGTCTTCTGGAACACAAACCACATGATTTGCTACAGAGATGATGACAGCACCAGGATGTGTAGCCAGCATGTCTGTGTATGTTTGTGTGCTTGAGTATAAACACAGTGTGGGCAGGTCATATGATAGACCACATAGTACTTTGAGGTTTGTGTCCATGTTGTTAATGAAAGTGAAGAGTGAATGTTAGAAGGAATGTTAACACGTTAAAGGTTCAGTAAAATGTAATGCCTCAGATGCTATAGTTTGCTTACACCAAGAGAAGTAGATCAGGCTGATTTTTATACTGATACAAATTCAGTTTGTTTGTATTGGAAATTATTGGTTTAGAAGACCTAATTTATGTATGTCAATGGCCTTTCTTTCAAATATTCATAATTAATGTTTAAGCATGAAATATTACAGTATGAAATATGTCTTTGAGCCAGACAGCACAAATCTAAATTCAAACCAGATTATTTCCCAAATTGGTATTCAAGAGCTTTTGTTTTGATGATCCATGTCACACTCCGAATCAGCTAAAGCTGAGACATAAGGATCAAAAGAAACAGAAGCAATTAAAAAAGAATCTTTATATTTAAAAAAATCCTGTATTGACAGCTCTCTGACCACGATAGCTGGTTGAGAGGAAGAGAAACGGAAAACACATTAAAGATTTTGTCAGTGTCCATTACAGAAGAGTGAGCAGTCAGAGGATATAGTGGAGCTTTATCCAAAGTGAATGAATTTGGATCTCTTTCTTTTCCAGAGAGCTCACCACAGTTACTGGGCTTTTAGCAAACATCCAGCTGCCAAAGGAAATTACAGATAAATCTGTCTGTAAATATGCCAAACCAACCAAAAACCCACAGAGTCCATGAAAAGCATGACAAAGCAAAACACCAACGATAATTTCACCATTTGTACTTAAACATTTTAAACACTTTGCCATGCTGGGAATCATTAATATTCAGAGTACTACACTTCTGCTATTTTCCTGCTTATTTCTTATGCCCTCTATATGCTTTACTGCTTAGTGACTGTTTCATGTTGTTTTTTTCTCTTATGTTACAATAGCATGTAAATGGAAAGAAAAAATGTGTTCAACAACATCACATGGCTATGGACTTTAGTGTCTGGCCACTGCAGAATGCCCGGGTTTTATGGTCCATGGCTAAACTCTGTTGGAAATCTCGTGTCAAGGGAGAGCTGAGCTCTCTAAAAGTGCCCACTGAACCAAGATGATCTCCTCTCTGCCTTAGTCCATAGAACCTCTGTGAATAGAACCACACTGTTGAATGTTTGCTTCTTAGATATTTCTTACATATTAAATATTTAATTAAATTAATTCATATTTCTAAGCCAGATCTGTAAAATGATTTCCAGTTGAGCATTTATTATGTTATGCAATTGTGTGAATTATTTATAATTACCTTTGTATGTGACAGTGACCTGAATAAGTCTAATGGGTGACAGCTAGAAATGTTTTTTTTTTCTAATTTATTTCAATTTTCATACTTTAAAAATCTGACAAAATAAATTGTCTAAACAGTTGTTATATGGTTAGGGGGGTGGGGGCATATAGATATAAAAAAATAAAAGCAAATAAAAATCAATGCCAGGGAAAATATTACCTCTTAATTAAATGTTTTGTTATACATGTTAAATATCCCCATATTGGAAAACGCCTTAATTTTATGAGGTAACTTCTAAATGCAATTACCTCATACACTACTGGCCATCAGACTCCTTTCTGGCCAGCTGTTTTGGACATGTAATGGACTATTAGTCATGAAAAATGATCTACAGTTCAAACAGTTCACGTATTGGGCGGGGATTATTGGAAACTTTTAAAGGGAACCATCCGAAACACTACGGCGGATTCTGATTGGGCAATCGACCTGTCACTCTAATATTAGGGGCGTGGTTTGGGAGCGATAGCTCACAATGTAATAGAGTTTTAGCGCAGTCTTGCTTTTCATAGGCGTGTGTCAACTGTGTGTGCCAAGGGCTGCTCCGCTTACTAATGCGATTAATGAACACAACGAACCAACTGAAGGAACACTAAACAAACACCCTGATTTTCCGTTTCGTCTGTTTTAATACGGACAAGCTGCGTGTCTGCAAGGAATCAAGCCTCTGCACGAGCACAAAGGAACATTAAAAACGAAGCAAAGGTAAATGAGCTGGTTTTCTCTTCTCTAAGAAGTTTTTTTCTTCTTTTCTGTTTATATGATATGAACTCTGGCCGTGACAGTCTGTGAAGTTTTGGATAGGATGAAACACTGCGATTAAAACAAGCAGGTATCGTTTCAGATCGGAAAATATTGCAGTCAGGGGCGACGTGAAGGCAGCCTTTATTGGTAACGTTACAGACAATGCGGTTCTGATCTGATTCACTCCTCAGATTTTTAGTTTTGCACGTTTTAGGTGCTGTTGAAACGTGTATAGCTTTAGTCTCCAATGCAGATTGTCCACTTACAGTATTTCTTATGCCATGACAATGTTGTGGACAACGCAGAACACGCGCTGGTCATGTTGGTGAGAAACACATGATTACATGTGAAGTATTTCAATTTTCTAGTTTAACCTGTACTGGTTAAGTACTGGACTAGTGTATGCACGTGAAACATATATCGTGTGTCTGTCAGTTGTTTATAAAACAAGCGCAGCACTGGCCAGCTGGACTAAAGAGTAGCCGTGGCTTACGTCCTGGTCCAAAAAGACGGGCATTCTGGTTTTGGGCTCCTGATCGGTGATTTTGGAGGAGTTTGGCCTTGGGCACAGAGCTGAGAGTGCACTATTCCTTCAGCGTGTTGCGCACCTTTACTAGCTGTGTGGCGGCGAATTAATTACGCTTACGACTGGTGCAGAAATCGAATTATAAAATTGTTTCTACCGAGTAATTTTCATAAAAACAAATATGGGATATTCAAGCACATTGATCTCGTTTTGTTTTCATGACAGCTGCGGATAAACCGAAACATCACAGTTTACTACTGTTATTGTCACCAAGATTTCATTTGTCGTTATTTAAATCACTGTTCTCGATGTTAAGCTTTGCTATTCAGCACACTCCTAACCATTAAAATAATTAATTTAACTAATTTAAAAGTGCAAATAAATACGTAACATGGTGGCATATAACCTGGCTTGGCATATAAACATATTGCTTCTGTAAGTAATAAAACGAAGAGAACAAAGAAATGCATTAGAAACAAAGAGTGCTTGACATTTTCCAGTAACTCTAGAGGGCTTATTAAAGATAAAGCCTTAAAGTTATCCAGATGAGAGCACTGAGGGAATGATTTTCTTTTTTCCTGCCAATATTGTTTGATGACAAAATGGACTGCTGGAGATTTAAGCTGCGTTTACGCGTCTGTTTTCTGTCTGTATATATTCATTTGAGACGAAGCTGACTGTGTCTGATATCTTGGAAAGACCTGCTTTTTAACTGAGAAGTGCATTTAACCGAGTACGCGAGCAAACTCTCTTTAGAAGGCACGCGCACTAATATGCGTGAGCGTTTCAAAATCAGCATTTTCAATGATCCTTTTGACATTGTTCATAGTTATGTTTTTTTGACCGAGCAGTAAGTAGTATTGTGATTTTAAAAGGTTGGCTTTAGTTAAAATAACAAAAAACACATAATAATTTCCCAGATTATTATTATTATTATTATTATTATTTTACCATTGGCAGTAATTTTCAGAGATATCTTCATCTATTATGGGGGTTTATTGTTTTGTAACTATATAAAATGAACAATGTCATCCATTTATGTCCATTAAGTGGGCCAATCAATAGAAATAAATTCTCATTCGGAACAATTATGGCTGTCACCTATCAAATACAAAGGCATTTGTAATATCTGTATATATCATAACACATATGCTTTACTAGAGTACATTGCTGGTACTTTTGTTACAGATCAGTCATTTTCCCATGCCACATTTTGATAATCTGGGTCATATTTGTCACTTTCAATAATGTTTTTGCTCCAACTGCTGGGTACTGTTTGACCCTGCTTTAGAATTCTTAAAATGTTTCGTCCCTCTCTGATAAAAATTCAACCGTAAACAAGACCAAGAGTAGCTTGGAGGCTTCATTCCTCCGGATGCAGGAGGTATATTTTTGGAGTCTACCCCGAGGTTGCCTTGAATGATCTAAAGTGTTATTGAATAATGAATAGATCTCTGAGCTATCATTAGACATTTTCCTGTGGTTTTGTATTATTATTTTTTAAAACATTTGATAACTGTTGTTTAATAAGTAGGTTTGGTCCATAATTGCAATATAAGTGCATTTAAATATTCAACTAATTCTGAAGTGACCCAAGTAGAATTTTAATGGGTTCCAGAGTATTATGAATACGGTCAGAGAGTGTGATGCTTTCCACTTAAATAGCTTTTCTCTCTGCATTACTTTGCTGATTTGAAGGCTATTAGATATTAAGTATTACAATTATCCTTGAATATACTGTGCTGACTTTTGTATTGTTTGAGGTCAACGCTCAGAAATAAAAGTTGGAAAGCCATGCCAATAAATGATGATTGATTTTTTATTTTTAGATGAACTTTAAATCACATCTTTGCAAACAGTATACAAAATCATAACTAAGAAAAGAGTACATGAAACATGAAATTGCCAGTAGCTGCATTTTGCCTGCAGATTGGTTTGGCTATTTTACTGAGAATAGTTCTCAATCATAGCAAAACAACCCGGCAGCCAGATTCATTTGGAACGAGCACATTTACAGACATCCCTCGTCCTTGTTTTGGTTAAAAGCTTTGATTTGAACTGTAATCATAATCTGATCATTAACCTGCTCATATAGAAGGAGATCTTTAATATTCAGGTTCAGACAGATATAGGACACCGGATGCATTTTCCCTTTAAAGTTACCTCAGGTTTTTGTCTTAGCCCTTAGTGGGTGCCTCCAGGCTAGGGTAATGATGCATATAATCTGGGTGTAATTTTATTTCCAATTTCCATTGCTGTAGTTTTGCCCCAAATGATGTTACGCTAGCTGTGCACAATGAATGGCTGTGCGCTCCTAATGGCTCCTAAAATAGCGTTGGTGCTACTTTGGATCAAAGCCATCACCTACTGTTGTTACCCCCCCCAACCCATTTCATCAGACAAGGACAATTTACTTTGGAAACTTGTTACCCTGCTTTAGTTATTCATAGCCATTTTTATGTTGGATCGAACTTCTAGAATGGAACAAATGCAAGTCAATTCATTTGCATTTGAATGCGGACTAAATAACTACTGTGTACCTGTTCTGGAACGACTGTGAGACACAATGGATTACTTTCAATTAGTTACTCTGGGGAGTTCACTCCACATTATGATGGCTTCTCATATTTCATGTTGATTGTTGTAACCCGTAGCAACAGGGTAGCCAATAGCTGGAAGATGCACCTGGAGAGAGGACGGTTACGAGACTATTGGGGTGCAGTGGAATGAGAGCTGTTGTTATTGCCTGGCTGCATAAGTCCAGTGAGGGGTCTCGTAGCCCTGGGGAGTGAATTATTACCTGTCAGACCTAGGACCTCGGCATCATCCATTATGCAGCCCTCTTGCAGGGGCAGCCAGCCCCAACATGGCAGCGCGATCAGTGGGCCTTGGCCTTCAAACCTGTGCCTCCTCTCTCCTGGTGGGTACAACTTGTGGAGTTCCAGCTGTTATGAACATCTCCAGAAATTGTGAACACAGAACTCAGAGTCCCTGCATTATATACAAATGCTAGGATGCTTAATAGCCATAAAGGTTCGGTCGATAGACGATGCCATTCTCTATCACCGATGGCTGATAGACATCACGATGTTGCGAGACGTTTATAATAATTGATTATTTTTGGACTATTTGGAGTTGCTGCACACTGAGGATCCGTGCAGTTCTCTTTATTAACCGCTAGAGTGCCACAATTTACATAGTGTTGCTTAATGCGTGTGCACCGTCAGCACAGTCTAGACCAGGGGTGTCAGACTCAATTCCTGGAGGGCCGGAGCACTGCTGAGTTTCGTTCCAACCCTGCTTCAACACACACATACCATGTAGCTTTCAAATAAGCCTGAAAGACTTGATTAGTTGGATCAGGTGTGTTTAATTAGGGTTGAATCTGAAATAAACCCTGCTCTAGACTGTGTGTTCACACTGATCTTTTTTAATTAGGGAAAGCTTTTGTGTATACAAAATCTATGCAAAGTCATAGACAAAATCTATATAAAGTTTTATACTTGAGACCCAATGATTTTTCCAGTGTAGAGTTTCAATTTGAGAGGAAATTCAGTTCATATTATGGCATAAATTGGTTGGTCCTCGTCTAAAAATGTGTGTTGATGTTTGTTTGTTTGTTTGTTTGTTTGCTTATTATTTAAATGCAGTCTTGATGGTAGCTGGGGAAAATGTTCATTTTTTGGAGTTGTCAGTGGAGGCACGTGTTTTCACTGCTAAAAAAGCTAGCACTTGGCTGTAAAGCCTGGGTGAGTAAGCAGTAAAAAAAAAATTAAAAAGAGTGATGCAAACTGAGAGAGAGGACGAGTGTGTGTTGGATGTCACTTTGGACGAGTTACAGGCCTCAGCCCCCAGGTCCCTTCTGCCCTTGGAAAACATGCCTGGCTTCCAGCAGCTTTGTAAGCCATTTTTCTGAAACTTTAACCTCTTGTCAAACATCACACGCAGAACCACAGCAGCCACAGATGGAGAAAGACGGAGAACTGGACACTTCTGCAAAGCACACTGAGATGGAGTGTGTCCAGACATTACACAAAGACAGAGATATGTTTGCAAATTAAGAGATTAAACACAGAAAAAGGAAAGGCCGATCACTTGCTGATTACAACAGCTTTGTTCACTACAAGATGATGTTTTATTCATTTCCATGTGTGTAATGGGTTGTGTGTAGGTAAAACAAAATGGCTTTGCAAATCACTAACAGATGTCTGATGAGGTCCAAAGCAACTTATTTTTTTTATAACTTATGGCTATGATGAACAGGGATTTTGTTTCTCCTGTCAAAAGCTGTTGTCTCTTAGATGGAGATTATTAGAATTACAGGAATAATATTTTAGTTTGTTTTTATTTGTGTGAAATCATTTACTGATAATATAAATGCACCAATAATAAAATTCAGAATAAAATGTAATGTTATGGCTGCTAACTGCCAATTAAAAAAAGTATAATATCTTATTTTACTTTTCAATAGAATTAAAATATAAAGTGCTAAAAATAAAATAATTGTAAATCCAAATTTGAGTAAATCAGAAATTATAATCTACATTAGGGGTGGGAATCACAGGGTGCCTAACAATACGATACAAATTCCGATACATGGTCCACAATATGATAAAATCATGAATACAGCGATTCTGCGTAACCGATATATTGCTAGACAATCCTATAACGGCACATCAGGATATCTGTCTAACTATGAAAAGAATAAAATAAAAATGGCTATATTGAGGTACATATCGTTATCTTTCATAACGCGAAATAAGATTTTTGCCCACCCCTACCACAGTGGTTTTTAAAATATTACATTTGTGGAAATGAGTATGCACAAATTAATATATAAACCCAATCAGTACTAATAAACAAAATGACGATGACCAATATATTATGCATCTGCAATTAAAAAGAAGGTATAAACCCACATTGTCTTATTCGATGACAGAATTTGACCCTGTAAATGTAATGAATATGACATTTTTCGTCACTTCTATGAAAACAAATACACCATGCGGATCACGTACGCATGCACACATTGTGATTCATGAGGAAAGAAGTGGCTGCCTACACAAACTGTCATCTTTAAGAATGTAAGGCTAGTTGAGTAATGAGAGCTAAATGGAGACTGAGTGATAACCGTGTGAAATCACTGAAGTGTGTCATTGTTTTATTATTTCTTTTTTCTAGTGACTCTTCTTTCCACCTGATTATGGAGTCATGATTACCCCGTTTGCCTAATTTGAATATTCAACCATATTCTCAGCCACTAGACTCCACACAGACACCTTTTTGTACTCATCACATTGGTATGCTAATATTCATAGCTGTGCTCAAATCCATGGGAAAAAAATGTGTCCAGAATTGCTTTCCTCCCCAAACCTCCTTCCGAAGCCACTACACCGGTCTCGTTCTCCCACCCCGACCTGCAATGCGACCTGCAGCTCTCCATTTTAATTACTGTTCTCCATACATAGAGGTTATTGATTGTCTCACTCCAGGGTTGTGGGCTTGGGGTTGCTCCAGATTGTGCTTTAAATGATCTCTTAATCACTTTATAATGGAACAACTCTTCCTGCTGCATTGATTAGCTGCTTGTCCTGGAATTGTTGTGAGCCTTCAACTTTTTAATCTGGTTTTAAACTCTCAGAGCTCCTTTATAATATGTTTATTCCCCAGAATGCCTTGAGAAGGACCTTATGTTAACCATTCTTTCCACTTATGGTGGAAGATAAAGTATTGTTCATACATGGATAATCTGATATAGGTTATTATGAAGCCATTTATGTTTCTTTCATCACCCTCTAATGAATTTAGAGGATGGAATCTGATTTGAAGAGTGAGTGGTTTCTTCCTGGGGATGTGCAATACTGTACATTTATAATCGACTAGTCGGTGAGTTGCCTGAACAGGAAGTTCTGGGTAATTAGACTGCTTTTCACCTGATGGATTATTGGATGGGTTTCTTAGGCGGTGTTTACATAAGACATTATTACATTATTATATCCAGAAATGGCTACACAGAACACAGTGGTAGGGCAGCTTTGTGCTTTGCAAATGTGGTGGAATTAATTTTAAGACACTTTTCCAAGAGTGCATTGATTTATTTAGCAAACAAGTAAAATATAACCACTTTTTTATCATATAATTTGGGGTTGGATATTTCATTGTGCATGCTAATTTTACTATTTTAACTTTGAAAACACCTTTTCCATCGTCTAATGCTCACTGAATCTAAAGAACACTTATAATTTAATACATTTTAAAACAAGATTAATCTCAATTTCAAAATGAATAGTTTTTTTTTACTGTAATCATAATAATGATGGTGCCTAGCTTTTCTCTTTTACATTAAGACTGAATGGTGTGAAAATGTAATGGTTTTGGTACAGCTTATTTAGTCAGAATTTGTATGTTGGTGCATTCCTAAGACAAAACAGTCCACCTCACTAATTGACTTGTCAGTTGGTGATTCTCAGTGTTTGGGTTAATGCTGGAACTGCCCATTGTTGCTCTCAGGCATGTAAACTTACACATGGAGAAACAGCAGGTGAACAAAAGCAGAAGGAAATCATTTATTCTCAGGTGTTCAGCATAACTGACAGCCTCTAAGCAAGAAAAAAAGCCATTTTAGAAATGTATTTTATATTACTGGCATGATGGTGACCTTAAAGAGTCAGTCTGAGTGTTTCAGGTTTATTTTGCTATAACGTTTATAGGTGGCTATAAAGAGCACCTGAAATGCACTCATCAGAGTCAGAGCTGGATAAATGACTTGACTGCCTCACTGCATGTTTTTAAAATGAATTTGTTTTTATGGCTTTAAAGAGTGAAATGGAGCAGGAAATTACAGCCTGAAGATAAGGAGATTCTCCCTCTCACAGAGGCCGTGGAATCCCAAGGTACCGCAACACCACCCGTCACTCAACCAGGACTAGCAGCATTCATCAACCGCAACACACAGCAGAAGTTGAAATTTGATTTTTGTGTGCTTTGGAGCGGGTGGCATTACTAAAACCATGTATTGTGGAATAGGCAATCATATATGCGCTAAAAAAGTGTGTGTGTGTAATATGCATGGGAAATGCATTATGAAACAAAATACACATTATAAACGTCACATTTATTTGATAGAAATATAGCACATAAACCACTTTAAAACTGTGTTCACATAGATTTGGCTGGGAATTATTAAACAACTGATAAATTGTTAAAGACAATCACTGTGGGCCCACTGAATTTAAAGTAATTGCAAGAAAAATAGTTCTGAGAAAAGCATGATGTCTCTTGGCTGATATTTTATGTCTAATTCATTGGAATTTTAAGTGTGACTGAGTATTGTTGTTTTGCTGGAAATTATGCTAAAATGGTTTATATAATAAACTGACACGCGGTAATGTCTAGTTTTTGATGATCCAGTAAAATAGGTTAAAACTTAACAGTAAATCTATTATTGAAAAAAAAAATCTGATTATAAACTCTGATTAGAGAAACTGTTTGAAGTCTATGTACACTAGCCAGTACACACACACACCTGTCCCTGCATATCTGTGGAAGTCTACATTAATATGGCTTGCAGCTGTAAACCTCTAATCTCTGCCTTGCCATGTGCCTTTATGGGTTAGTTCACCCAGAAATGAAAAATTCATAATTTACTTCCCTTAATGTTGTTAATTCATTGTGGACAAAAAGCAGCTGAATCATTCTTGTAAATATAAATACATATTTTGTGTTCTGCAGAAGAAACAAAGTCATACAGGTATGAGACATGAGGGTGAATAAATTATAAAAAAATATGTCCCTTTAATAAAATGCTGTCTCTTGACATAAATCATGTAAACTACTCATACCTGCTTGTACCCCTGCAAGTATATTCACTGTCATAAATACATTTATGGTGCTTTTCCATTACCAGTACCAGCTCAACTTGACTCGCCTCGACTCAGCTCGCTTTTTGCTCTGTTTTCCATTGCAGTTAGTACCTCCACAATAGTACCTGATCATAATAGTGACGCTGCAGGAAACGCCATGATGTAATCTTCTACGCGACACACACCCGATACCCACACACACAGAACAATGGAGGAAATCGAGTGTATCCTGTTTTTGATCCTCGGGATGTGGCTGTTTCTCACAGCAAGAAGACAAACATTGTTTCAGGAGAGGCTGAGAGCAGGGGATGAAAAAAAAAAAAACCAGGAGAGTTTACTCCGTCTGGTGCGTGCAATGATGACGCAGTGAATAGTGACGATTCTCTCTGACCAATCAGCAGTGTGCCATGTTTTCACGTCACATTTTAGTATCGCCTCAACCCGCACAGAACCTCGTCGGAGGTAATACGAAAAAAGTATATGGAAGCAGGTACAGGTACAACTTTTACACAGTGAAAAACCATACAGAGTCAAGTCAAGGCGAGCTGGTACTGTGTAGTGGATAAGCGCCATTAGTGTGACCACTAGTGGCGCTTTCGAATCCCTCCAATTATAAAGCCCCCTATAAATAGAAAGTCTAGTATGACCTTTGTAGATACTCCGAAGGCATTCTTGTGCAGTTCTGAGAAAGGGGCCGATCTAAAGGTTTAAAGCTCAGTATCTGCTTTGTACATCTGAGCCAAGTTCTGTGAGCATGTGCAGATAACCTGGGTTTGGTTTGGACCCAGTCGAGTTTCAGATTGGAAGCAGATTTCCCTCTCGTACTGTTTTTCTGCAAACACTCTTTTAGAAACTGTGGTTATTTTTAGGCCTGGCTGCGGACGTGTGGGCCAGAATTGAGACTTGAGGAAGGGGTATAAAATAACCCTCCTGGCTCTTGGCCAGAGTGCTCACTAAACCCCCCTCAACCCCATAACAACAGCCCACACCCCACCACACATTCCTCAAGTATGTCCCACCATTAACCATATGATGACTCAACGGTGAATGTGGGAAGGGAAATACATGTGCATGCACATTTCTGCTCTTTTATCCTTTCAAGCTTTTTGTAATGTAACAGGTAGCAGCAAATATCTCTCTTCCACAGACAGACAGACATACACACACACACTTCTGGTGTAGTGCTTTCAGGCTGCTTCATTTGATCTTGCTTGATTGCTTTCTCACATTATCTGTGTTGTTGGCCTGCAGCTCATCCCTGTGGAGCAATCTCTGATGTATGAAAAACAACTCGCCATAAACACATTTCAACCACAGAGACTGATATTTCCTCTAATGCATCTCTCACTACAGGCATATACCTAGATTGTCTCTCTCTCCAGTCCCGTGTCATCATATAGTGATCACAGTGGATATTACTGGGGGGCGTTCAAGACTCCATGAAATAATCAAGCCTGGCACCCATCCCACTCAAACCTCCCTCTAGACAGTCCCCCTAAAAATATCTCCGGTGTCTCTCATTATCATATACTAACAGTAACTGGACCTCCTCCCCAGGGTGTGTCACATGGAATATATGAGCTTGAATATGGGGTGAAAATAGGCTTGCAAATGTTTAAGTTGGCTTTTTAGGTATTTTTTGCTCTGTGAAGTCCTCCTTCACAGTCCTTTCCCCTCTTCCAATTCACTGAATGGATGCTTTGTTATTGCTGCGTGATTTGGTCAACAAATTGTATTAAATCTTAGCAAATATTGCAATAAACTGGAAAAATATTGGCTCATTTGCTAAAGTAGAAAAAAGTTCTTATAAAAAGTTATACAATAAATAATTGTATTATACTATTAAGTTAATTAGGAGTGTGTTTATTATTATCATCATTATTATTATTATTATTATTATTATTATATTTTGTTTATTTGGAACACCTTGACTTAAACAACATATTATTAAATATTCGTAAATTATCATTTAAATTTAAATATATATATATATATATATATATATATATATATATATATATATATATATATATATATATATATATATATATATATATATATATATATAAATATAAATAAATATAAGAATGTACGTACATTGATAATAATAATATATTTAATATAGACTTATTAATGGTAATGTATTTGCTGTAATTTCTTCACTTGCACATAATTTCTTCCGATATATTGTTGTCATTTCTTCCTTTTGTGTGACCCAGTATTGTGTTGTTAATTTGTATAATCCCTGAAGTAAGGGAATTTTGTAAATGTCACAATACACATAAGCACATTAATGCACATTAACTCACATTATAAGGCACATTGTGTGAGTTGGAGGCTGAGGATAAGTTTAGCAAAGATATATTTTCACTCGCTGAACACAGACTTAGTGCTTATGAGTTTCACTCACTGTCAAGCGAGCTGTGCTTTTTTTCAGTTCATCTCAATTGATGCGCAGCGCACCTGGATTGGTGATTCAATTGCCAAGGTGTCTTTGAGGGTTGAAGAATATGAAAAAATACATTACAATACATTAAATGTCTAGCTATATCTCTGCTTTTGAAGTCACAACATGGGCAAGACCAAGAGCTTTTTAGACAGATACTTTACATTTTGTGGCTGGTTAATTAACTGCTGGCTGAAGCATACAGTACAGCACGTGACCATTCAGTGTGTCCCTCAAAGCTCAATGGGCAAACCATTCAGCCACAGTTAACCATACCGCTTGGCAATACAGCAGTGCTGCAAACAGTTCAGATTTAGATGGTATTTTTTGGTTCTTTCTCAATTAGCATGATAATAGTGTGTAGATAGACGGGAAGATCTAATCTCATTCCTCTGTGACGACTGGCAGTTTATTATCACACAGAATGTTGCATCAGTTAACTAACTTGCTGAACTGCTCTATAAATCTCACATCACACACCACCAGCAGATGGGAAGGGGACAATGGCAGATTGTACTTCACTTTAATAATATTATGTTTCTTTAGTGGAATTCTTTAGTGGTTTTTGGAGCTATTATTCTGTCGTAACAGTCTCCTGGTGGTTCTCGTTTAAAAAAAAAAGAAGATTGAGAAAGATGGAGACATCAGACCACCCTGTAGTGTTTTCAGTGAAAATGCTTTTAAAAAAACATTTGACCTCCTTTAGACAAAGTCTACATATTCTTCCTGACGCAATTTGATGGGGTCGAAAAGTCAAAGGTTAAGCAGGAGCAGTGTGTCAAAGCCATTGATTTTTCTTCCAGAGGGAAGTTGAAGGTGGAAGATACCCAGGGTCAAATCGTTTGCACTCTCAGAGGAAAGGAATGGGGGAATGGTCATCCTCAACTAGGCTGAAACTGAATCCTGACCCCATCTCTCTCTCTTTTTTTAGGGAACGGAAACGACTTCTGCCAAGTCATCCCTGGCAAAAAGGTAGTAAAGGTTTTAAAAAGTGGTCTGAATCATCAGTGGATGGGATATAGATGACTTTTTTTAGATTTTAATCTCTTACGAGTTGAAGATGTTAGTGTAGTTTGATGTTTTTGACCATGCAGTGGAGAAGATCTGTGATCATGTTACTAAAGTTTCTTAAGACAAGTAGGGATGCATGAAATAAAGATACAATATCACTTATCCATATGAGATACCTTTTTTATTATATCTATATTGGTTGATAATGGATATTTAACTGTTCATGCTCATTTCTCTCTTTTTTATATATAGATTACCTTTGAGTTAAAAGGTAATCTAAATATAAAACATTAAATTAAAAACATTAAATGTAGTCTTTAGCAAATCTCAAAGTTAATATCCATTTTGGTTTTGTACATTTGTAATGTTTTGAAATCTAACTTCATTTGTAGCATTTAAAAGGGCTGATGGCAGTTTTTAGGGCTCAAGCCCGAAGGGGCGAAGAGCCCTATTGTTCTTCTAAGGATTATTCTTCTTCTTATTATTATTTTTTTTATTTTTTATTAAACCTTCCGGGGGGTTTTGGAGGCCTTAACATGCTCAAAAACTCTTGAAAATTGGCACACACATTGGAATCTGCGGCCATCAGGACGCCACAGAGACTGGGACCCGGGCGTGGCACAGGGGCTCTACAGCGCCCCCTGGAACACAGTCAGAAATCTTGAACCATAGCTCACACACACTTTCATGTATTTATATGAAACTCAGTACACTTATAGATCTCATTGAGCCGAACAACTTTCGCACTCTATGTCATAGGCTCCGCCCAACAGGAAGTCAGCTATTTAGGGCTGTTTATAAAAAGCATGCTCTGGAATTTGATATACTTGTCATAGGTCTTTTACTTGATTGCCACCAAACTCGGTCAACATGATCTCAAGACATTGGGGATGGAAAATTGCGAGGGGATTTTTGATATCTCGAACGGTTTGCCCGTGGCGAGGCGTTGAAATTATGGCGAGAAATGAGAAACAGGAAATGTCTAATAACATCCACATACATTTCCTGAATTTGATCCAACTTCATTGGTTTGTTCGTTGTATGATACTGATCGTATATATGTGACTATTAAGAGTCAACATTATAGCGCCACCAACTGGCAGCAGGAAGTGTGTCATTTTCCAAATGCTTTGAATTCAGCATCTTATTTTTACTCTATTTACTTAAAACTTCATCAGAATAATGACAAAACACGGCCGATGTAAATCTGTTGTGGGGATATTGATATCTGATATAGTGTTGCCATGGCAACGTGTCAAACTTGAATGTTCTGTTATGGTGAGTTTGAGGCAGACAACAAGCTCAGATTTACATAAAACTCAAAACACATATCAGTATTAGTGATAACTAGACAATGGCAAAAGCTTTTAAAAGGGCGTGAAGGAGGCACTCTATAGCGCCACCTTTTGTCAAAAGTGGGGGGGTTAGTTTTAGCTACAGACACCAAACTTGGTACATAAATTGTTCTTTTCAAGACGGACAACTTTCTAATTCACAGTCATCAGCTACGACCAACAGGAAGTCGGCTATTTTGATTTGAATATTTAAATTGAGCTCTGATTTAATGCATACTCCTCACAGGGGAAGTACACTATACACACCAAACTTTGTCTACATGAAGAAAAACCATTGAGGAACTTAAATTGCGAACGGATTTTGGTTAGCTTGAACGGTTTTGTCGTGGTGAATTTTTGAAATGACAGTAAAAAGGGAAACATTGATTGTCTTGTATGTTTAAATTGCAGCTTCCAAACACTTCAAAGCATTTTTTTATACAAAGATCAAATCATTCTGAGGAAATATGCATAGTTTCACGACTTTACAACACTGTATGGATAAAAGAAAATTAAAAAACTGTCAGACTTCTCAACTGACATGATCTCACTCTGGCCACCCTGTCTGTGTGAGGGAAGGGAGGGGGAGAGGGAGGGGGAGTGTGAGGGGGTTGGTGACTGTGACAGTGTGTGTGGACTGTAGGGAGGGGCTGTCTGGCAGAGAGAGAGAGAGAGAGACCTAATCATCCCTTTAATAATCAGGAAAAAAAAAATCTGTATTTTAAATTGTTTTTGTTTTTGTTGTTGCTAATGGTGGTGTTTTTTCCTTTCATTACAGGTTAAGAAATCTCTTAGGCCTTATCCTTTTCTGACAGTTTTAGGGATTTAAAAACTCTTTTTTTTAAAAATCCTAAGAACCCTAATTTGTGCTGCAAATAATAATTTCAAACTCATTTGATACTGACCTATGACAACCTGTGACGTGACATGACATTTATTAATCTCATGTATGTAACAGTAAAACTCTTCAACTGACAGATAAAGCTGCAATGCAAGCAAAACTATTTCACAAATGCTTATAGGTCATTAAAATAATTACAAAACACTAATACATTATTTAAGGATTTGGTAACACTGTAAAATAATGTCTAATTTGTTAACATTATGCAGTATAACATAGAATGCAGTCTTCGTAGGGCACCAACTCCCAGAGGGGGCACCATCCCAGTTGCTCAAAAAAAAAAAAAACATGCGCCATTCTCCCATCCGCGC
Source organism: Carassius gibelio (assembly GCF_023724105.1). Taxonomy (NCBI): domain Eukaryota; kingdom Metazoa; phylum Chordata; class Actinopteri; order Cypriniformes; family Cyprinidae; genus Carassius; species Carassius gibelio. The sequence continues at coordinate 11,115,523 of NC_068386.1, read as the reverse complement.
TCGCGACCGCTCACACCTCATGTTTGCGGCTGAATGTTCGTAATTGATGGATGGACATCTATGCCTGGGTATAGGACATCAGCAATCCGGCACAGAGAAAAGAAAACTAAAGAAAATAAAAACAGGCATAAAGTTGTCTTGACATTGGACTTTCTAGAGTCTCAAATTTAGGGCCGGTCTCTAAAGTTACATGTGATATTGTTATACACTTTTCTAACGTCAGTAGCATTTGAAGAGAATGACTTACAGTCATAAAAACAACTGTAATTGTTCATCTAGGTGACAGCTATAATGCACAATTAAATTTAAATGTTTGATATTTATTACAACAAACTGTAAGTCATATGTAAATTATGCAACTTTTTCACATGGGCTCAAATGCAAATTTGAAGCTCAATAGCATTTGAGGAGAAAGACTTGCAGTCACAAAGCAATTGTAATGTGTTCATATAGGTGTAAGCTACAATGCACACCTTATACATTTTTTATAAATATTAAAATAAAGTGTTACTAAAGTTATATATATTGTTCTGTGTATGTGATTTCAAAGTCTAGATTGGTCGGATTAACCCTTTAACTGCCGCATCCCTTAAAACTGATTGTCAGAGGGTTACTGTAAATGCTGTAAATTTTATTGTGGATTTATGATCAAATCAGCCTGTAAATGAATCATACTCCTCCAAGAAGACACAAGTAGTTCACACCAAACTTTTTCAACATGATGCCAATATACTGAAGATGTTAAATTGCGAATGGGTTTAGGATACCTTAAATGGTGTGGCCATACCGATTTATTAAAGTAACATAAAAAAATACAATAGTTATTTTACTATATCTTTAACATTCTTTATTCCAACTCTTCATAATTTTTTATATACGTAGAAGTCATCATTTGAAAGAAGCACAGTAAGTTTCATAGCTTTATCATTTTCAAGAGCCAGCTTAAAATTAAAACTATCATAACATATAAATCAAGCTTGCAATTCTTAGTACCAATAATGGCCACCAGATGGCGCTATATGATTACTTTTAAATAATTATTGTAGAAACAAGTATGATTTAAATCATTTATAGAAATCTTTCAAAGAAAAATAATATGAATTTTACTGATAAAATGACCCTCACTTAATTAGAATAATATGCTGAAGTATTGTGAAATACTGTATATTAAGAATAATTCTTTATAGGCTTTATGGACAGATAAGTTTGGAGTGACTCTTGAAGGATCAGCACCACATCCTCTTTTACCACTGTTTAAAGAATTTATCTTACAGAACAGGTGCGAATGAATTTTGGATAGCTTGAATGGTTTTGTCATGGTGATTTTTTGAAATAACAGTAAAAAAGGAACCAGTAAATGTCTTTTATTTTTTTAAGTGCAGCTTCTAAACACTTCAACAAAATGTACACATAGAAGTCATGCTGAGGAAATATGCATAGTTTCATGACTATACAACACTATATGGATGATAGAAAATTAAAAAACTACCATACATCTGATGTCACTCTGTCCCTCTGTCACTGTGGGTAATGTGTGTGTGTGTGTGTGTGTGTGTTTGTGTGTTAAGTGTGTGTGTGTTAAGTGTGTGTGTGTTAAGTGTGTGTGCTGAGTTTGTGTGAATGTGTGGGAGAGGGGATGGGCTTGGTGTCAGAGAGAGAGAGAGAGAGAGAGAGAGAGGGAGGGAGACTTAATCATCTCTTTAATCACCAGCAGAAAAAAAAGCAATTTTGTGTTGTTGTTGTTTTTTCATCATTACAGCTTAAAAAATATCTTAGGCCTCAACATCAACTGTTGCTGCTTTATATAGCCTTCTCCCAAAATTTAAAGTCATTAGTAAGCATTTTATAAATACAGCTATAATTAAATTGTTCATGGTTTATATGCACATTTATTTTGTATAATTAAATTGTTCATGGTTTATATGCACATTTATTTTGAGGAGATTAAAGGCTGTAATCTTCCTAAAAAAAATAAAAAAATAAAAATAATAAAAATAAACAAACACAGAACTCAGAAACATTTATTTCAAGATGCAATAAAAGAAAACTGTACACTATATATACATATATATACAATTGCATAAATTTATATTTATTTTTTTTTATCAAGTGTACAGCTAATAATAATAATAATAATAATAATAATAATAATAATAATAATGCATTTAATTTAAGGCGCCTTTCAAACCACTCAAGGTCACCGTACAACAAGTAACAACAGTAACAATATTAAAACAAAAAATAACAGCAAATAACAATGTCAATAAAAAACCACAATAATATTAGAATAGCACAACATATTGTGGAATACTATATTAAGACTTTATATATAGGCTTTATGAACAGATAGGTTTTGAGAGATGCTTGAAGTACTAGCATCACCTCCTCTTGTACGACGGTTTGAGGAATATATCTTCCAGATAGTACCGCCGCTCCCTATATGCAGAATACGCAGTCTTCGTAGGGCACCAACTCCCAGAGGGGGCACCATCCCAGTAGCTCAAAAAAAATAAAACCTGCGCCATTCTCCCATCCGCGCTCGCGACCGCTCGGACATTTGCGGATGAATGTTCGTAATTGATGGATGGACATCTATGCCCGGGTAAAAGACATCAGCAATCCGGCACAGAGAAAAGAAAAATAAAGTAAAAAACAAAACAAAAACAGGCATAAAGTTGGCTTGACATTGGACATTCGAGAGTCTCAAATTTAGGGACCGTCTCTAAAGTTACATGTGATATTGTTATACACTTTTCTAACGTCAGTAGCATTTGAAGAGAATGACTTACAGTCATAAAAACAACTGTAATTGTTCATCTAGGTGACAGCTATAATGCACCATTAAATTGAATGTTTGATATTTATTAAAACAAACTGTAAGTCATATGTAAATTATGCTACTTTTTCACATGGGCTCAAAAGCAAATTTGAAGCTCAATAGCATTTGAGGAGAAAGACTTGCAGTCATAAACCAATTGTAATGTGTTCATTTAGGTGTCAGCTACGATGCACAACTTATACATTTTTTATATATATTAAAATAAAGTGTTACTAAAGTTATATATATTGTTCTGTGTATGTGATTTCAAAGTGTAGATGGGTCGGATTAACCCTTTAACTGCCATATCCCTTAAAATTTGATTGCCAGAGGGTTACTGTAAATGCTTATGCCCGCTGGACACAGTTTTCCCGATGCCACCGGGGTGGCGTTGCACTGACGGCTTGAGCCCGCCATCGCTGCTTGCAGCTATATTTATGTTTTGTTTTGGTATATTTGGACAAAATTGAAAAGAAACTGAAGCATTAGTCTCCATGTTTGACATGCAACCTTACAGGCTCTGCATAGTGTGCGTGCATGTGTGGGTTTTTTTCCCCTGATGTGTGTTTTAGTGAGATGATGTCCATGCATTATTTATTTTTAGTAATACTCCCCAGTGATCTCCTCTCTCCAGAGATATATCTGGGATGGTGAGACCTCCTGCCTCAGGCACTCGGACTTAATCAAACTTTGGTGGCTCAGCGATTAGACGTTCCTTCTGGAACTTCTCTTGGCTTGGGCAAAACTCAATGTTTTTACATATTTCTTCGTGGTTTAGATGGATTTGGTTTTTGTCTTTAAATAGATGCTAAGGAGAAGCCAAAAATTAGCATTTTCAGGAAAAGCTATAGCTAAACGCCTGCTGTATTATTCGAGGGTGTTTTAAATAAGCAGCAATACTTGAGTACAGTGCTGTAAAAGTTTGAAGACCAAGCCAAGCTAGAGTAATAAACTCTCTTTACTGTACTGTAAAGCACATAGATGCTGGAATGATGCCTATGGCTCAATCAGATTTGTTTTGTCGTAAACGTTTCCAGCATATTTTTTCCCTGCTTTTTTCCTCTTTCAGATAGAAATTTAGACTTGGGTGAGATTCTTTCTGAATGACCACATGCCTGTTTTAAAAAGCTGATATAAAAGTTTCAAAGCAGCTTAAGCCATTTAGTGAAGCCATGATGACAGTCCAAAAATGTTTATGATATTCCTATGATGGTGATATTTGTTAATTCCGGAAATCTGGACCATACCGTGACAAAAGACCATAGGAAACTATTTTCCTATTTTTCTAAACAAGTTAAAAAAAATGGCTGTCTTGTCCTTTTTAGTCTGTAAGTCTCTCTGGAGAAAAGGTGTCTGCTAAATAGCAAGCACTTAGTTAGTTAGTTAGTTATAAAGCACATATTAAAACAACCACAAGGTTGACCAAAGTGCTGTACATGAGAAACAATACATAAAAAGAGAACTTCAAACAGCGAAGTAAAATACACACGGTAAAATTAATTTGTCATTAAACGCCTCAGATAAAAAAAAAAAAAAAAGATTTAAGCTTTGATTTAAACAGAAAGAGGTGATACTGTTCGAATTAACGTTGGTAAGCTGTTCCATAGTTTGGGTCCAACCCTTGCAAAGGCTCTGTCCCCTCTATGTTTTAGCTTAGTCCTACACACAGAGAGTAATCCAAGATCCCCAGACCTAAGTGACCTAGTTGAGTTATGAGGGAGTACCAAAACAGAAAGGTAGCCTGGAGCTAAGCCATGTAAACATTTGTAAACGAAGACCAATTTTTTAAAACTCCATTCTAAATGTAAACGGTAGCCAGCACATAGACATCAAGATGGGAATAATGTGATAACATTTTTTTGCTACCGGACAACAGTCTAGCAGCAGCATTCAGAACAAAACTATAAACACCTAATAGATGAGCTATTAGCACCATAATAAAGTGAATTACAATAGTCAAGATGAGTTGTAATGAATGCATGGATAACTGTTTCGAAATTCTTGAGGGAGAGAAAAGTTTAAACTTTTGCAAGGCGCCGTAAATGGAAAAAGCATGATTTGATGACTGATTTAATCTGTTTATCAAACCGAAGTCCTGAGTCAATTAAAACGTATTTAGTGCACGGAGTAACATGAGAGCTTAAAATGCCTAGATGCAAATCACCATGATCATAAAAGTCACTTGGTCCAAACAATCCAACTTGGTCCAACACTTAGTTTATGTGAAGAACAATTGGAAAATTTAATATTGCTTTTTTTTTAAATAGAACTCCAGTTGTATAATGAAGTCCATAGTGGTACAAAATAGTTTTTTTTTTTTGTACTGCATTTAACCATATAACAAAAAAACAAAAACACTTGGATCCAACTCAAAATGGACTAACTGGCAGAAAGGTTCTGGCTGAATTCCTAAAAAGCATCACTTAAACTCTAAATATACTGTTATTGATGCACTTGTGTTTCTTTGGGTCTATTAAGTGGGCTCCTTGCTAGAGCAATGTAAAATGTATCTGCATGGACACAAAATATGAGGTTTTCTTTTAGATCAAGTTGTTGGAGAAAAAAAATAAAGGATGGATGGTTTACCTGTTAGTAGGGATGTCCCGATTCCACTTTTTCACTACCGATAATGATGCCACAGCTTTGGCTATATGCTGATTCCGATATCAGTCCGATATTTTTATTTTATTCTTGAACTAATAATAATAATAATAAAATAAACGGAAGCACTTTGCTCAATTAGCCATCTAAAAACAAAAAAAATCTATCTAGGAGTGTAGGGTGATCAGCTGGCTATAGTTCTTATCAGGGATTGCTTTAAAAGCCTTTGAGGAATGTTGGCAGAATGCCACCCGTATTCTGCTCTCTGCAGACCGGGGGTTGACAAGGACTGTGCTTGTAGAAACATTCTTGCTGAAATGCAGATCTAGGATCAGGTTTCCCGATCCTATGCACTAGTTGAACTTTATAAGTTTTTGTCTTTGTTTTAGTTTTTTTGCACTGATCCAGACATGTTGTACTTTGTGGTGTTGGCTCTGAAGTTGCAAAGTCTGTTGTGCTTGAATTTATGATGCTTTAAAAAAAGCTAATGAAGACTAAATGTAAACAGGATGCTTAAGAAATGGTTCACTTAACAAAGAAGGTTCTGTAGGTTTAAATCACCCTCATGTGGTTCACAAATTAATGAAGTCTGTTTTATAGTGACCTCCTCCAAAAATGGAGAAAAAAAGCACCGTAAAAGACCATACAACATGTGAATTATGCTTCAGCTCTTTTGAAGTCACAGGGCTTGGAAAATTTTAAATCCCTGATAACCCCTCTGGGCAGGGATTCTTCAGATTTTGGTAGTCCAACATTAATTTAACTAGCCTGAATAAAAAAAGACATCGGCTAAACTTAACTTTAGACAAATCAGCATGATCAAAAACTTAAATTATCTCATTTTTTCTTAAAATATCAAGAGAATGTGTGTGCAACAGTAAACTAAATTTACTCCTTGGATCATATTATAGATTTTTAGTGACCGATCATTTTTCGGATGAGCAAAAGAAAATATTTTTTAAAGAACACTTCGATACAATAGCCAAAACTAATAGTCATACAAAAGATTTGTTATTTAGTAATAATCTTCAATAATTCCTTCCAGTGAGTTCTTAACCACGAGTGAGTTGAACTATAGAGAAGGATCAGTCATATTCGATTGATTCAGTTCCAGGGAATTATTGACTTTGTGAAAAATATCTGTTTCTCACAAAATGACTTGAACACCTTTTATTCCTTTTTTAAGATTAATATACTGGTCACTATAAAGACCTGTGTGAAGATTCTTCAAAAATATCTCCATTTTATGCCCCACCGATAAGTAAACCGCATATGGGTTTGGAACAGCATGAGAGTGAATAAATAATGGCAGAATATTCATTTTTGAGTGAACTATCTATTTAAATGCCAGAATTTATCTGGGATTTTCTACACTGAGCTTTGGATTTCACCCAAATCCTGTCTTTTGCTTTGAGAAGCTTTGAGAGTACAAGCAGAGAAGATTTCTGTCCGCCACTGACCAGGTGATTCTGGTCTTCTGGCTGTCATTTTAAATTGAACAAGTGATAAACTGCTTTCTAAATATTGAATGTTTGTATAATTGCCACTTTCACACACTCAGGCTGTTCATTATTGAGCTATATGAAAGCCAATTAACAAATGCAGGTAGTGCTGCAGAATTCGCCGAATTAAGAGGCCGTTCTACATGAGCAAAACTAATTCACATTGCCCTGGAGGGGATTTTCAAGTTGAAGATCATTTTGCAATATTAAACATGGCTGTTATTAGAACAATTTTTCTTTTTTGTAATTCATATTAATGTCTGGTGACACAGGCAGTTGGAGTAATGTATTTCCTCTGTGTCTGCAGCCTTTCTTTATGCTATGCAAAATGGGGCAAAAGACAGCTAGAAAGTAAGGTGTGTAGTGCAAAAGAGAGACTGACATGGAGGGAGATAAACCGAGACAAACGGACTGACCAAGAGAATAAGGAAATATAGCGGAGAGGGGACCGGAAGTGAGATTTGTGGAGACTCTGGTGCTGTCAGTAAGGAGCTGGCTTGAGCTAGTGTCTCATTCTCACACGGCAGATTGGAAGAGCAGATTGTGCTCAGAGATGCCCTGAGATTTGGGCAGCTTCCGATGGGGGATTTGTAGAGATTTGGTTAGAAATCTGCCCATAATGAATGTTAAGTGAAAAGCGCCGCCTTCATCTTCTCAGCAAAGACATTGTTTTCTCTGAGCACTTGTTCTGTTAGTTTTGGCCCGGTGTCTAAGTGTCACAGTCCTGAGATGACAGTGTATAGCTTCATTAACTGGTATGTGTAAATCACACAAACAGACGTTTTTGAATTAAAAGGCATAATTTGTTTGTCTGTGGAGACAATAGATGAGATCATGTTCTCGATCCATCAAAAAACACCTGGGAAATCAGATACAAATCAGGCACAAAATCAGCGTTTATCAGAATGTGCATTTTAAGTATGTGTGTTTTTTTATTTGAGCAGTTAAGGTCAACTCCAAAGTTTTAAGATTTTTTTTTTCTTTGTTCTTAGGTGGTTTGTGGAATGTCACAACTTCCTTAAGTGATCCAGCACTTTACCCTCAGCTTAATCACCTGACTGAAATCCTGCTATCTGATTGGATCATCTTTTAAGGTAAGAACCTATGGGAAGAAGTTTGTTGGTTTGGTCAATTGAAGTCACTTGAATGATTTGTTCCATTTTCTTCTCACGTCTCACATTTTCTGCTCTTTTGTTGAAATTTTGCTTGACTTGATTTGACAGAAAATTTAAATATCATCCAACTTTGTTATTTTGGCTGGACTATTCACCCTAGGCTGTCACATGGGGGACAATGTCTGACAATTAAAAAAAAATACAAATACAAATATAATTTAAAGAAACCTCTGACAATCTGTTTAAATGAAATGTCACGGCAAGCAGGCGACGAGTGTTAGAAAAGTATCACATTTGGAGAGGGTAACAGGGAGGTGGGCACATTTTCAAACAAATCGGAAAGAGGAAGAAGCAGACGACTGAATCGGAGGGATTTCACTTAAGAGAAGACAAAACGGATAAGACGGGAGACTTGACATAAAGAGGGGGGAAAAAAATCACAGCGTCACATCACAGCGCACCTGTGCAAGGCCCATTTGCTCATGCCCCCTGTCTACCAAGATATCCCTTTGAGATCAAGACACATCCCACAACGCTGGACGTAGGGCTGGTGGTGACAGGCTCTGTCGGCTGGCTGAGGGGAGCAGATGGCTGGCCAGATGCAGGGTTGCATTTGACCTTGGGCCGTGTGGAAGGCTAAACATCACAAGCATCCTCCGGCGCTTCCACCTTTCTGCCGCTCCATGGAACCACTGCTCCACTCTGACAGCTTATGGTTGTTTTATTTAGATGAGCCATATGGAGCCATTATGTGCTCCATCGTGTAACTGCTATCACTATTCCCAGTGTAGTTTATCACCCATTGTGTATTCGAACAAAGATGAGTTCAAGTCCCCCATACTGTCCATGCCAGTGGAGATAAGCCTTGAGGTATAGCTTATCGCATTCCGCTCTGTGCTCGGACAGAAATGGGTGGCAGAATTATAATTGGGTTCAGCTGATGAAGACTTGATTGAAGGGATCTTTTAGTAAGTCGGCAACAGCTTCATTTATTAGCACGTATGCCAGCTGTCATGCAATAGTTTACCCAGAATTCTAATTCATTGAGTCATACTTATTTATTCTCTCACTAAGGTCATTGTAGCGTTTCCTTCAAGTAAAATCTGTTTCCTAATGGCTTGATGGCTTTTAGCACACTGTTACCAAGTGCAGTGTCTGCCGATTTATTTATTTATTTTTTTTTTTTTTTTATGTAAACACTTGTGGTCACATATGTATGTGCCCTGCTAATGTTTCCTAGCACCCAGCCTCTTTCAGTTTTCTTCAATAACTCATTGTACCATTCATTCTGATTTCCACCTTCATTTTACAATCGGTAGTGACGTTGACATCAAAAGAGACGCTGATAGATGTTTTTGGTACAGACGTTGAGGCCACGTTGTGCTCCTCCACTTTTGAATCTTCATTCATGTTCATCTAAGTACTATTTACTCTCCAATCTCCGAAGATAGTTGTTCAAACACTTGGTGATACAAAAGACAGAAGTGAGCATATATTTCTTCATTTTTTTGAGTTTTGAATCAAATCATTTGATGCCTTTCTGCTGGCAGGCTCAAAATAAGAATTCATGGAAACCTCAAGCCTACCTGACAATTGGAATAATTAGGGATGCACCGAAATGAAAATTCTTGGCCAAAACCGAAAAAGAGAAAACCAAGGCCGAAAACCGAAACCGAAACACAGAAAGAAAATATGCCAATTATTAGTACCGTTGCATTTATTGCTATGACCGTGTACTAACTTTACTAAAATTAAGACATTGCAATTGCATAAATTAATATTAAAGTTTCAAAAATAATTACAATTACATAACTTATTTAAAAAAAAAAACATAAAAATACATAATTACAAATGATGCAAATATTTATTAAGCACATTGCAACAATGCACAGTAGAAAATAAAATTCAAACTAAAAATGTATCCCACTCGTGTATATTTAATAATAATGTACAGGCCTACTGGCCTGCAGAAAGGTTTTAAAATGAACAGTTCTCTCATAAAAACAAAGTGCATTTAGGTGAAGTGCATTTGAAATTTTTCTATGTAGGACTAGAAAGTGCATTACTTCTCCAGTAGGCAAGACTGTTATCACTTCTGGGGATGGGGACTTCAGACAGATAACCATCTAGCTGTTCAGCAGTTGAGCTTGTCATCTGCCTGACATTTGAGAAATATTTGAGAGAGTGTATTTAAATAGGGCCAGGGCATGAATGAACATTTTTATCAAATTAAAGCAGAAATCTAGCAGAAAATCTAGCATAAATATGGCTACAATCTGATATTATGTATGTATATATGTTTGTGTGTGTGTGTGTGTATAGTAGCCTAAGAACAAAATAGCCAACCTATTATTATTATTTGAGGCACTTTCTTGCAGAATTCCACTGAACATATCAGACAACGATGGTGCATGCCACTCATCTGGTGCAGAGACCAGTCTTTTTTCTGCGCTCTGATCTGTCTCCTGCACTTGGCGCTTCTCCGTCTCCACGCGGGTTCTCCGCATACAGCGCGGCCTGGATCATTTCTCGTGCGCGCTGCCTTATTTCCGCATCCAAGTAATGGTCTTTATAACGCGGATCAAGCACATTCGCGATGAAGTGCAGAGGATCCGAAAAGATCTCAGTGAGACGTGTGCTCACAGACTTTATAAGACTGTACTTTTCTTTGTTTTTACTTCGTGGTCCGTCTTAATCTCTTTGTTAGGAGACGCTTTAGTGCTGCGAATAAAGGAATAAGAAGAGAATGTTCTCACTGGTGTTAAGTGAATGTCGCGTGGAGCTCGTGGTCTGCGCTATGCTGGTGCACGTGCAGGTCGCGGTTTCTGTTTGCGTCATCACAACATTTCGGCCGTGCTGTTTCGGTGATAAAAGTCTATCGGCCGAAAACCGAAAAGGCCATTTTCGGCCGATAATTTTTGGTGGCCGAAATTTCGGTGCATCCCTAGGAATAATCTTAAATGTCAGTTCTGCCTCTACGTAATATTTCCAAAAAAAAAAAAAAAACTCTTCCTCTGATAAGAGGTTTATTTTAACTACAGGTCAGCCGAATGGGCAGATGCCAGCAGAGGGCTTGGTCCACCATAGCTTTTTACTGATTTATAAATTCTCTCTCATGGTTTATCACTCTCATTAATGTCAGCACCTGCTGTAGCGGGGCTCTATCTGTCTGCCCGCAGGCCCTGCAGCTGTGCACTGAGCTCAGGCAAACTGTCCATCAGTTCTGCCCCCTCCACCCTTCCACTCCACCAAGAAGCATTTGGCTGGGATAGTTGTTAAAACCTTGCTAGAATCAGGTGCACTTGTTCTGTTGATTTGTAAACGTGTGTCCCATATGCATCAGACGTTTAGACAACGGTCCGTGGGGATGACATCTGAGGTTGAAACTAGGTTCCCATTGATTTCCATTGTAAATTTGGTTCTTACAGTTGAAGTCAATGGGAACAAAAACTGTTTAGTTACTTACATTCTTCAAAATATCATTGTGTAAGGTTTAGATGAGGATGAGTGGATGCTGACAAAATTTTCATTTTTTAAAAGTAATTTCTATGCAAAAGTATTTGCCCCTTTAGTCTTTGAAATCAACAAAATTAAATTGGAGTCAGAGATGCTAAGTGGTAAATGTACCAAAAGTGGTTAGAATTTCTCAAAGGGCACAGTGGCACCTCATCCGAAAAGCTTCAAATATCACAGAAAAACTTTCAAAGAACTACTGGTTTCTCTTGCATCAGCGAAGGTCGTGGTTCATGACTCGGCAATAGGAAAGGGTTTGTGATTCAGATATTAGATTTAACTGGGCATTCTTTTCCTCAAGGGTAATGAGAGTCTGTGTTTGCCCACTCAATGAAATTTTCACTTGGGTTCCCTTTGAGCAGTATGTCATTTTGTTTGAAATGTTGCAATCATTTTGTTCTCAGAATAGACAATTGCCAAGCACTGTATGTCAATAATAAAACAGAAATTTGCTAATTCTGCAAACAGAATATTCTATTATAAGCTTTGTAAGAAGCTCATTGGCTCAATTGAGATTGAGTTTATTCCTCTTGTTGGTTTGCAGAACTGAATATGGCATTAAAAGAACAAGCAGAGTAGCAGGAGGAGGAAGAGTAAAAAGGGGAGTCATGGACCAAAGCAGCGTCCCCCCCCTCCTTCTGTTCTTATTCACAAATTGGTTTCTTAGGACCCGGTGCCGCATTACACATTGTTTGTGCATTGTGTGTGTGTTTTCTGCTGCCTTTAGTTTGTCTGTTAATCCATCAGCGCTGTCATTGGGGGAAAAAGCTTGCACATTTGGAGCCAGGAAGCACCTCCTGGCTCATCTGTGTCCCTTAATCCTGAGAACAGCCATGCTGGTGAGATTGCAGACCCCTCAGAGTCTCTCCTTCTGGAAAATTCAAAGTCAGGCATTGGCCATTTGGAAGACAGGTAGTCGAGGTCTGCAGGGAGCCTTCATGCAGGTCAGCCCAAATCTTTAGCTGAGAGCCCCTGGTTCAGTGCAGGTGGATCTGAGGCCTGTACTGAGGGAGGGAGAGTTGCTTTTAGGCAGATGGAGAGGGATTAACCCCCTCTACCAAAACCACCACCCGTCTTTGAATTATGAATGTCCCCTCTCTCTTTATGTCTGTCAGCACAAGGAAGGACTTTGAACATATCCCTCTAGTGCCCCTCTATGCAGTTGTGTGCAAAAAAAATACATTTTACTGTTTCTGTGAGAGTCAGGAGTCATTTCTTTCTTGTATACTTTCTATCATACGTAATATGTTATACTACTCTTTAAAAGTTGGGTCGGTCAGATTTTGAGAGTAGACCCTTATGTTCACCAAAGCTGCATTTATTTGGTAAAAAATACAGTGAAATATTCAAATAATGATTTTCTATTTAAATATATTTATTTTAAAATCCGTGTCACATGGTCCTGCAGACATCATTCTAATACTCTGATTTGGTGCTCAAAAAAGATTGTTATTATTATTGATATTGAAAACATTGATTAATAGTGTTTTATTTTTTATGTTACGTTATCCTGACAATGATTCACTGGATTATGTGTGAAAACCCCTTGGTTTGTTTCTTTTTAGAATAACCTTCTTGTTCCGCCTGAGGTAATATATATGATGAAAAAGAAAAAAACACATTTTATCAAACTGTAGCTCTTGTGTAACCAAGAACTTGTTCACCTTTAATACGGGCCAAAAAGAAAGTTAGTTTTGGACCTGACGGCTCATTGAGATGCCGATGTTTGAACTCGTGTTGTGCTCAGGGAGGTAGGGACTCTACAACTGCTGCTCTGAGGATTCATAAACACAAAGGAGTGGCAAACTCATGAAAATGAAACGAATGAGGTTAATACAGCCTGTTTTATGCAGAAATCCTTGAAGATGGCATTTGTTGTGTTGCACGATAATGTAAATGAAGAGGAAAGCCTTGCATCAAGATATCGCTGTGGGAGGCAGGCACTGTGTTCATAGAAAAAGCAGCAGGTCTGGGATCAGATTCCACCTTGTCTTCACTAATCACAGACAGAATAGACTACAAAGCAAAACAGATCTAGAAATATCTCTCCAATATGTTTTTTATTGTTAGAAACTTCATTCATACGGCACAATATCTAATTCTCTACCTCTGTATATTTGAACTGTGTTTTCCTTTTTTTTTCATCTTGCTATAGTTTGGTGCCTGAGCTCAAGGACTTGCTGTATTCTGTTTTCCAGACTCAGATCAGAAGTGACACGGGACCCTGACTAAAAGCATTGAAGAATTGAACTTCAGCCCTTTAGGTGCCAGATCTGTCGGTCTCAAAGACCGAAAGAGAAGATATCTCATGACCATTCAGATTCCATAAAATCAATTAACTTAACGACGAATTTGGTGACAAAGCCTTGGCTCGCTTAGGAGATGTGAACTGCCCTGCTGTGATTTACCTTAGACTGAGAGGGCACCTTGGGAATTTAAGTTGGCATATGTTTTAAACGTTGGAAGTAAACAGCTCTTGCTCATTAACTTTACTCTTGCCCTCAGTTACGCAATGGACTCTAGCTGAATAGAAGTCTTACTGAAGACTGGTTGGACTTCATTCCGCTCTATAATTCCCTATGACGTGATTCGGGACATTGTGAACAAATTTAAGTTCTAGCAAGACCTTTGGTACACTAAAATTTGGGCCACTGATGGCTCGGTTACCGGTGACCAGGCCGATTAAGGTTTGTGCATTAAATGTAGCTGGTATTTATCAACATTGTTGTGCATTGTAGATGTAAAAGTTAAACTGCAATTGAGAAAAATGTGCTTTTCTTCTAAATGTTACAATTTAGACATTAAACCTATCGTACATCAAAGCACAAAATTATATCAATTTAAATAAAAATGCCTAAATTGCAGAACATAATTAAAGATTTGAGGATACACAGTATATTGGTGTTAATATTGAATATCCAACTGGTTATCTAATGTGTAATATTAATTTTTAATATTAATAATAATAATTTAAAACTTTTAAAACTTAAATGTTAAACTTGAGTCTTTTGCAAATCTAAAAATATAAATTATTCATTGTACAGTGTATGTGGTGTTACCTAAATTAACTTATAGAATTAGAAATTATTTTATTTCTTTTAGTGTTTTTAATATTATTATTATTATTATTTATTTCTTTATATCAGACATTTATCAGTTATCAGCTTATGAAAATATAGCCGCTTATTGGCATTGTCCAAAACTTTTAATTTAATTTTTTTTTTTTTTATTAATTAATTTAATTTATTTACACATTATGGTATAAATAGTTACATTTGGAGTGATTTGGACAACGGGACAGCTTCAGAAATGGCTGACTCCCTGAGCATGACACTATTAAACTATGGAGCGAACTGAGACACAATGGTTCCGTGACGATGATTGTGACACATTTGGATCCTTTCCTTCTCTTCTAATTCTTTCTCCTTCATTTACTCAAGTCATTTGTCTCGTTACTCTAATTTAACAGAGCACTTCGCCATCTTTGTGGGGGAGGCCTGGCTTATTTTAAAGGCCTGATTGAAATGAGGAGATGATGGTTGTGAAGGGGCCATTTATACAAGATGAGAAGGAAATTGGTCTCTGCTATTTTGAGTACCAACCCATGCCCACAAAAAAACCTGCCAATTAGCTTAAGTGGCCTCCCAGCGAGTTGGATTAATCCCGTACCTTTCTGAGAGAGTGAGAAAAGCACATTCTTACAAAATAAAAATGTGGCAAATTTGGCTAAGCTTCCGTGCTCTAATTGCAGGTCTGGTTGCAAAATAGCATGTTACATTACAGACGCCCACATACAGACGTATTTTGTGTTGAGGTCAAATAACTCCTTGTTTAAGCTGTGCAACACGACTGCTGGTTTTCTGCGCTTTCTACCTGTTGTGTTGCAATGTTCTTTTGTTCTGCCAAGCTGACCGCCTCTGATAAGTTTTCTTTCGCTTTTATTCTGTTCCATTTATTCTCACTTTGGCCATATTGTTTCTCTTTAAGGGTGCTACATCATAAAAAAGCCAGTGTTTGTTTCGATCCCATGTGTGAAATGCGTGGTGAAAAGTTTTGACCGGATTCCAAAAAAGTGGTTCCCACAGTCTTTGTGCAGCAGGCAAGACAGACCGCATGTATCGATCAGGGTGTAAAGCGGGGTTTCGCCAGGGATTAATACTGTGCTCAGAGGAGCTCATGGAGTTGTTAACGTAATGTGGAAAAACCGGTGTGATCAGCCATATTGACAGCACAGGGCAAGGCCACTGATTAAGTGAGTGAAGTGCGTTTCACGAGCTCACTCTAGTTCCCACATCAACTTTCTATCATGTCTGAATTCTTCCTCCAAAGAAAATGTAGCTTTGCTCCTGTATGAGCCTGTGTTGAAGAGTTATTAAACTAACTTGTGAATTTTTCAGCACTACTAACTTTTGCATTTTTGAGATGCTTAGTAAAAGTGTTAATTCGCCCAAAAATGAAAATTATGTCATTAATAACTCACCCTTATGCTGTTCCAAACATGTAAGGCTTCCTTTTATCTTCGGAACACAGTTTAAGATAATTTCTTATAAGATTCTTCTTCACGAGTGAAGAACCGGTTGCATCGGTGTTCGGATCACCAGTAGTTCTTTCGGACAGTTCGATTCAATAAACCGGTTGAAGAAAATGGTTCTCCATTTCTTTTGCGCTCGACGTAATGGCGTCATTGGCGATGATTGCCCTTGATTCAAGCCTTAGTTTTACCCGCACCCATAACACTAGCACAGAATCAGTTCAGAATCAATCATCAAAAGAATCAGTTCAGTTCAGATGCTCTGTGTGTCGGTCTGCTTCACGCTGAATCACACATGCGCAGTATCATCAGCTCCTTGGTTCACGAATTGGACACGTCTAACAGAAACGGTTCTTCACTCGTGAACGAGTCAGTCTATTGTTCGTTATCTGGCTCGGCTCTGTGTTCATCACAGCAGTTCAGTCAGTGTACTGTTTGAGTACATGAATTACTCCGGGATATTGGTTTGTTTTAACTGAGAGGGAGTGTCAGCCACATTAAAAAAGTTAACAGCTTAAGTCATTTGTGGATTAATGCGTATTAGAGATGCGAACCGTTTAAAACGATTCAGTTCGATTTGGTGAACTGAATGATTCGTTCGCGAACCGGAAATCCAGCTGCTTTGATTTGAACTCTCTCTCACACAGACACAGAAGAGAAGACAATGCTGAATAAAGTCGTCGTTTTTGCTATTTTTGGACCAAAATGTATTTTCGATGCTTCAAAAAATTCCAACGGACCCTCTGATGTCACATGGACTACTTTGATGATGTTTTTCTTACCTTTCTGGACATGGACAGTATACCGTACACACAGCTTCAGTGGAGGGACTGAAAGCTCTCGGATTAAATCTAAAATATCTTAAACTGTGTTCCGAAGATAAAAGGAGGCCTTACATGTTTGGAACAGCATAAGGGTGAGTTATTAATGACATAATTTTCATTTTTGGGTGAACTAACCCTTTAAGTTAGCTAAGCTAAGCTATTTTCAACAAGTACTGTAGTAGTGTGACATGATAAAATGCTACAGATTCATAGCATTATAAAAGTATTGTGCATGCAGGAGATAGATGGTTTAATCCAGCAAATCATAGCAGAAGATAATTTTTTAATAAGAAGAACATTAGTTATGAATCTTTATTTCAAGCTGCGTTCCTCATTGTCAGCACATTTGAAGGCTTAATTAATGCGTATGTGTGGTGTCTGAAGCCTGAAGAAATTTGTTTTATATCTTTTTATTGGACATGAAAGGTCACCTTGAGAAAAGGAAATTAGACTTACATTTTTTCCCCGCCTCCGCCCAGTGAATATAGCTGACCTGCATTGGAGAGACGTGTTGGTGAGGTTTTAATCAGCATGGATATTTATTTATTACCCTCAGCCTGAAGCTAATTTACTTCATCTCACTCACTCTCTTGTTTCAGGCCATTTACATACAGCCCTCCCCACAAGGCCTGCTGGGATAGGATTACTGTATTAATTGCTTTTCGGTATGATGGAGAACAAAGCAGCCTTTCTCTTCCTCTTCCTCATATTTCAAACGACCAATGCGAAGAAGCTTGTTGAAAATTAGCCACTTGGGACCAAAGACCTTGACCGAAATATTTCGGAAATCAGAGCTTTGTGATCATCTGCGAATCTGGTACCTCAAGGACACAGAGAAGCGATATGAAAAATATGTGTAGTCGACACACGTACACAAAAGTACACATGTGAATTGATTTTTCATGTGATCGCTACACCAAAGTGTGATTGAGCATCTTTTTGTAATCTTGGGTCACGTGCCAGTTGACCCGCACACACAACGGTGATGAATGACCTCACGATGAAGCCTGTCACTGGTAGGTAATGTCACTAAATCTCCAACCACAAAGACCGCCGCATGTTCGATAATATCGACTGTGTGCGCGTGTATGTGAGCTCCTCCTCTATTCGAGATGTCGAAGGATATCTTTGCTTTCATCGTAGTGTAATGGGATATGTTTATCTTTGTGTTTCTGTTGTTGGATATAGATGGCTTTGATGGCCGATCCAAAGAGCAAAGGTGGAGTGGCTGGACTGATACAGATCCAGATGAATAGAAGGATGGAGGAATACTAGGCTTAATAGAGGAACAGGAAGAAATCTCTTTATCTGGAGGGTTTAACATTTTGCTAAAGGCTTCTTTCAGGCAACATATAAAGTTGTACGCACATTCAGGTCCTTCATTGCTAAGGCCAGATGTAAGCAGGGTTCTTCATTCTTTCATTCATGATTTACCACCTGTTTGATTCAGATCCGATTCTTCGAGAGTTTCTGCCATGGAACAGTTGCTTTTCAAGATTTTTCCACCCACAAATATAAGATGATCTCTTGGCAATTATTTCTGAAACCTGCGTTTAGATTAAGTGAAGCCCTCGGCCTCTATTACCCACAATCCTAGAGCATGTATTACCGGTTTACAGCTATACCGGCTCACGGCCTTTATAATGATGGCCTTAGGACAGACGTTTGAGGCTCAAGAGAGATTTCGCTCTTGCTCCGTCTCTTTTAGTCCAGAGGTGCCTTCTGTAGCTTGATGCTTTTGACAAAAGTGTCTCAATTTGAAAAGCTCAATACTGTGGACCACCATCTGTGTTACCATGGAGACTGTAGTGTTTTTTTTTCTTCTCTCTTTCTGGAGTGGTGAGCACCGGTTTCACGGGACTCTAATTGCCCTGTCAGTGGTGCAGGAGGTTTTAATGTGGAGTTTGGCGCTCAGTGCCAGGAGTAGAGAACACCACCTCCTCTGTGAGTTTATTTAGAATGTGGATGTAGATACATTTTTTTTCATAAAAAAAATCCAGAAAAAAATGTATCACAAAAATATAAAAATATTAACCTAACTGTTTTCAACATTACAAAACAACTGTTTTCAGTAATAAATAGATTCTTGGGTAACAAATCAGCATAGTAGAATGATTTCTGATCTCTGTGACACTGAAGACTGGAGTAAAAGATTTGTTAGCAGTTTTTTTTTTTTCTAAGAAGCATCACCCTGACATTTTTTAGATTTGTATCGACAACATTTTTTAAAAACTTGCTTCATGTAATTTAATGTATGAATTGCATCAATATACTCTATATATTTTTTTAATTAATTAAAAGTTCAGACCAAAAAATTTACCGTCTTATCATTGAACTTTGTTAGTGTTTTTCAATACATGTTGTTTGGCCTTTGGTAAAAGAGTTGCATAACGTGCAGGCAGCAGAAATATCCTTGGTATTTTGTAGCACAAATTTCAGAAAAATTCAAAAGCCTTAGCAAAAGTTGTAGGTCAGTGTTTCGTAGCCACTAAGTGGTCTGTTGTTGTTGGCCTCAGATCCGTTTGAGTAGATGTGCAGTGCGGACCTGAGACGTTGCAGAGTTGTTGATGTAAAGTATTTTTGCTTTACGGTAATGGGGAAAAAATCGCCTGCGCCGGCGATTGCACAATCCTGGAGTCTGTGTGAAAGAGCAGTGGTGAACTCACCTACCCTGAGGCTCCTGCTCTGGGCACTGAGCACGTTCTGTTTCCTGCAGGGCCACGTGTACAGGCTCTCCTCCCTTCTTCCCACAGCCCTGTGTCTACTGTCGATTCTGCCCTTGAATCAAGGCAGCAGCCAGCGGACATACTGAACATGGTAATCAATTGCTTCCATTTAGTGGTGAACAAGCGACGTTCACACGTCCATCAGAGAGAGATGGAAGTGAACGATGGGATGAGACTGATTCGCCATCACATATTGACAGCATAGCATTATAACTGTTTCACTGCAATGTCAGGCTTACATTGTGCTTTTATGCAAACAAATTAATATGTTTTACCTTTTTTACTGCATTGAATGTAGGGCTGGGAGATATATCTAACGATATGATCATGCGCATCTAGTCAGTAAATCTGGTTCGAATCGCCTTCGATAATGAACGTGATGCGTAGCTTGTCAGTGATCTACGGCTCTGTCTATTAAATGTCGCTCCAATTATAAGCAGGTGATGGCGATTTAGCGGTAATCACGGAACCAGATTTACTGACGAGATGCGCATGATCATATCGTTAGATATATCGCCCAGCCCTAATTGAATGTTTATTTTAACAACAGCTTTGTGATGCACACTACAGGTTGGCAGCTGTATCGAATATTGCATCTTTAATTTTATAAATGCAATTTTATATAGTATAGTATAGTTTTTTCACTACCTTTATATGTTTGGATAACTTTGCTGTCATCTATTACACCGCGGGACACGTCAGGGCTGCCCCCTCAGCCCATTGCTCTTTGCCATTGCCATTGAGCCTCTTGCCATTAGTATCAGGAATCACGCTTCTATTGAACCCATCCGACTGGGTAATGTGGATCACCATATTTCCCTATACGCAGACGATGTTGTTCTTTTTATATCACAACCAGAAAAATCAGTTCCTGTATTGCTGGATCTTATTAAAACATTTGGTGAGGTTTCCGGATACACAATTAACTGGCAGAAGAGTGAGTTCATGTCACTGGGCGCGGATCTCAACACTGAATTTTTGCATAATCTCCCGTTCAAAATTACAAACAGGCTGAAGTATCTTGGTGTAGTTTTGCCGAAAGACCCGAAACTAATTTTCAAGATGAATTTTCTTGAGAAACTGGAGAAACTGAGGAGGGACATTGAAAAATGGAGGACTCTCCCTCTTTCTATGGTGGGTCGTATAAATGCCATTAAGATGGTTTCCCTGCCGAGGTTCTTGTATCTCTTTCAAAATTTACCTATTTTTTTGGCACGATCTTTTTTCAAATCGTTGGATTTGATAATTCTTCCTTTTATTTGGGGCTTTAAAGCACACAGAATTTCAAAAACTCATTTACATAAGCCAGGGAAAATGGGTGGGTTAGGACTGCCGAATTTTCTGCATTATTACTGGGCAGCGAATGCTAGAGCCCTGGTTTATTGGCAGGAAGGATATAATATGGAGGTATCTGCCGAGACTCCCCCATGGGTTGCCATTGAAATGAGTGATGTCAAAAATAGCTCTCTTCCAGCACTTCTTTTCTCAACACCCAGACCTCCTGCAACTGTTAAGATGGATAATATGATTATCTTTAATTGCTTAAAAATATGGCAGCAAATTAGGAAAGACTGCCGACCACCAGGCACTTCTATCCATGCTCCGGTATATCGCAATCATGCATTCTCTCCATCCCTCTCGGACGGGTCTTTTAACAGTTGGAGGCTAAAGGGTGTGGTCACTTTGAAAGACCTGTATGTTAATAAAAAGTTTGCCACATTTGCACAGTTACAAAATAAGTTTTCTCTTCCCGCAACACATTTTTTCAGATATTTGCAGATTAGGAATTATGTTCGTCAATGTGTGCCTAACTTTGAGTCTCTTCCGGAAGATAAAAGGATCTATAAGCTTTTGTTGGGCCCACTTGATTCTAGAAAATTGGTCTCTGGCTTTGTAAATATATTCTCTGAACGAACAGTTTATGCTACACACTTTTTGAAAAACTCCTGGGAGGAGGAGCTGGGAATGCAGATTGGCGATGATGTTTGGAGGGAGGGTCTTGCTAGGATCCGATCTTGTTCTATTAGCACCAGACATCAGTTAATCCAATTTAAGGTGATGCACAGGCTTCACTACTCAAAGACCAAATTGCACAGAATTTTTCCCACCATTTCATCCCTTTGTGACAGATGTAAATCTGCAGAGGGCTCCCTGACTCACATCTTTTGGACATGCCCGAAACTGAATAATTTTTGGTGTAGCATATTTAAGTGGTTCTCTGACATGTACAGCTGTATATTTGAACCTGACCCAATGATTGCATTGTTTGGGGTTTCTCCTTCTTTACTTAATCACAGAGTTTCGATGCAAAGCACAATTATGTATGGAATGGTAGTTGCAAAGAAAATGATTTTAAAACTTTGGAAGTCAGATACTGCGCCTCAGTTTAGGATCTGGTTAAGTGAGCTCATTGGTATATTGCATATGGAGAAGGTCCGCTATGGCATGATGGACAATCTTAATAAATTTTCAGATATTTGGGAGCCATTTTTGGCTCACCTTGACAAATATAACACGGAGTTGGAGCAGCAAGGGAGTTCATAGAGTGCCAACCACCTTTATCATCTCTGTTTAGTACTTGTGTTGAGATTCTAATGTCAGTGGTGCAGCAGTGTACTTAATTATTGTTGTTTTTTAATATGCCCTGTTTGTGTTTTTTTTTTTTTTTTTTTTTTTTTTTTTTTTTGGTGTCTGTGTTCTGTTTTGCTTGTGGTTTCTATTCTGTATATTTTTTCCTGTCTGTTTTTTCTTTTGTTACTTGTATACAAAATTCTAATAAAATATATGGAAAAAAAAACAAACTTTGCTGTCATCTAATGCTTACTTAATAACCCTGTTAAATATAGGGCCTAATATTTAGCATTTCTCAAAATGAATATACATTTTTTTTGTAGTTTGTCACATCATAAATTTCTGATGCCTAAATACGTTTTTAGCATTTAAAATAGTTTTTTTTTTTTACCTTTTATTTTGAATTTATTTAAACAAAATACTATAGAATTTTAATCAGCCATTTATCAGTTTTTAGCAATAAAAATAATTATCGGCTTATTAATATAGGCCAAAATTGAATATCTGTATCTATAAACAATCGTGGCAAAATAAGTACTGTTTTTGGGTGCTGTGTGAAACCGTACTTTTAAAACGGTGAACTTTTCTTGGCACTATCTCAATGGCAGTTTAATGAATGGGTTTGTGGTGTTTTAAGGCAGTGTTTTAGGGGAGCTCGGCTGCTGAGTTTATGATTTTGTCAGACAGCAGTTTGACCTGTAGGCTTTTATTCTCCTCAAACACACACACAAACTCTCAGAGGAATTGAAAATGTCAGAGGAAGTCATGGTTGTGTTGTGTTTGTTCTGTGTGTACAGGAAGAGAGAGTGCAAGTGTGTCTTCTGTTGACACTGAAGCCAATCAGCATGCCAGGTTCGATAAGTCTGCATTGCTCTCACTCCTCACTCTACCTGGCATTGATATGCTTTTTGTATTGGATATTATCGAAATATTCTTTGGCTTGCATTCGGATGCATCTCCATCGTGGTCAGATAAATACGATCAGTCTTACACAAGGAAAATGGAAAGCAATGTTTTTTAAAATACTGACAGATAATTCAAAAAGCTTTGTCTTCCTGTTGTTCTCCGACTTTAGAAACATTGCCACAGTAGAGGATGCTCAGAAGTGAAGAAAAGAGGGGGAAATAAAGTTTTAAAGTGCTTCTGTAAAAATAGACCGATAAATAGACAGATGTGTCTGAGGATTTGGGGAGAGAAAAGTGATACTCCTGGTGTAATCCATTGAAATAAATCATAAGATATTGTTCAATAAATCAGCTGACCAAATCAAAGCAGTTGTTTTTCACATCACAAGAACAGAATAAAAGGAAAAATACCATTAAAAGTAGACCATAACTGAAAACTTTTGCAGTCTCAGTGGCGGCTAATTAATGTTGAGGACGTATTTGTTGACTCTGGTCAGAATCTGTCCTTGACTACCTATGGATGTGGTTTCAATGATTCAGAGAGAACAGCGCAATCTTAATGTGATCCAATAATCAATAAAAACGAATTGTTAGGCTGTTTGGACCAAACTTCAGCATCAGAAGCTCGTTCTCGGAGGGTTGAGTCGAGCTTCTGATTTAAGTCTGGTGTGAATCTGTAGTTCTGTCTCTCACAGCTCTCCTCGCTTTACTGTGAAAGTGCCTGCTAATGTCACTGTGCTTCAGGCGTCCGTAGACTATCAGCTGCTTGGGCTACTTGAAGAGAGCAGCACATGTATTCCCACAACCCTAGAGCGCCTTAGATCTTGGGCAAAATGCAGACGGTATACAAAAGCTAGCATGTGATTGTGTTTTCTTTTTGTCCCTAGAGTTTTCCGAAAAATCTAAGTGATGATGGGGCGTTCTTGATAGGGCTATTTTTGGCATTAATGTTTTTAGTGGCTGGGGCCTGACATGAAAATGAATACCAAGGCATAGCATGAATATGGCACGTCAACTTGCCATTGTCACCTCCAAAAGCGCTTAAAACAATCAATTTTAAGTCTTAAGACCTGGAACAAAAGTGAGCCAACTGACTGAGCCAGGGTGCACACATGGAGAATACAGGTTCGAAGATGAAATTTTTGCAGCGTAAGTCCAGTCATTTAAATAGGTATGCTTGTGATCTAGAATTTCATGATGCAGATCTTGCATCAGATTCAGTTAGTCATTCTACCACAATCTTGATCTTGATCTTGATACTCAAAAAAAAAATCTTTAAGGAAAAGATTAAAGTTGAGAATAAACAATGTTTGAGATTAATCTCAATCACCGGGCACTTTTGAAAATGATGAATATTCATACGAGCCGATGAGAATTTAACATGCAAGGTTAAGTGCTGTTAGAGTCCTTTGGTAGTCCAGTGGGAAGCAATTCTGAACTTTCTCACATCTCCCTGTACATTTAACAGGCTGGATTTGTCCGCATGCGTTGCTAATCCCATTTTTGCTTGATGTTAGTTAAGCTAGTCCAAACTCGAGCGAGGGGCTGTCAGTGCTGTTCTAGCTCTGTTTAACATCAGCCGTCTCTTCTGAAACTAAATACAAGTGATCGAAAATCTGGTCTGGCATCACCACCCACACACTCTCCCCTCATATTCAGCCCTCATTACCGCCACATAAATAACTAATGAAGGCTCAATGTGAAGGGGCATTGCTGGAATGCTGGATGGAGTCCACTTAAATTCGGAACTATGTAATTCTCTCTCACACTGTTTCACTCTGTTACTGACTCCCTCTGTCTCTCCGCACCTCCATTTCTCTCTCTTTGGTCTTAATTGAATGTCTCTTAATGCAAATTGCTCATCATTTATAGATGAGTCATGATGGAGTTCCCAGATCCGGGCCGCTCGAGAAAGTGTCGGCATGGCACATGAAGCCTTTTCTTGCCGGATCTCATGCAGTGGATGATGTTTAGGTTGTTTTGTAGCTTTCCCAGGTGCGTTCTTACTTGTCAAGTTTGCCGGAGGGCCCAGCACCGTCGCCCCTCGTTCCTCACCTTGGCATCTGTCTTCTCTGAGCCTCTGTCTCTAATTAACTTTTCAACTGCGTATGGAGTAATTGGGTTTTAATTACCATTTTACAATCTGTTTTGATATTTAAATCAGTCTTGTCATCGAAGAGAAAAGCAAGTCACTCTCCGTTCTCTCTGCCATGGCGTTGTCGTGAGCCGTATTGCAGATTACACCCTTACACACGGCTCAAAGTTGAGTCACACACACTGGAGCTTGCAGCTTTCACTGACAAGGTCTCATAGACAAAGACCTGCTAATGGCATCCTAACTTATTCACCGTAAATACTAATTATCTCCCATCAACCGCACACTTAAACGAATCGCTCAAACGGCTGTGAAGATGGTTTGTGGAGGTGTTTTATTTTTGTCCTTTTCATCACCACACTTTTATTCTTAAGAAGGCCGATAAGATGAAGATGTGCTAAAGCACACACGCGAAGGTCTGCAGGATGTTTCAACAGATGTCTGAAGGATTTCCAAAGTACACCGTTGCTCCTCCTGTAATGAGATGTTTGTTCCCCAGTTGGAGGAAGTGGTGATCTGTACGCTCTCCAGAGAAGATGCAGTTGTGAAATCACAATTTTTCTTTTTGTTGGCTCGATCACACAGTCAGTGTTTTTACGTTAACTGTACTTTTTGGGGGGGGGGGTCAATGGTTTGTTTTTTATCTGAACTGTGTGTGAATGTAAATATGTAGCACCCTGAACAGAACTGGCAATCGCATTCTGCTGCTTTACGAACATAGCCAATGATGGTTTGCTGTCCTATTTGAATGATATAATAAGCTGTTGATTTAGTTGCGTGATTCAAACAATCCATTAGTTCATTTTCAAAGTGACGGAAATCTTTCTTTTTCTCCTTATGTCACACAAGCAGTTACAGATCGCAAACATTCCCAGATGCTGGCAAAAGCCTCTGATCTCTGAAGATTACTGTTCTCGTGCCTCACCACATAATCAAAGATGATCAGAGTTCTGGAACATAGTTTGCGAGATTTGTTGCTGTGTAGCAGTGATCTTGGATGAAGTTTAATCGCAGTGGGTCCTCAGATTGTTGTTTGTTCTGCATACCTTTTGAGATGTTTGGAGATAATCATTAGCTTGTAAAACACGCTGGGGATTTCTGTCATGATCATATTCATCAGAACTGACTTTCTGATGTATATTGTGCACACAAAACTAAACATCACGTATAAGCTTTCCTTTGTTTAGTTTTTTAGTTTGTTCGCAGACAGACAAGCTCGACTCATGCAGAATCACCTACTTGACTCACTCTGTCTCAATGATCTCCTCATGCCTGCGCTATTGTGATCAGGCAATTTTTTGGACAGAATCAGCAAAGTTGACAGAATTTATGCAACTGTGAAAAGTCTGACTACTCGAGACTAGTGCTGGGTTAACTGTAAGTACCGACACTTCTTCACTACATTTGTTGGTAGTCAGGCATTTCAAAGTGTTGTAGCTGTTCCAGAAACAAGATATTTTTTCCCCAACAAGTGTAGATTTAGTTCAGTTAAATTTGAGATGGCAAGGTAAACACACTGCACAATGTCCCCTGTCTCTCAAGAAGCATTGAAGTGTGATTCATTTTAGCAAATCAGTTTATTTCAGTGAGTCATGTCAGCATTCCAGCAGTGCACATTTTTTCCCAAGTGAAAATCTATTTTTAATCTACTATAATCTATATAAAATGTCTACATAAATATTTAATAAATGTAATGAAATAATTAGGTATTTAATATACATAGTCATTGAAAAGTATTTTGTATAGAAATGAATACTTCTATTCAGCAAATATTACAAAAATTATATTTCAAGTAAATGCTTATCTTTTGAATAATAATAAAAAGAAATCATCAGAGAATCCTGAAAATTAGCTTCAGTGCCAAATTAGCATATTATAATGATTTCTGGAGGATACTTTAAGTTGGAAAATGGCTACTGAATATTCAGCTTTGACATTGCAGGAATAAATTACATTTTAAAATATATTCAAAAATAAAACATTTGTTTATAATATTACATAATATTGCTGTTTTATTGTATATTTGGTCAAATGAATGAATAAATAATATATATATATATATATATATATATATATATATTTAATCTTAGCGACCACAAACTTCTAAATGGTATTGTATCTGAATTAATATTAGGTAAACACAGTTTATCCGTCTTTGTTAATGATGCTCTTTTAATCTAATTAAAAACGGAATACTATCATATTGTGTGCATTGATTTAAAAAAAAAATATATATATATAATCTGATGCAAGTATGTGATAATCTTGGATCTGAAAGATAATGCCCTTTATCTTAGGTACTTTAAGTAACTTTTAGAATAGCTTGACTGTCATTTTAAATATTTTAAAGTAAATTAGATTGGTAAGCCAGAGTTTCAAAAGTAACTTTCTTGACACTGGTTTACAGTACATACACAAACACTCATGGTTATCCGTTTCTCATTCTCTTCTCGATGGCTTTTTGTGTGTACTGTGAATGTCTTTTCTCAGGGCTGTGTTGTGCACAGCTGCAGGCCTTTGCTTGAAGGAGGTGAGAAATGTCTGCCTGGATGTAATTGGTGTGACAGAGGCCTGCAGTCGTTCTGTACCTTCACCTTAAAGGACCTGTGGTTCTTGCCGTAACTCGTCACATCTGAGAGGACAAGTAGACTTCTTTACCCGTTTCCCTCCCGTGTGGCGGTTTAGACGGGTGACTTAACGCAGACAGAATGCAAATTTTGTGGGCTTTAAGTAGTTTAAAGGCTTTGCGGTCAAACATATGGACATATTGACATGGTTTCCTTTTAATTTAAAACCTTTTTAAGCACAGCCTGTTTTCGAATGATTAGAAATTATCCACTGTTTGTGTGAATTTGAGCTTTTGTAATCGGGCCAAGATGTCGACGGGACAACTGTATCCGTGGTAACCGCTAAAGGTAGCGCGTGTTATGTGTGTGTTCTGCGTTAATGATATTGCATTTATCTGTGTCTCTGCCCTTTTGCAAAGAACGATAACGAGCCATTTGAAAGGCCAGAGTGCTCGTACGCCCCCCACTCCTCCACTCTTACGCCTGCTCCGGATACCAGTGTGGCCTCTTTCCATGCCTCTGTCTGCATATTTGTTGCCTTTTTTAAAGCTCATTTTACATTTATATAACTGTTTCTTACGTTGTTACCATCCTGTCTCCTTTAAATGTCCCTAGGAGGGCATCTAATGCCGCGTTTCCACCGAAATTGGTGACGTAGGTCTGCGTGCATATCCCATTTTAAAGTACGCTGATTTTGGACTCGCATCCTCGGTAGTTCAGACTTTGCACATTCGCCTAGGGAGTGTGATGTCTGCGATGACGCAAGTCCAGTAATTCTGCAAACATCAGCGTACTTGATAACTTCAGTCAGCTCGCCTTGGCTACTGCAATTTTCCTCAATGTATATTTATAATAAAACGATATAGGATAACAAATACCACTATAATAATAGCTGCAGAAGTGTACTTAGTTCAGGGAGAAGTGTATATATACAGCCGTTACAATGAAATTACATTTTATATCAATTGCCTCTTATGTTCATTTTAACATATAGATACACTGAATACAGACCAAAGATTACCTCTTAGATTTACCCAAAACAAATAATTTTTTATGTTTAACCACTAAAAAGACATCAGAGCCAGCGGCACATATCAGAAGGACAAGCTGAGGTGAGACTGCTCTCGGCGGATACATGAGCACTGAGCTCCCGCTGATCATGTGGAGCTCACCGTCACCGTTTATTTGTGAAAATTACTGTTATCTAAAGTATAAGTATGTTTCTTTTACACATTTATTTTTTAATCCACTGTCAAATGATTTCAAATTTCTTAAATGTTAAAAATAAAAAATAAAAAATTATATCGGCTGCATATCGGATATCTGCCCCCTGATATCGGCATTGCCATCAGCTGTCAAAAACAAATATTGGTCGACCACTATGTTACAAGGTGATATTGGACTTATATACATACCTTAACCTCTTTATTTATTTTTCAGTTTGTGTTGATTTCAGATTTTGAACATCAGCATCAGAAATGAGGAAAAAGGGAGACAATTTCTTGTCTGCTTCTTTCTTACTCTTTCTTTTTTTTTTTTGACCAAATCCATCGAGTTTCTGCTCAATTGCACAGATTGTAATCTTATTCTGGCAGAAAGACCTGCTGGAAATGAAGCCATAGATCACACTGAGGGGAGCAGTCTTGTAAAGGAGAGAGAGAGAGATAGAGGGAGAGAAAGAGAGGGAGAGAGCTGGCAGAGATGGAAAGGTGGATGGAGAGATTGAAGAGGGCAGGAAGGAATAATTGTGTGAAAGCTAGCAGGGGGGAAGAAGGAAATAAATAAAAGCCTGTATCCATCACCTGGCCGAATCGACAGCGCTTAACCATGTTACCTTGTTGCAGGAGCTGACATTTAGACAGAGAGGATGTTCTGAGAGGATGTCTGCCCGCATTAACATTCTGATTCTGCGGTATATGCAGCATGAAGTCTCTCCTACAACCCCATTCAGTCTCACAGAGACCGCTCTGTGCTCAACTCCCTCTCCCTTTCATTTTCACTCATTCTCTCTCCATCTCTGCGCTATTGGCAGTGTTCAGAGAGGAAGCAGAGAGAAAAAGGGAGTGAGGAGACGGGGCTATCTCTGTTATGGAGAGTTCTTTAGTGTCTTTGTGCTCTGCATGTGTCCGGCCATACCCTCACATGTACCCGCTTGTGTTTGGACTTGCATTAAACTGCCCGTTCAGCCCTGGCAGCCGTTGCCATGGAGACAAAGTGGTGGGGGACCCAGAGACAGGCTGCAGGTAACTGAGAGAGAAACAGAAGGAGAGACAGACATGAAACGGGGAGGGGGGTCTCACTGGAGGTAACGGTCTGCTTTGAGAAAAGAGGTGACGAGAGCAGAACTTAGCAGCTTCTTTTAGTCTGTAGACAGTTTGATGTCACAAACATGTTTTTGGGGAAATAGTGTGCATCAATATAGTTAGTGTTCTTTACTGTAAAATGCATGATTTATTCTATTTAATGAAACTAAAGCTTTAACATTAACTTGGGTAACATGTGGGTAATGGCTTTTAGGTGATTAGATATAATGTTCATGTATTTTAAATACAAAACAAAAAAATATTTTGTATAATACTAAAATAATAAAAACTGTTACCTAACAGGTTTCCTAAACACCATCATTGTCACCTTCAGTATATCGTGGTAAATGCAGTACTCCATTTACATTTATGCATTTGGCAGATGCTTTTATCCAAGGGTATTCAAGGTATATGCCTTATCAGTGTGTTCCCTGGGAATCCAGCCCATGACCTTGCAACTGCTAGTGTCGTGCTGAGTATTTAGCATTTAAAAGACCAGATTGTGTGAAATGATTTTGTGTGCAGTATTTCTCTTCTTCCTTACTATTCACACAGGGAAGTTGAACAGCTGTTCAGGATTAATGGACCTTTTTGTGACCCAGACCTGCAGGAAAATGATCTGATGAACTCATGCTAATCGGAAAATTAATAAGTAGAATCCTTTGTGGTTTCATTATATAAAGTCAGCATTAAACGGAAATTGCAACTAGTTTTAGATTTTTCCGTTGTTATTGGCTAGTTGGTCTGACCTCATTTGATTGACAGGTTGCTGGACTGAGAGATTATTGTCCTGCACCCGTGTTCCTGCACGTCATTACAAGAGAACAGTTATATTTTTGATCAAAGATTACAAGGGCAAAGGGATTTTAAACTAATAACGATGTGCACCGATAATTCGTTCATAATAAACGCTGCAGTATTCTATAAAACATGTCAATTTGGTGACTTAAAGTAATGTCATACAATAAAGATTCTACTGGAAATCAGCACACCTTTGATTCAATCAATTGTTAATACAAGAAGATTTTCAGACTGCAGATGGGATATTGCTTTTATATGAAAATAAATATTGAGCCATTTACATTTTAGACAAAGTTTGGCCACTTTGTTTGTTTACTTTTTGTCCTTTCTACCAATGAATATAGTTCCAAAAATCATGTTGTTTTGTTCTCTCAGAAAGGGAGAGTTCACCCAGAAATTGAAATTAAAATCATTTACTCACCTTTATCTAGACTTCATCTTTTAAAACATTGGACCCCTCCGCATTTCATTGTGTTGATAAATGCATTGCTATCTTTTGCTGAACAAAAAGAAGACAAATCTGTACAATGAAAGTCAATGTTTTTTGTTTTGTTTTGTTTTTAAAGGCTTGAAATGGCATGAATAAATGATGACAGAATTTTCATTTCTTTATGAACTACCCCTTTACAAACAGGTGGTTATATAATGTTTTTTTACTTCAGCTGAACAATAGCAGAGGAAAATTTCCATTGCCAGAAAAAATGGAGCTCTGACACTGTGACAGAAACTATCAGAAACTAGGACAGTTCTCAGAGGGACAGAAGGGTACATGACAGTGGGGACAGGACCCCTCACGAGGACCCCCCACCTCAGAGTTTGATTTGAACCCCAAACACACTAATAACTAATTAGTGAATGTTTCTAATAAACCTCCGTTCCTTGAAGTGTCCTTCACTTTCAGCAGGTGCTGTTACATGATGACCTGTTTGGCGGTGGAAGACACTCTCCATCCTTTTCTCGTCTTGTATTTAGTTTTCCAAAGATAAAATACGTTAATTTCGTTCTCTGTGCCACAAATTCTTCTTCTCAGACAAGCACGTTTGTACCAGTTGCTTTTCTTAGCGACTGCTTTTAGACCGGACTCATTGATCGTCACGATTCCACGTCAGTCCTTCGATCTCCATATCTCCATGGTTGTGTTCCCACCGATTGTCCTCCTCAGCTCAGCCCGACAGAACCTCCTCAGGGGGGCTACTCACAAGAAACCTCACTGGTCGGGTAGGAGTATTTATTGGATGCATCCAACCATCCATCCATCCATTCCTCTCTTCCTCCACCTGTTCTCCCTGGGAAGCGCTAAGGTTAATTAGCACATTTGATTAGATAGAGGCCTACACCATTTGCTCTTGTTTTCCATCTCCCTCCTTCCCTCTCTCCTCCTCTAAACTCTTTCACCTCTACCAACACTCTTGATACCTAACAGTATGGACCAGTTTCTTAGACCTAGACTTGTTCTAATTTAAATGATGTTCAACCATTAGTAGTTAAGCATCTTGATAAATGAAGGGCAAGGGTACATTGGTAATCCCTGAATTATACCTTAACCCAATCCTCGTGGTGCTATAAAGAGCCTTGAATAAGGTCAACGTGATCCAAGTCAGAGCTTCTTCTAAAAAGAACCCTGCAGCTGCTATTTAGTCAAGCATCATTTGCATGCCTGACCGTGTGCAGCTTTTTGTTTACTGTGATTTAAATAAAGATAACTGGTAAAACAAGCTCTCTGTGAGCGGTCTTGTCTGAGAACCCTTCGAGACTTTCTGCAAGCTGCCATAGAAACACGCTTTGGCTTTTGACATGTTGCATGCTCTTGTTGGGTTTCTTGAGAAAGCTCCAAACACATGCTAAAGCTGTGGCGCTATAGTGTGTGTACTGTATGTTTTTTCTGGAATGTGACCGTCTAAAATAATGAGCTTTTCTGTTAAGCATAGATCTTTTGTTCTGTTAAGCATACGTTAGCTCACCTTATGACGCACATTCCATCACGCATCAAGGTTAATGTCACAGGTCAGCATAAAATGTGTTTGCGTAGATTCTGAGGGTGTGTTAACTTCTTGCCTTTATTAAATGAGGCCTGTGTATTTTATAGATGAAATGTATTTTTGTTTTGTTTTATTTAGCATTTTATTTTTTATTTTTTTATTATTATTTTTTTGTGCTTGTTGACTTTTATAGCCTTGCAGTTCATTACCAAACCGAATTAGTACTGATTAGTTTTTTTTACTAAACAAAGGAACCAGTTTATAAGTCAGTTGTTTGGGAATCAAACTGCACTGGTTGAAATATATATGTTTGATTCACTAAAAAGATCAGTCTCATAAGAGTCATTAATTCTGTAATCAAACTACACTATACTGAATTTTGTACTGTTTATTCACTAAAAAGTACTGGCTCATTTGTTTGTGATTTGGGCTGCACTGGTTGCTCTTTGTTGTTGATTGGCTAAAATGAACCACTTTAGGAGAGTCATTTTTGGTTGCGGGGGTTTGTATTAAGATGGATTGGTTACACTGTATGTTTTTGATATTACAGAACCGCTCATAAGACAATTTCGTTCAAGGAATCGCACTACACTGCTTGTGCTGTATGTTTTTGACCAGTTGGATATTGTTTGGGTGGGACTACACATTTGACAAGTGTGGTGTTTGTTTAAAAATGGTGCACAAAAATGGTGCACACTATTTGGTGGCAAAGAAATCACATCTGATGTGTCTGTGTTTGACGTCTTTAGCCTGTTTTCTGTCGAACATCCCCACAGCTCTTCAGCAACAAAAGATGCCTCACAGCTGTACACAATGTCCCAGCTTCAGTCTTTACACATCTTTTATACAACTTCCTGCTGTTAGACGCACACACCGATCCTTTCCATCCACATGACAAAGGCTAACCCACCCAAGGCAGAGCCTGTTCATTATAACCTTATATGCAACCCATAATCCTCTGTTTTGTTGTAGCTGCATAATACAATGCGTGTACCCCAGCATGATGTGCATCCACAGTTAAGCTCCTCTGGATACAGTCTGTGCCCTCCCCTCCTCCAAAAGCAGTCTATGCAGGCCAGTAAATAACAGCAAGGTTAAACACCTCTTGCTCAAGGGGCGAAAAAGAGAGAGCGAGTTTTCAGAGGAAGGCTGGAGATGAGTCTTGTGTGAATAAGGAAGGATGGTGAGATAAGAGATGAAAATGATAAATCATGTGCTTTGGAAGTGACTCTCCTTTATGTAAAAGAGGTGCTTTCAGACCTGGCACAGCCATAAATCAGACATGGACTTCTCTCTCTTATATCATTACAATGGCAGGCAGAGAAGCACACAAATACACACCCTTTCTCTCACACAGCTGTCTGGGGGTCTGTGTTTTGGCCACAGGGGGTTCTGTAATATTCACCTGATGGGTTTGTTTATCTCCTTCATATTCTTTTAACAGTGCTACTTCATCTGTCACACCTCTTGCACCCCGAGTGTGTGAAGTGCAAAACGTAGTAAATCTCTATCATTTGGATTGTAAAGACGCAATTTTAACCCGAGTTTGCTCGTCTTTTAAACATAATTTAAGTGGTACTCGATTATGCAAAACAAACTGCTACAACACCACAGTGGTCACGTTTTAACAGATATACAGAAAAAAAATGCTGGATGGAAATACCAAGATACCAATACTAAAGGTATTTTATTATTATTACTATTTATTGTATCAGTCAATATCCAATAAAAATTTTTTTGCTTTTCCCCCTTATTTTCACATTTGGATGACTTTTGCTGCCATGCTTGCTTATTAAATTATTAGTGCTTTAACTACCATAACTAACCCAAATCTCAAATTGAATAGCCCATTTTTCATTTCTATATCTTATAATGTTGTGATGCCTAAAATAACTTTTTATTTTTGATGAATTCAGAAAAGATAGTATAGTATTTTAATAGGATCCGTTCGTCAGTTTTATGTAACATGAAAATAGTTATCTGCTTATCTGTTTTGCTATTGGAATTGGATTATTTATTTATTTATTGTTTTTTTTTTTTTTTATAAATTTTTTTTATTATTTACCATCTGCCAAGCCAAAATCAAAAGTATAGATGTTCAAAGTGATAGCGTGGTTCTCCTCAAACAAACCACTTAATTTGAGGCCTCATGCAGAAGCCTGGCTTTACAAGCACCAATAATAAAATAAACCAACCCTTGCATTCCTGTTATTCTGCCGTCTGTTATGGGTGTCAGACTAGGTGTGGTGGGGTTGGAAAAACTATAGTTTCAAAGCTGGTTTGGGGAGATTCTGTGACAAAAGGGATAGTGTGCGTGTTTACTTGCGTGCGAGTCATGATTGCCTTTCTCTTTCTCCATCTGTACCCTAAGTAACTGAATGTTCTCCTTCAGGTGGGCGATGCTCACGTACGTTTGCATGTGTGTCCTCTCTGTGGGAGGTGCCGAGGGCTCCGGCTGTTTTGGCAGATAAGCTGTTGCCGACAAGCTCCCGGCTTCCCACTGTGCATCAGCAGTACAGATCAACTACTGTCACCACACACACCCTCACGGTTAGCCAACAACACACTATCACTACAGCCCGTACACCTGCTGTAAAAATGTCCACACAGCACAGCGTCCCCACACACCCCGGTTACCATGGTTACCCAATTACCTACTGGTCCCGACACACCTGACTGTACAGAGCATAAACAACTAACTCAGCTTTTCGTCAGTAATGAAACTCGTACATTCAACCATGCAACAATATGTACACAAATATCCCTTCAGCCCTGACAGTAATTGTATTAATGAAGCTCGGCTTTGCCGCTCTGTTGTTTTCCTCCCTGATCCAGTGTCTGATGACTCAGACTGCCATGTTTAGCAAACGGTGAAAATCTCTTGCAAACCTGTCCGTCCGTCAGGGCGTTCCACAACTGTCAGCTTTTAACTCGGTAATCACTGCCTGAATCAGCTGAGAATGTTTCTGTCAGATAACACTGACCAAGCATGGCTGTCAGCTCAGGTAAAGAAAGCTGCTGAAGCGTATCCATTGAAGAACAGAAGAATGAGAAAGGGCTGGTCTTCTTCCAGCTTATGAAACCTTCAGACCTAGTGAATTACACTTGTGATGTGCCCTTATAACAGCTCGGAGATGCCGTCGGGTCGATGCTCAGGGTGCAGATGGGCAATTTTGGAAATGGTAAGAGTCAGCTGAAATGATGTTGGTGAAGTAAATGTTCATGGGTGGGTCACTAGCCTAGTTCACTTGATGGAAGTGATTTTACATTGGATAAACAATTGTTTGTAGACTTGGTGATTTATATGTGTGCTTACTTAGTGAATAATAGAGGAACGATTTGGTTCATTATTGCATTAGTGCATTAATTGAAAACTTTGATTGTTTTCAAATGTGTATATTTTAAAATTATGTGAACTATTGTTCTGTTTAGCATTTCTAATGGTTGAATAGTCATAATTCAACTATTCTGCTGAACTGGTTTAGTGTTGAACCTGAAAAATATTATTTCAGCTAGTTGCCAGGGCAACATCGTTTATTTTTGTTTAATTTAGTAATTACCGAAGTTGGAAGTTTAGAGTTCTGAATTTGTGTTTGTGTTTGATCTGAATATTACGTTTATTTTTAGCTCCGAAAATAATCCGCTGTTCATAAATATAATATGCTTTTAAAATAAATATACAAAACAGTTTGAAGCTTTGAATTTAATTGTACAAAATTTAAGATTTAAATATTTTTTAGTTGTAGGCTTAATTTACCTCGGAGTAAGAGTAGGAATCAGAAATAAAAATAAAACACTATTATATATTGTCCATAATATATGCAAATGTTCTGAGCCTGCTATACTGAAATAGATAGTTTGACTTATATTTAAAGGGATCACCAAGTTTGGTTCATTTTTACATCAGTTAAGCATTGTGGTTTGGAGTATGTTTGAGTATTGTTTATTGTGTCATTGATCATCCACCTGCCCTATCACTATTGCTTAGTTTAGTTTCTCTGAAATTATGGTTTTATTTTACACGAGTGACCGCTTACAGTGCACATGCAAATTACAGCACCAAAATAGTGCGGGTGTACTCGTATAATGTATAACGAGTGGTTCCCTGCATTACAGTATGATGCTGCTGCAGTGGAGCATCTCTAATGTGCCATTAAAATGAAAAGTGAAAGTAACAAATACAATACATTTTAATAGGTATAATTAAGTGTGGAACTAACTTAAGGAAACATCAGTTGTTTGCTAACTGAAGCCAAACTAACATGATTTTTGTTCTTCTCCTCCTCCTCATTGTGAAAAAAGTGGTATCGGTGCATCCCTAGATGCTACAGATGGAGAGAGAAGCAAAACTTCTCATCTCAGGCATCACTCACTCAGACCCAGCAGCCAGTGTGTGCCTCCATTCATTCAGTTCGTGTTTACATAGCCCACCTCAGAAAAGAGACCCTCACAAGCCCTACCACGATGCTTTGGATGTAATCGAACTCTTTAAGATTCACACTTCTCTGAATAGCAGTTATTTGTTTGAAGTGGCCAATCATAACTGACCTAATGAAGAGATTACAGCCTGTAAAGACCAAGAAGACAGTCAGAAATGAGCTTTTCTTTTGAGGGAAAATTGAAATGCATTAGTGTGACATGAAGGAAGCTGAATTGCTCCCTCTATTCTCTCTTTCTGTCTGTATTGATTTTTTTTTCAGTGGATTTTTGGAGGCATTTGCTCAATGCTTTCTCATTTTGGAGTTTATTGGAAGACTACCATCGCACGTTTCGCAATCTTAGAAAATGGCAAAGTCGTGAGAAGCTGACCACGCTGTGCTGTTTCTATCCCAAGATCCACGTTCCTAAAGCTCCCTGAACCATATTTCAACAAAGTTCCTTTGCTGCCAAGTGCTCAATTTAAAATTTATTCCATTGAGGAAAAAGAATTTGAGAAGCGGTCGGGTCCTTTATACAAATTATTTGTTTTCTGGGTGAAAGGTCATTTTGCTGAGGTCTGTGTGCAGCTGGAGAGATATCTAATCCTGGAATATCCTTTATGAACTAGAGGCCTTTTCTATAAGCAGCTGTTTTCAGTGAATTTTTTTTGTTGTTGTTGTAAATCTACTCGGCTGTCGTCAAAGAGGGTGAAAAATACCTGAACTAATCTAAAATCCAGCTGCAGGACAGTGAAATCCCTCAGAGCTCTCTAGTCAATAAGCACTACGTTCTGCAGAGCAAAGACTAATTTAACCCACATCTATTCTAGACCCAGTACAGCAGGATCTTTTTGTCCTAGAATTGTGTCCCCAAAAACGGACACTTATATTGCATTTAATGAATGAATATAATTATATTTAGTTCAGTGTTTTCAAAACTTTTTGGGTCTTGTGTATCCTCGCAGCCCCAAGATTCAAGTAAGAATCTAGAATGAGATCCAGAAATGTGTGTAACGAAGATACAATAATAAATAAACACATACATAAATGGTTTAATGTAATACATATCCAATCTCCAAGTAAATGTCCATTCAGCCTTTAAAAATAGTTTTTTTTTTTTTTTTACAATCGGTGTCTTTTTTTGTGTGTGTTAGTTTTTTCGTCCTTAAGAGTCATGATATTTAATTAGGGATGCACCAAAATGAAAATTCTGGGCTGAAACTGAAACCAAAAATTCTGGATGCACTTGGCCTAATACTGAAATCAAAAAATGCTGTGTAATAATTATTATTTTATTAAATAATATAAAATATGTTTGTAAAACCTTTTAATTTAACTCCATAATAAAAAGTATACAAGCGAAAAATTTTTTTACCACACTTTTATTAAAAACAACAAAAAAATTGGACAGGAAATATATTAATATTAATTATCAATACATTACTTTTATTCAGGTTAACTGAATCAGAATTGTTTTTTCTCCAAATAGCCTTATGTTGTATAGTCCCTACAAAGTTATATCAGAGCATAGCGTCACGAGAGGGTCGCATCATTTTACCATTGGTGCCCAATACACCATGTTACAGCACAGTAGTGCTATTGCAGACAGGAACAAAGTTGGAACAAGTATACAAATCTCCTGTTGGTGAACTTTCCGATGAGCATGAGCACAATATTGAGCAGAGCGTCACACCGCGCAGTGACGGCGGATAAAGGCAGAGTTTTTTTTTAAACCATCCCTAAAATGTATACACATATACATAAATATATAAACAAAAATATCACATTGAGGCCAGTTGTTTGAAAGTATTTTCAAAAAGGAATCAGAAAGGACAAGTTAGTTCAAAAAACAGCTCTATTGGGGGAAAAAAAATCCCATTGATATGATCATTTTATACAGTATCTAAAAAAGAATTTCCTATGTTTGTAGGTGTGATGTAAGTGTTTTGGTGCCACTGTATATTTTTCTGCTTTTGTTGATAACAGAAAGATATAAAAGCCTCCAGACCTTGAGCAGAGAAAAGGTGAGCATTCTGAATCTTAAGCCTTTAATTCAGATCTTCAGAGAGTGGAAGAGAATGATACGGGTTGTTCTTTTGTATTCTTGCAAATCCATTGAAGATTAACCTGATTTCCCACAAAAGTGGAAAAGTTTACAGACAGATCATTCATATTTTGCAGCCAAGTAGGACACAGCTTTCTCCTGCATCCTGCACTCTTATAAAGAGAGCTCCCACTGCATTTTTTCTACATTGGCTGAATTGCAGAACATTACCAGACATTTTTGTGTCATGTTGCAGGACTCTGTCCAACAATATGTAATGGTTTAAAGTGTGGATGTTCAGAAGATGTGTTCCAGATTAACTCTTTCAAAGTGCGTTGTCTTTATCCTTATTCACAGACGTAGAAACCAGTGGCAGAACGAGAAATGCTGATACAGTATGTCTGTCCTTGTTTAAAGGTGTTCATACCAGTATGGATGTTGTGGATGGCACAAATAAGATGGGAAAGGAAGCATTGCTTTTTGAGTGGAATGGCTTAAACATGTTTCTCTAGCACACTGGGATAAGAGTTTATGATTTTAGATTCTTTCTCTGCAGAAAGTTTTTTTTCCCCCCCTTTTTTTCTAATTTTTCTCAAATGAAACACTGGGCCAAAGGCCGAATACTGAACACGGTTTTTCACATTGAGGCCCATGTAGGCCTTTTTTTTTTTTTTTTTTTTTTTTTTTTTCACTGTTGCATTAATTAAACTGCCAAAATGTACTTTTTACTTTTTTGTCCTGCTTTTCAAATAAAAAATCAATTTCAAAACAATAATTAAAAAAATATTTACTTAACACTGAAAAAAAAATTAAAAAAGCACAATTTAAGCACAATTTAACTTAAAATTAGTAAGTTAGTAAAATGATATATATATTTTTTTGCCATTTAAGACTTGAATCAGGCATGTATTTTTTACTGTACAACTAAAGGCAGAAGACTTTTAAAACATTAGGATATATTACGGATCCAAATTTGAACACTATGTGTGAATGTTATAATAAACATTAATAGAGCTGTTGCAGGTTAATTATTATCGTATTATTGTAACTTTTTTATTTTATATTACAGAACGATGGTAAAATTACAACACTATCATGAGTTGTTGCTTTTTCTCTACTTTTATTTTGGCAGAAACCTGCAGGAAGATCTCAGTGCTTCTTTCTTTGTTGATAACAGCATGCAGATTTATAAATTATTCTCGTTACGAATTTGGGACGATTTTGGTCACATGTATCACATTGTCACATGCCTTTTAAAAAATGTACAAAAATGTTACTGGGCAACTGATGAGAAAAAAGTTCATCACCATTTATCTCGCACTTTGGGTATTGAACCCTGGCACCGCAAACTCTTGCAGCTCTGTCAGAATACATGCAATTCGTGCATGCTTTAGAAAATATAACACTCTGCAGTTTATTTACTAATTGTTTGAAGTAACTTTGCGATTTCAATCATCATACAGTAACCTAACGACCAGCATTAGCCACCTCTTCTTCTCATCGGAGACATGTGATTCAGCCATAAACTGTATAAAACAGCTGCTTAAAGGATATTCTAGGATCTTTTTGTCTGTCCATTTGTGGTTTCGTCTGATATCGCTTTATTAGAGTTATGATGTTTTTCTGATCAAAATAACTCTTATGAACTGGTTCTTTTTAACGAGTCAGTCAAAAAGAATGACAAAATGCCAGATTCTTTTTGCTTAACTCTTATACGATGATATCAGACAAAACCACTAATGGACAGACAAAGTCTTTTTCCCTGATTTTTATTATTGTCAAATCTTTTGTCATATTTGCGACCATTTTAATCACTGTTTGAAGCCTTTCTAAAGTTATGTATACTGTATTGTTTTATGTTATTTGTCCCCTTTAAAACCTGGATCACCATTTTGCTCTTTTTATACTTACCTGCAGAGGATGTGTTGTTGTCCAGAAGGAAATTACCGGTTGCTTGAATTAATGACTTGGGGAAGCAGTTTTTCTTGCTGACAGAAAAGCTTCACCTGAATGAGCAAAAGCCTTCTGCCTCTGTTTCCTCTGGTGTGTCGCTGAGTTTTTCATTCCCTGCTGCTTTTCACTGTAGAACCACTTGCCGCCTTACTGGCTGTGTGTGACATCACTAGTATTGTGCCATATTTGAGTTGCAGTGAGTTGAGTTGAGTTTTTTGTACAGGTGTGTGTGTATAGTGATGACGACATGTCATAGTTCAATTTAGATGTCACGCTGACATGCATTACCCACCACACCTCCCCCTGTCTATAAAATAGGGTCTAGGTTAAACATTCATCATCTCTCCATCTCTTATTCCATCATTCACACTTTTTCGCTTGTTCTTTTTCATCATTCCTCTCGTTTGGTTCTCATTCCGTTTCGTCCCGGTTTCTATTCACCTCAGCCCTCACTGCCAGGACAGGGGTGTTTGTAGACCCTGAGCGATGTGGTATTTAATAAAGACATGCAGTGGGTTGCCAGATTGTCAATTTTTATGCTGCTTGTGGCTTTCAAGGTGATTAATGTCCAGAGATGTCTGTTATATTGCTCTCAAGCCTGGCTGTAGCACTGGCCACTGGCCCAGGAACGCTCTGGCGGTTCCTTTTATATTAGACTGTAGTAGTTACATTTTGTGACCGCTGCCTTTGAATTACTAACTACTATTCTTAGCTTATTGCTATATAATGCTTGTTGGTGCTTTATTGATCATAATGCAGTCTCAGCTTCTAGCAACAAATGTGGGGAACAGTGATTTTTGTTGGGTCAGTGATAAGGTTCATTGCTTTTTCTTGAAAACATGAAATGAGAGTTTAAGGGCATATTGTGCACTTTAGTAGCATTGATTTACCTTCCCTAAAGTCTCATTATAATTTTATATTTCTGCAATTTTAGATTTCTTGCTAAAAAAACAGTCGTAATATAGTTTTAACTGATCATCTTGGATTGGCTAATTGGTTAACCTCTTTGTGCTTGAAAGGACTTGGGATGCATTGGATGAGATTACCCTTTACAAAAGTAAATCACTCACATATGCGACTAAATGTTATATTGTATGTATATCATTAGCTATTGGCTAATAAATTGTTAGATTTCACTCGCCAGTGTTTGAGTTTGATTAAGTATAAATTTAGCACAGATATTTTTTTCACTCGCCTTTCCAACACACTATTCCAATTTGTCTTACCCTTAAACTCTACTGTTTAAGTGCCTGACTTGCTGTGTTTTTTTTTTTTTTTTTTTTTTTTTAAGCTGATAATGTTCTGTACATTTCTTACATGCACAAAGAGAGAGAGAGAGAGAGAGAGAGTGTCTTACATACCAGATAGAACTGACGTGCTACATGTTGATTTTTTTTTTTCTTGTTGTATTTATCTGTCAAAATAACGGAGCTCATTTCTGCCAAACATGCAGAAGGTACTGCTGGATTCTTTGCTAGTGTGTGGAACCAATGCACAAGCAGCAAACTCGTTGGTTAGTGCTAAATCTGGTGTGTAAACTAAAAAAATTACTAGCTAGTATAATGGCAGTTCAGATAGTTATTATAAAAGTAATTGAATTAAAATATTAATCATTTAATAACAGTGTTGTAATTGCCATCATCTGAAATTCACTTAAAATTAATCTGTAAAGAATATTAATAATTTAGTAAAACTGTTAATTGTAATCTTTAGCAAATTTCAAAATGTATTTCTCAAAATAAATATTTTATACTATGCATTATAATGTATGATGCCTAAATTCACTTGAAGCAGTAAAAACAATTTAAGTTTTTAGTTTTATTTGTGATTTAATTAAAGTACCATTTTATATATATATATATATATATGAGTTATCTGGTTTTTAGTATCTGCTAGATTTTTACTACTGATGCATTTCTGGAAATGATCATCACTGTTGCTGAAGACTGAGTAAGCATTAGAATGTAAATGTGCGATCCTATCCTATGTAAATGATCTCATGGTTTTGACATATGGATTGTAGTTTAGGGAGGATTTGCATTGTCAATTGTTGTGTATCAAAAGAGCTGTCCATGTTATTTTTTATGTTGAAGTAAGTGTGCAGTATCAGCTGAGGAAACCTGGAGAGAGAGTGAGATCGGTGGTCCGAGATGCAGCTAAAAGGCCACTTGTCGCCAGACAGGAGTGAAACAGCAGGACTCCTTTGGACACTGGGAAAAGGACATGTCAGGGTCACTTTGAGCAAGAGTCGCAAGACAGAGATGGAAAGATGAATAGAAAGAAGTGAAGGGTGCTGGGGGAGAGAGAGAGGCCAGCAGGGATGGAAACTGATGCAGCCTTGACTCTGATGGTGAA
Source organism: Carassius gibelio (assembly GCF_023724105.1). Lineage (NCBI taxonomy): Eukaryota > Metazoa > Chordata > Actinopteri > Cypriniformes > Cyprinidae > Carassius > Carassius gibelio. The sequence goes on along the minus strand of NC_068386.1, from coordinate 11,071,902 downwards.
AGGAAGTTCTGCTGTATGCTGGAAGTCAAAGCTGTGCTTGTGGAAGTGCATTGATGTTTTTTTGTGTTGCAGTGATTTTTAGTAGTTTACGGTTCTTACAGATGGTTGCTTTTAACAAATTTAACTTGTAATGTATCATAAACATGGAAAAGCTTATTCAGTTGATTCCAGTGGAGTGAGCATGTTGCTAAGCTAATGCTAATAAACCTCAACTACACTACACTACACACACACTACACAAAAACACTACATTTATGCACATTGTCTATGATGCTTTAACATGCTCCCTGTTTAGGCAGCTAGGTTTTGGATCAGGGCAGTGAGAGAAAAACAGTGGTCCATTTGTGTACCCGTCTATCCGTTCCCACGGTATCAGGAAGAAGAACTGACCCTGCATGAGCTTTGTACCCCTTCATCCCTCTCTCTCTTTCACACACACACATGCACATGCATAAAGGATCTGTTCACATCAACAACATCAGTTATTTGACTTTGCATTGTTTAAATCAGCAGCAGGTTAAGCTTCTGGATAAATGTATTATTGGATAACACCGAACCAAAATTGTTTATCATACAACAAATATCATGGTTTCCACAAACAGATTTGTGAAGGAACAATGTGACACTGAAGACTGGAGGAACTAAATAAAAATTTAGCTTCACCATCCATCACAGTAATCGATTACATATTCATTATATTTCACAGTATTGCTGTTTTATTATATTTTGATCAAATAAATGCAACTTTTAATGAGCGTTAGACTTATTTTTATAAACATAAAAAATGGCTCCAAACTTTTGAATGGTTGTGTATTTGATTAGTTGCTTGAATATAGTTGTGGTCTGATACTATCTACAGGTGAAATCAGATACCATTTCATAATTCCTTCATATCTGATATTTCTTTGTTTTAGCTGTCATTTGATTTCCAGTCACGTTTTGTTAGAAAGCCATCCTTTGATTTCAAGAACAGAGGCTTCTCAGTATCTTTAAAGTCCATTTTTAAGGCTCAGTTTCTTTATTTATATTCTGATGAGGACTGAGTGGATGATGAGAGACAGAAATCCTCTGACTGAGACTGGGGCGAGAGTTCATGTTTAATAGCGCTGAGGTTGACGGAGCATGGGGTAACAGTTAATGCTTGGTTAACAATACAACAGGTACAGTGGGGCAAACTGAAAATTCCAATTGTCAGGTTTTATTAGTTGAACAAACCATTTGAAGTGACGTCTTGTGTGATTTATGACAATTTGTGTTTTTTAAGCTTGAACTACAAGATGTTTTACCCCTGCTGAGATATTTGGATTGGATCCTGGGTATATTTGTGTTGTACATTTTGTTTTTGTTCTTGCTCAATCTTGTGGTGGTGTTGTTTGTGTGTGTGTGTCTGTGTGTTTGAATGCACCATTTAAATCTCTTAAGAGTTGGGGACAAACTCTCCCTCTCTCACCCTCTGTTCTGTTTCTCTGTGATAAATTATATATGAATAGTCAGTGTATGTTGCCGTCAGCCAGACCAGATCAGACTTTTCACTGTAGGAAAAAAGAACAAAAACATCACAGTAAGTCAAGCGAGAGAACATGATGCTCTGAGAGAAAAACAGACAAAGAGGCAGAAAGAGAGCACACAATTGGAGCAAAGTTATGGAGTTGGATGAACTTTATTGCTCCTGAACTCCTAAAGCAACAGTTTTCCCCCTTAAAAATACATTTCTGTCATTATTAACTCACTGTTATGTTCTTCCAGACCTGTATAATGTTTTTCTCCACTGCGCAGCACCAAATATAATAAGATAAATTAAATAAAATATTTAATGGATAAATACTACTGAATATATACTTTTATGCCTGCAAAATGAGACATATTGACTACTTTTTATGGTGTTTATTTTTTGTTGTCAGGTTTGGATATGACACAAATAAATATTAGGGCCTTTCGCACCGCTTTAGTTTCCGAACTAAATGTACTGTACTAAAGCGAACTATTTCCCAGTACCGTTTAAAGGGTTGCATTCGTATGTGTACTAGAACGTGACGTAAGCCGGTTGATAGCGATGTCATTTGTGTGCGACATTCAACAATGTTAACAAAGAACAGTGTTAACAACAGAAGGATGAATAACGCTGTGATCGGAGCTGTGTATTTGTTGTGTTTTTTTCAATAATGGACATGTAATGTCGACATATATGTAAAACGATTGAAAGAACAGAAAGGAAGTTTAAGAATCTTCAACGACAACTGGCAATGCCTGCACTTAAGTGTCCGTCCATCTATCACTGTTCATCATACTTGCGAAATAAGTTGACACAATGTTTACTATATGTTTATACTGTGTTTTAAATCCTTGCGGGTGAGGGCGTTTTAAAACGCGTCTGGCCAATCAGTGTCTACTTACCTTGCGGTTAGTACCAGTTGTGCTGGTTAGACCCTGCTCTGGAACAGGAGCTAATTTTATTCTCGAAAGTCTGGTACTAAAACGCCCAAAAGTGGGTAGTTCCACAATTAGTTCTGGTACCATGAAAAGGTTCCTGCGGTGCGAAAGGCCCTTATGACAGAATTTGCATTTTTTGGATGAAGTCATGCTGGATGTTTTGTATTATCTATTATCAGTGCGTCTGTATACGGGGCTTACAGCAAACTGTGACTAATCAATATTTCCACACCATGGTGAACTCTAATTTGTGTAACTTAGCTGGTATCATCACAGTAGGACACACACAAAACGCCCCACCAAACTCTTGACTTTGTCATTAGCTGGTACCATTGGCAACATCTGTACATGAACCCAGGAAACAACCAAATCATTTTGCAGGCAAATCAGTGTGAAATGAGATCTCATGACCTCTGTTCCTAATCTCAGCTGGAAATATATACATGAGCCCTAGAACACTTCAATTAGAGTCAAATTACAGCTGGGAACAGGATCTGAATGTACTGATGATCAAGTTTAGTTGTAGATTTCCGACTAGTATAGCTGAACTACACTGATATATGTATGTTTTTTGTCTGGAGAAGGCATCGTTCTCATCTGTCACTACACATTATTCAAGTCCATCCTGTGCAACACACATCTATCGGGATAATATTTTCAATGTGTTCGGCTAATGTTAGGATTGCTGTTTGAATACTCAATCATGGGCAAAGTTCTCTCAAGCTGTAGGTGGTTGCTTGCCGTAATTGAAAGCGTGTGTTAGTGAAGTGTTCTGGATGGTCCAGTATATTACCATGCGCGGCATGTTTCATCACTCTGTTTCATTTCCCACTGAAAGACAACGATTAATCTGATTAGTGATCTATCAGCTGAAGGTTCTGCCTGGCTCTAATGGTCAATGCCAGGGTCTGGTCTGAATTATTAACAGATCCATTCCTGGAGACCAGGGACAATTCATCACCGAACAGAAAGGCAGAATGAAAGCGAGAGATGGGGTGGGCTAAGTGAAGAATGGAAAGAAAAAAAAGATTAGTACGCTTGCACAGAGTGATAAAATTAATTGTTTTTGTGTAGAAGTAAAGAAACAGCAGGTACAGTAGGATATGAGTGTGCGTATGTTTTAGATTTCAAGGAATGGTTTACCAAAAAATGAAAATTTACATAATTTGAAGAATGTAATGGCAGATATTTTCCATATAATCAAATTGGTTCATATTGAGGACTAGTCATATGTAGCTATAACTTTTGATTTTCTCTTTAAGAATACTGCAGTTCATCTATCATTTTTTTAATGTAATGAATTGACTAAATTTGTTATTCATTAAAAAAGTTTCCTTCCACCATGTAAATCTAAAATAAAGTTTGGTGTCAGGGACATTTACTTTAGTAGTGCACTCTTTAGACTTTTGTGGAATTTTTGTGCAAACTGTTTCTTTAAGATAAAGAAATTAATAAAGCATTTCTAAACATCACACAATTTAGAGATTACATAACTTTTAGTCAGAAATCCATGGCTCAAGTCTCAAAGTTCAGAACATTTAAAAATTGAATCTACATAGCCCTCTGTGTAAAGCCAGCAGATGACTCATTCCAAACAAAACCATAATCCTCAATGTCCTCAACCCTAAATCTAACCAATAATCATAAACCTATCCAGATCTCTAGTAATAATCATAAACCTAATCTTAACCTAATACTGTGCTTCTAAATATCATGTTTCCTAAATGGAATATGATCACAAATCAACATCTAATCTTGATCCTAAGCCTAATTCTGGTCAGCAGTGTCTCGCTGAGGGCATTTACTAAAACAGCAGCTCTGTTTTTGTGTAGACCAGCCCACTTTCAGGACACTGATCACATTGTAGAACAAAAACAGCTGACATTAAGCTGAGATTTATTTATTACAAACATGCAAACAAACAATTTACTGGGTTAGTATAGATCCAATGGTGATTTAAAGGGACAGTTTACTCCCCCAAAGTAAAATCCCCTTATTGTTTTATCACGCTTAAGTATTTAAAAAAAAAACAAAAAAACATTATAAACCAATATGGACTACTTTTATGGTCTTGTTAGAGTATGTGTGTGTGTGTGTGTGTGTGTGTGTGTGTGTGTGTGTGTGTTGAAGATATAAGATTTGTAATGACTGACATGAGGCTAAGAATTTTCATTTTTGAGTGACCTGTCCCTTTAAGACCACCCTTTGCATAAGATATAACAGGTGCAACTATGTCACAATAAAGGGAGAGCACTTGAGAAATGCATAATAGAATTTGGATGGTACTGTTAGAATTGGATTCTTTCAAGATGCAGAACAGCTTAGAAAGTGTCATGACCATTAGATCACTGACCCCGAGTCAGTCAGCGAGAGGGAATGCTGGGACCACAGACTGCCAATAAATCATAGCGCACACACAAATACCATGATTAAATGTGTAATTTAGCCAAAATTGGACGTACCAGCATCGTAGAGTTTCTACATTGTTGTCTTTTTTATCCTTGAGTTCATATTTCCGAACCGAAACACACTCCAACCACAGTCTGTATTGATTTGATTGCAGTGTAACTTCATGCTTGGGTAGTTACATTAGCTTCATTTCAAATGAACTATGTTTGATGGATTTGCTCATTCACAGAGCCAGTGACTTCCACCAGGCCAAACAAGAATGAACTATGGTTCACCCTCTGTAGTGGTGTGTGTGTGCTTGTATAAATCTCATTCAGCTTTTGCAGAAGCTGAAAAATATAATGCATAATAATATAAGAATATAAAAAAAAATTGCTGTAGAAAAAAAATATCTGAAATTATTTCAAATTACTACTAAAATAAATAGCAAGTAACAATTAATTAAACATGTAATTTAACTGAAATAGTAATTCCTTGAAAAACTTAATCCGATAATCTTCAAAAATCAGTTTTTAGAGTGCAGATTTTAACTTTTAGCCATAGCACTGGGTATGTTTGCTTGTTTTTATGGTGTTACTGTTATAGAAGCAATAAGTGAAAGTGACATACAGCCAAGTATGGTGATCCATACTCAGAATTCGTGCTTTGCATTTAACCCATCCAAATTGCACACACACACATACACAGCAGTGAACACACACACACACAGAACGTGAACACACACCCGGAGCAGTTGGTGGTTTGGTGCCTTGCTCAAGGGCACCTCAGTCGTGCTATTACCGGCCCGTGACTCAAACCCACAACCTTAGGGTTAGGAGTCAAAATCTCTAACCACCAGGCCACGACTTCCCATAAGGTACTTAAAGGTGCTGTATGTAGGATTGAAACTGAGTGATTGAACTAGGTATTGCAGTCAAAAATTCATATTATTGGAGAGGGTTTTTTTCCTCCCGGCCCCTCCTCCTCAGACTTGACTCACACGTGGGTTGCCAAATTGATGACAGTAACAGGAACAAGCGCACTTGATGATAAATGAAATGAAGTACACTGTGTTTCCGCCAACTGGCAACTCGGGGTGCCAAAATACAATTGCGTAAACTGGTAGTGGTAGGGTCTCCAAAACAAACACTGACATTCCAGCCCAGGACGCACATTTTCAAAGGAGAATAACTGACTGTAGCATTGTTTCTCAGATAAACAAGTATGTTAACTCAGCATGTTTCTTAAATATCTGCAAACATATTAGGGTATTTGTATGCTTTACTAGAGTCAAATACTTGCTGTTTTGAATTTAATCATTATCAAAGTGCTTTTTGAAACAAATGTGCATTGGCGTTACAAGTTTATTAAAGTTCCTTTCATTTTTGAAGTATGGAAGTCGCTAGATTATTAATTAATTACTGTGGTGTAAAAGCCTGTTTCCAAAGGTAGTGACTATTTCTCATAATTGTGGATTTAAATCTGATAATTTCAATTTCAATTGCAAATTATGTAAAAATCTCACAATTGTAACTTTTTTCACATCATTTTGACTGCATACGACCTTATTTCACATTACGACTTATATCATTGATTTTTATTTTACAATATTGGCTTTACTAGTCTTAAAGTTGTTCAATTGTCTTGTGTCCATTAGCACGTCTAATAAGTAAACTCAACATCTAGCTACAGTGTTTAATTGCTAACTACCCTGAAGAGAAAAATATTAATTGCCTATGATTATAAAAATGTATCTATATGCGTGCTATGCTGATGATGAAAAGTATGCCACATGCTGTAATCTACTTTATCCCGGCATACATGTAAAAACCAAAAGTATACTTTACTGGAAAAGTAGCTAAGTTAGCAATGTCACCAATTCTAGTTGATTACTCGCCAGTACTGCTAGATGCCTAGACAGATGACACTCATATTTTCTGGATATCTGTGTGTCTTTCTCTAAGGTTTGTTTTGTTTCTCCTGTCCTCTGTAGCGTGATATAAATGGTTGAGTTCAGACACCAATTTCAGGCTCGTGAGCAATGACTGTTCCCCCCTCCTTCACCCATCAACCCCCCGGCTGGGACGTGGGGGGTGTGAGTGATGGAAAGAGGAGGGTGAGAGGGCTAAATGCCTGAGCCACATACGATAACTCACTAGTGGTTCGCAGGGCTAACCGCGGTCAGAATGTGATAGCCTTGCACGAATGTATTCCGGGAAATCCAGCCAGTCGCCCCCCAAACTCACCAGGGGTTTTAAAAGATTCAGGAGTGTGGAATACCACAGTCGGTTAATAGAATCCATGATTCACAGAATTGTACTGTTTTAGTGCTGCACAGCTGTATAAGACCCCTCTATTAAAATGTAATGTTCCCCTATCGAAGGACCCACTTAAGGTTAATGAATGAATAGACTGATGCATATAGAAATGCATTGAGTTACAGTATGTCTTGTGTATTAAACACAAATTGCCGCTGTGATTATCTTGCCATTTTTTGATAGAAGAGGGTTAATGAATGGAAAGTTGCTGTTGCTTTCGTTTTTCCACACACACACATAGGGTTTAAGCTCCCCAGCAGAAACATCTGGTCCTGTTTAGGGTTATGCCATGTGTGTTTACGAGAGAGCGTTAGAGGGATTTTTTTTCCTGAGTAGTGGTGAGTTCTGAATCTTCCTCTGTCACGGGTCACTGGCCGGTTCACGTTTCTTGCTAACATGAGTCGCCTACAAACCAGCGCTTATTAGTCTACAAATCTCCAACACAGCCAGATCCACATATATTTATGTTATTTTTGTCTGTTTCTTTTTTTCTCTCTTTCTCTCAGGATCTCGAGTGAAAATCTCTTTGGTCTTGCGTAGCCATCTACCCTCTTGAACACCAGTGACAGCCAAAGCTTTTCCACCACTGCTCCTCTCCTGAAAGGATAACAGTGAGTTTGGATTAGTCTCTCTCTATTTACAGTGATTCAGGTTTCTTAACTGTCATCATGGACACGCCAGCTCATGTTTCCTCTCTTCGTCATGGCAGACAAAATCAATTGTAGACGCAACAGTTTACAGAGATTCAGCATCGGTTCAAAATCAGCAGAACTAACAGACGTGGATCGACATGTCAGATCTGATGCAACCCACTCTAGTTGGATTGCATTAGTGGATCGCGTCTTTAAGTAAACATGTCTGATAGGCACTTGAGATACAGAGAGATATCTACGCTCATCCAATTTACTACATTAGTCCATTGTTTAAATTTGTCCATTGTCTTGAGGAACTAAAGTTGGACGATATGTCAGTATACAGTATATCATTAGCAACTGGTAGAGATTCGGTTATGCTGTTTACGTCACAGTATAGATAGGAACACTTTATACTGTTAAAGGCACAATATGTAAGATTTTTATAATAAAATATCCACATATCCACATGTGTACTTACATTAACCCAAATGTTCCCAAGGATTTGTAAATCTAGAAAAATTCCAATTTTAAATAATGGCTTGTCCAGGTTCATTATCGCCGATCAAAGACATAATATCCGTGCTATCTTTTTCCGCTTTTAGAAACTATGCAACACACGCAGACCTAAATGTGCTGTTCAGTTAAACTAATTCCATTATGACAGTCGTGAATAAAAATAAATTAAAAGTGTTGACTGCAGCATAAAATTTAGAACTGCTTTGTGTTGCACCATGATTCTTTTTCCGCGTATTTACAATGTTGCACATTAAAACCAATCACACACAAGTCTATTGAGCTTATGAATGCAACGACCAATCAAAGGCGCTCAGATGTGTCATTGCTAAAACACCGGAGTTTTGTTGTTCAGTCCGCGTGCTCGCTGACTGAATTCTGCTCTCTCGCGAATTCCTTCATCATAAACAACAATGATGTGCGTGTGATGTTATTGGAGATTCATTCATCAAACAGTGTATAGATAATAATAATAATATATATATTACATCCGTGAACATGATTTGGACATCTCTGGATGGTGAAAGTTATCTCCCATCATTCCACTCTTCTCCATAGCATCATCAAGCTTCACCTTTATTGTTTTAAAAATGCTAACTCTAGCAGTGAAAACATTGTGCTTTTAAATAAAAAGAAGTGAGGTTTGCAAAATTAACAAATGAAGTCAATTTTCAAATAAATACAAATAAATTATTACTTCAACTTATAACTTCATAATATGATTTAGGTATCACAATTGTGACTTGTTTCTCATAATTGTGAATTTAAATCTTTCAGTTTGTCTGTGAGATTTTTCACTGTGACGATATTTTAAATTTTGACTTTATATCTCAGTTTTTCAGTCCATTTTTATTAATTGCATCTGTATATGTCAGTATGGCCCTTTGTTGTACAATATTGGCTTTATTCCCCATAAATGTATATAGTCTGTATCTTGCTATAAAATTGCTGACATTAAAGCTGGGGTAGGGAACTTTTGACGCTCTTGCGTCTTGCGGAAGAACATCGTAGCCGGAACTACTTCTCTCTGTTTATGTCTATGAAGAATCACAAAGGTACTGGGTTACTCCGCCGCGGTATCCCCGAAGCAATCTAAAATAGTCAGATTATAAACACTTATTATAGGTGCACCCTAGTGATTCAGGACAAGCCAAAAACACGGTTTGGAAAATGGATTCATGGTGTACTCGCTTATTATATACATTTTTCTACATTTTGAACACAAACAAAGTTACGGACCGCAGCTCTGATTGGTTATTTTTTACCGGGAGTGATGGAGTTTCTGCAAATGGCAATAGGACCACTGGGAGGAGCCAGAGGAGCTTGATTCACAGATTATCTGTCTCATATTCTACTGTCAAGACATAATGACAGGTTTCATAAATATATATAAAAATACAGCACCTTTAATTTCTCATAATTGTACATTTATATCTCATAATTCAACTATTTTTATTTAACATTTTATCTAAATTTTTCTTCTTTTTTTCTGAGGGAGAACTGATACTGTATGATGATAAAAAAGGTTTTGGTAATACCATTCACCCCGTAAAGAAACGTATAATGAGTGTTTGGCAAGCAATGAAACGACCTTTGTTTTTCTGGTTAAACACTTGGCTCTGACTAAAACTGACATGCCCTCACATCATTTGAGCCGCACCATTGTTCATTCACTCATTCTGTCTTTCACTTCCCTGCTGCTGACCTCTGAGCAGAAACAATAGTGTAAAGCACTCTCATTCTAGATTTCTCTCTATCCTTCCCTTTTGTCCTGGAATCCACATTTTCATCCAAAGGTCATTGATGACAACAAAGAATCACTCGGAGCGGTATTCAGTCAAATTGCATTAAACGGTTTATCCCGACGGTTCTCAGTGTGCTGTGGATGATCTGGTATAGAGCTGAGCCCTGCAGGTCTGGAAGCATGCTAATGGAAAGGCCCATACCAACTTTGTGAAAGGTCAGGTGAGAAAGCTTGCAAATGTAGATGTTTTTTGGTGCTTTGATGTGAATCCCAATGGTGAAATGAGAAAGAGACAAGTTTTATGTAGTTTAGTTTAATCAAATTCTTGTGCATGCATACTTTAAGTGTATGCAAAAGGATGGTAATATTATTTTGAAGTCAACATGAAATCAAAACCCTCTATTTTAAATTCCTGGGTATTTTGTATATAATTCATTTGGCATGCTATTCAAAGGCAAAAAATTTCATTTTTATAGTCCTTAATCAAAATATAATTATTTTCTCTGCCACTAAAATAACTTTGCTTTTGTGCTGATATTATCAAGATCACTAACCTTTTCAGCCAATGGGAACCTGAAACTGGTCATCCACAATTACTTTCTGTCTCCATTCTGGTATGGAAACCCCCCTTTTCATGATCCAATCAATTACAGATTGGTAAAATCAGGTCCTACCTGATGTTTGTCATTGAATACCCCGTAAATATGTCACATTACAGAAGTCTCTTGGTTTTGTGAATTTGTTGAATTTATTTGTTTCATGTTGACTTTAAAGCTGTAACCCGTTGGCATAGAATGTAAAATCCTCCATGTCTAGCAGTGATTACATGTTACATGGGTAGGCGGTATTTTGCTGACAGGAAGCATTAGCGTTTACACTATATACATGACCACATGTGTTGGTGAGTTCCTCAAAATGTGTTCAGTGAACCGATTGTGCAAGATGTGTTGGACCCCTGTATTTAGAGCTGCAAACTAGAGATGGATGTTAAAATCAGGTGTGAATGGGGTCTGAGAGATGAATGAATCCCTTTCTTTCACTCCTCTTCATATCTGGCACCACACATTCAAACATACACTAAGTGTGATTTGCTGCTATATGAGAAGTGTGCCTTTTTTATCTTGCTGTGAGGACAAGAGACCCGATTCTCTGACTCTTTGGCCTTTTGACTTCATGACTCCAACCATCTGATACTCTCACTCCTTCGGCTTCATTGTTGCCCACCACAGAGGGTCTACGATGGATTGCAACATCTCCGCAAATAGGAAATTTCAGGGCAGTCATTTGGAAAGGCACTTTAGACTTGAATACAATGGTTGGACTGTCTGTATGCCATTTAAAGTCTTCAATAGCATATTCTACATAATCTGTCTTCTTTTCTATGATTGAAAAACCCTGTTATAAAGAATTGGCTAGGAGAGATAATGCATAACTGGAATAATTCAAGATGTAACATTTACATATAGGGATAGTTCACCCAAAAATTAATATTCTGTGAATATTCCATGTACCATACTCTATGCTCTGGTGCATACAGTAGGATTCAAGCAAACTCTGTCAGCTACAAAAACCTAATAATCTGATTGGTTCCTCTACACCCTGACAGGATAGCACTTGGCTTCACTGGAAAATCTTGGGGTTAAATTCCCATTTTTCGCCAGCAGATTGGCACTCAGGAATCACTTCCTGGCTCCTAACCACCAGCGTCCAGTTTTTTTCTGTGTATTTATTCGTGCACATTCGTCCCCCTGGGCCTGTTTGAGTTCTGAGCTTCAGTGTCCTGAGACTAACAGGCAGGAGGATGCAGATGGCTCCACAGAGGGGTGACCCCGTAGCAGAACTCTAACTCTGACCGAATTACATCCTCCAGAGTAACACACGTCTTGCTTCTGTAATCCTAATAGATACCCAAATAACTCTCACACACACAGAGACATCCTCACACTCATTTGCCATACTTTTGTAATCCACATTACTGCTCCTCCTCCTGTCTTGTCACAACAACTAGTGATATGCAACCACTGGATTATACTCCGTCACTTTGACACCGTGCATTTTATAATACAGTCTTAAAATATAATAAAACCGACCGTATTGTGCTAATCCAAACTGGCTCTGAGTGAAGGAGGCTCTTTGGTGGATTAATGTAAGGGATATGTGGAGTAGTAAAAACAAACAGAAACAAAAGAAAAACTGCATTTTCCTGATAAAAGGTGTTAGATGTATTGTGAGTTCTTAAATGTTTTCTTTAGTATATGCTTTATATGTGCTTGAATTGAATTGTGTGTGTAACCAAGTGTGAAACTATCGTTCTTTAATTCAGGGTTCCCCAAGTCTTGGAAAACCTTGAAATGCTAAGCAATTGTAGAATTTCCAGGACATTAATAAGAAGTCATTAAATGTATAAACCATTGAAAAGTCTTAGAAATTGTATTAGTTTTGTTTGTTTGTAGGTTTTGCGCAATTTATTGTTTGAGGTTTTTGAATGCGAGAAAGAAAAATTTCTCTCATAAAATATTTTAAAATGTTTTACCATATAATTGTATTTTATTCCTGTGATGGCAAAGCTTCTTATATGCTGATAGGGTGCTCAAGAAAAGCAATTGTGATCCCTCATATATTTGTGGAACTGTCATACATTTTTTTTTTTATTTAAAAAGGATTCTTTGATGAAAAGTATGTAAAAAAAACAACAACAGTATTTATTTGAAATTCCGTGTAAACATCTTTCCTGTTACTTTGGATCAATTAAATGCCCCTTACAGCAACCACCTGACTCACCTGAATCATTTTGATGAATGTTCCTGTGAGAATCTTGGTAGTTCTCTGGCAAAATAATATGGAGCAAGTTTCAATTTAATAAGATTAATTTATTTTACAGCCGACCTTGCAGCATGCTTGCAAAAACCTTTCTAAGACTTGACTGAGATACCATCGAAAGCTCTCTGCAACCTTACTGCAACATCATTCCAGACATGTAACACCCATAACCGTCTGCTAAAGCAATTATGGGCTGTGGCTGGTATCAGCTGGGAGGTGCTGAGTGAAAAGCTTTCTCACGGCCCATTGTTATTCAGCAACAGTGCGGCATTAAGTGGTATATTGATCTTCTGATGCGATGCATCCGTCGGGATTCACCCACTGCTGATCTAGGATCAAGTCTGTCAGTCCTGGATGTCTCTCACACGCCCCCTTTGGGGCATTCACAACCAGCATAGAGACTTAGACAAGCCGTTAGGTGTGTTGATGTGTGAATCAACGTGAATCTATCAGAAACATAAACACTTAATCTGTTTTCAACTTTAAACCTACCTGGATATACGTATATGCGATAACTCTTATTGGATGTTTGTCAAGAGCTGCCGAGAACAGGGTTCTGTCATTAAGCAAACTCTTCTGCTGTAAATGTCCACATCATTAGTGTCTCCTCAACATGAAGAATTCCCCTCTGTCAGAAGATTGCTCATACCATTGCTCGGAATAATACTGCTTTCCTGAAATGCTTCCAATGGGACCGCCTCACTCTTAAACCTAGACAGAACCTGTCTCACTCTCTTCAGGTGGAAGAATAGTCTGAAGACCTGGAGAACTCCTCTGATTGGTTGATCTCTGTTCTTTTAATCTGTCAAGTTCCCTCCTATTTTTCAATGCTTAACTACTTGATTTGTCTGGCTTCCTCATCTGCTTTGGCATAAAAGTTTCATAACACATCCCGATTCACATACACGTAACATACACTATGGTTAAAATTGTTGAGGTCGGGAATATATATGTGTCTGTGTGTGTGTGTGTGTTTGTGTGTGTATATATATATATATATATATATATATATATATATATATATATATATATATATATATATATGGTAATGCATTAATTTAATTATGGAGAAAAATCTGTTAACTAATAATTATATAATAATAATAATATTTTTAATTTACAGTATTATTGTTTTGATTTATATAAACAGATACAGCATTGAATAAATACTCAAAATCACAAAAAAAAAAAATCTTACCGACCTTTGGAATGGTAGCGTATCAGGTGGGAAAATGATAGTGTACTGCAAAACAGGACTGACCCACGTATCGGACCACAAAGGGATCGCTAACTCTCTCTTGTCTGATCTCGCCTCAGCTGTGGGCTTGAAAACCTGCCAACAGCAGATAAATGCATTTAGCATGATACCCCTCCCCTCCTCTTCTCCTCCTGGTCTCCGCCAAATGCTGTGGAAGTGGAGCAAGATGCCATTTCCGATGCCTGCAGAGGGTTAGATGGCAGCCGTGATACTGCAGACTGAGCTGTGGCCAGAGGGGTAGGTGCGAGTGCATGTAAGAAAGCCAAACTGCTTCGTGTTTAGCTAGTGAGATATATTACATAAGGTGTATGAATCACCACAGAGTGGTGCATTATTCATTTACTGTCATGTTCCTATTTAATCATTTTAAAGTGTTTTTCACTTCCACGGTCCTGTTAGTCTGCTCGAAAACAGAATGATTTTGAAGCCCCTTTGTTAACACAGTGTAAAGTGTTAACAAAGGGCTCAGAAGAGCAACAGAAGCTTGTGATTAATGTGCATATTAGACATGGAGAAGTGCTTTTTATTCACAAAGGGTTTTGGCCTGAGCGCGAGACATTCACACCCTCTCATCTGATAATTGTACGATAGAGACACAGTGAATCACTCTTACCTCTTGCCCTCTTCTTATCTCGTCTCTGTCTGCCTTTTTTCAATAGCACAACACGTGAGAGCAATTGCAATTGCATTCTTCCACACACATTGATGCACACTCACTGTTGGGCATCTGGCCCTCGCTGACATTCTTTCGCCAGTGGTTTCACTGTCAGGGTGATTCAGAAATCCAAATGAAAGCTTCTATCGAACAGTGTCTGTGCGGCTAGACCAGACATCGAACTGGCAGACCTTCATTGCTCTGCTGCTCTCAGACTCACTGCATTTATGCCTCGTGGGTCACATTGTAATATTCATGGGGTCGGTGTGTGTGTGTGTGAGAGTGAGTCGAAGCATGGACACACTCTGTTTAATGTTTCGTTAAATTTTGCAGCAGGTAACTTGCAATGCGTCCATTGACATTCTACTTCCGTCACAGTACTGCTTTAATAATGCTCGACTCCCTTGACCTGGACCGTAGATAAATGTGGCCCGGGGCATTTGCATTTTTCCCATTTTACACCAAAAGCAAAGGTTTTTTTGTTCTTGTTGTTTTTTTTCTTTTCTATAATGTCAATCAGTCTTCTGTAGTGGGCTGGATATCTGATTGACCTGAACTGTTTTCACAGATAACAAGAATAAATCACAGCACTCTACTTTTAGACTTGGCCCTGGGTCCAATATAATTGGCAAGAGATTAATTAATTCTATTTAAGACATAACTAGACCTCTGGATTATTCATGCACAACCTTGTATAGGTTGTAGAAAAAAAAAATTGAGATTCATTTAATTTATTGAAAACTGCATGGAAACTGTGTTCAAGGCTGTTCATCAGCTGATCAAAAGTTTGAGACCATAGCCTTAAAAAGTGAAAACCTGCACAAATGTATGAACTTTGAACGTGGCAGGATTGTTGAGCTGCACAATCAAGGGCTCTCGCAATGCGCCACCGCTGCTGAGATTGGACGCAGTAAGACAATAATTTTACATTTTTTTAAAGATCCTAAGAGTTATGGGACAAAAAGTCAAGTGGTAGACCCAAAAAAATTCACCTGCACTGAGCCGGAGGATCTGACGGGCCTTCTCTCGCAGATGCCATCTTGTGCTTATTGGGCTGCATCAGTAAAGGCCTTAATTTAGGTCGAGGATTGGCCTGTGCCTTCACGGACAGCTCCGGTTGGATCCTCCAGCTCAGTGCAAGTGAAATTCAAAGACAGAAAGCCTTTTTGCCTTTGCCATCAGGAGATCAAGACTGTCTGAAGGACAATAAAATGAAATCCATATTTTGGTGCAGATTTTCACTTTTTAAACTTAAAGTTTTGTTCAGCTGATGAACAGCCTTCAATACAGTTTAACTGCTGTCTTCTGTAAACTGCCTACTCTCTATTTTTTAATGAGTGAAGAAAATGGAAAGAGTGTCATTTTATAACAAAACCAAACAAAAAAATAATAATTTTTCTTCTGAGAAATATATTTTCAATCTGAGTGTGAACAATAAACACAAACTATGCAGCATCATAGTCAAAATGCGATGACGTAATCACGTACACTATGGCACTTCTGTATATCCACTGAGATAAATACATAACTTTTTAAAGCATTCAGATTGGATTAGCGGTTCAAAAGTTATTAAACATTAAAGAATAACCGTTATTTTTAGCCGCGGGCGGCTGTTTCGGTCTTTGAGGGTTAACACTGAGAATGGCAAAGAATAATAACAACAGAAAAAGATTAAAAGACTTCACTTTTGTTTTTGTTTTTTGTTTTGTTTTTTCAGCCCCTACACTTCACTTAGTAACATTGAGAATCCCTGCCCTCTTGACACTCTCAACCGGCCCCTTTCATTTCATTCACTGGTCCCTCATTGCCCAAAGGGGTATTGAGCAAGACTCAAGTCTTTCATCTGTTGATAGGACAGGCACTCTAGAAATCTGAGTGTTTCTCAAGGTCTGAATGTGCTTCAATCTCCTCCTACTTGCTATATTATTAGCTCTGGACACCGAGGACCACATCCATGGGACTCACCGAGACCATCTGAACTGCTTGATTTGTCCTCACTGAAAAATATATAACATCCACCCTGTACAATATTTACTGGCAGAAATATCCATCCATCACACCTGAGAGTCTGGGAAATGTATTGGTGTCTCATAACAGTCTGCTCTTGACTCAGTGGTGGATGATTGAGAAATATCAGCCGAGTCTTAAACAGACTCCATTTTTAACCACAGCACCACGCTAGCCCATTCTCTGTTTCTTGTACTGGCTATTTATTGCTTCTCATCGATTCGTTGCTCATATTGTTTGGTGTCCCCGTGCCTTTCTTCTTCATGTTTCATAATATTCCAATTCCAGGCTCGTGTCGCCACTCGCTGCAATTTCAAAGCATATTCCGTTCTCTTTTCTCATTGGAAATAAGCTCTTTGTTGCATGTAGCATGAGAGCCGATGGATCCGAGCTCCTTCTGGGGAGAGTCGTATCTGAAGGCCGTAAATGATGTTGGTGATTGTGGGATATGGGCTTGTATGCGTGTAAGATTAATGTACGTGCTGAGTTTGGGTGTCTGCGGTAAGTTTCGTGTTACAGCGATATGGTGGCAGTCTAAGCCATTATAAATCGAGATGTCTTCAAATTGCAGGCAGTGTTAAGACGGCCAGTGTGTGTGTATGTGTATGTGACTTCTGGTCCCACTACTAAAACTCCAGTCGTGACCAGGCGCTGCCTTTATGTATTGATTCAATTTGGATGACTCTATTCACAGGGATTCTGCACTCTAGTAGATTGTGCCCTGTCTGTCTCTCTCTCTCTCTCTCTCAGGGTTGTGCAGAATTGGCTCCATTTCAGTTCATCTGTGTTCATTTGAACTAAATTGGCCATACCTCACAGGAAGTTGAGATGAAATGACAGGAAGAGGGAAAAGTAGTAATCAGAAATGACCCATTCTTCCACCTTGGTCCACAAATCAATCTGTCTATCTATCTATCTATCTATCTATCTGTCTATCTGTGATTCTATCACTATCTTTTAGGGCTGTCAATTTTAGTTCGAAAATCGATTGCACAATCTGACCAACCAAAAAAAGTTTCAAAATTTAAATAGGGAATCGATTTTAACCAAATATGTACACTATTAATTTTAAAAGAATTAAACAGTTAAAAAATATATATGTAACAAAACTCACAAACAAGCAGAAAAAGAAAATAAAGAATTCCGAAAGTGAAGAATGCGTTGTGAAAGCTAGACAGAAAATACCAGCAATTTTACGCGCCTATAAGACCTCTTATAATGCGTTGCGTTCACACCAAACGCGAATAGAGCGTCTGGCGTGAATGATTTCAGTGTTAAGTCAATGTAAAGATGCGTTTACGCGCGTTTGGAGGTCTCGCGGCGCGGTAGAAGTGAATTTGCCTCATTCGTGCATCTAGTTACAGGAGATTCTGAGTTATGAAAAGGACCATTGCAAGCTGACAGCGACCGGCTTTTGTGGTGGAAAATTGTCAGTAATACCCCCACCTTGCGTAGCTGTAATGTTACCTGACTGTCCCTGGGACTGTCCTCAGAGCGCGTCTTCTCAACATCTGGACATAGTGAATAAAAAACGCTCTGCACAGGACCCTGAAAATGTTGATCGACTTGTTTTCCTGTCCAATAAATGTGTAATGGTGTCGGTTACGTTCAAAAAAAGAAAAAAAAAAGAAAAGTCAATTTTAATTGTAATTTTTTGAACAGTTGTTTGAAATGGATTGAATCGTTATTTAAAATAATCTTGGAGATTTTTTAATTGCCTAAATCATAAATGCACCCGGGTTGAAGCCTGCACTGATGTTTTTCATTTGTTATGGCAGCCGTCCCCTATGCACATATATTTTTGCTGTTTGTTATTCTGCACAAAACTTCATGCCAATAAATGAGAAATATTGTTGACTTGTCTTTTTTTTTTTTTGACGACATGGAAAATCGATTTTGCAATCGGTTCAATGAACACTTATGTCTTAATAATCGAAAATGATTTTTTTCACAAAAGTGACAGCCCTACTATCTTTCTATATATTTTTCTATGGTTTTATCTGTTGATCGTTTTATCTTTGTCTAACATACTGTCATTCTGTCTTATTATATAAGGTCTATAAACTGTCAAACTTCTTGACAAATGTTTCTTTGTCTGCTAAAAATTTGTTTTAGTGTTTTACATTTCAGTTGATTTTAAATTGTCCTTGCATTCGGGAATTGGGTTGTAAATGGAAAAAACCTTTCTCAATTAATATTCATAAAAATCTATCAATTTCATACTAATTCATATAACCCAAATAAGTGTAATTTTAACAGCACAAGTGAAAGTTTGTCAAGAATGGTTTTAAAAAAATAAATATATTTGAATGTTGATCACACTTTAGATTAACCCTCTGGAGTCGATTAACGCGGATACGCGTTATGAGTCATTTTCTCCTGATAACCCCGAAAATAACTTAAATTACACTTTCAGTTTTAATCGTACAGATAAGAGCAATACATCAATCGAATCTGTAAAGGGTCTACTTTTTTTTGGATACAGACATAACAACAAAACACATTCACTGTTGGTATTTCCCTCAATAAACTCCTAATTTAATGCTTATTGATAGTAAGGCAGTTGTTGTAGTAGTTCTATTTAGGTGTTGGGTAGGGTTAAGGGATCTACAATATAGTTACGCATTAATATGTTCTTTATAAATACTAATAAACAGCAAATATGCTAGTAATATGCATGCTAATAAGCAACTAGTTAAAAAGTGAATCATGTTCCCTAATCTAAAATGTTATGCAGTCTTACCTGAATTTCCCAGAATGTCATTACCTTTATAAGGAATACCTTTGATTTGTTATCCAGTTAATTCCTTTTCCTGTCATTGCAAATTTCAATTTTTTTTTTCGCTGCTTCTTGAGTGTGGCCAATTCAATTCAAATTTTAATAACACTTTTCATTAAATTATTGTTTTATATATACACACACACACACACACACTGTATTGGTTGCTTCTTAACAAGTGTAAGGGATTTCCAGATGAATTTATGTTTGACTGAAAAAAAGACAGAGCACATTTTGTATTCTTGTTTCAGAAGACCACCATACGCTGCTGAAAACATGCGCACACATACGTCAGTGAGGCAGAGGAGTAATGGCCCCTCACTGCCTCTTGCTCAGACTAATGAGAATCTCAAATCTGACAAGCGGAGAGCATTTATCACACACACACACACACACACACACACGCACACACACACACACACGCTTTATGGCACCAAAGAAAGGGCGTTAAACACACATGCTCAGTCTATTTTATGCAGACACACACAAACACATTAACATACACTGTTCTTCTGTTTGTAGCTCAGGAACTTTAGTAGAGCATAAAACCTTAACGCTTAAAGGGACAATTCACCCAAAAATGAAAATTCTCTCATCATTTACTCACCTGTCAAGCTGTCAAAAAGGAAAAAAGCACACCATAAATTAGTGAATATGACTCATGCTTTATATTTCAAGGCTTACAATAGCTTTGGGTGAGAAACAGACCAAAACTTTTCCAGTAAATCCTGATTGTAGAATTTAATTTGCGCCTGTGCATATTCAACCTTCAGTGATGCAAAGCATGGTGGGGGTGCGTGAATGAAGTTTCATTATTTTTTGATGTGGAACTAAAGATGAATTTGGTTGAAGGTTCTCTCTGTAGCGCTGCTAAAATGTGTTGAGTCTAGATAATTAACTGATCATAGAAGAGATGCAAAATATTAATATATTAAATTGGTATGGTGATGGGAGCCTTAATTAGAGTGGTTTCTGAGCCACGTTTGATCTTTTAATCAGGTCTGGGTTTGAGATTTAGGGTTGGAGATTGAGATTAGGATTACATGTGGGATTATCCTATTGGAAAACCAGAGGAATCTGTGTCATCATTCAGCATGTGTTTGGAATGCCTTGTTAGCACACTGATATTCCACATAAACATACACACACACACACTCTCTCTCTCTCTCTCTCTCTCTCTCTCTCTCTCTCTCTCTCTCTTGACCAGGTGCCACCTCATAAAGTTTCCAATTAATCAGATTAAAGGAAGTGACACCAGCTGGCATCTTGTCATTAGAGAGATCAGACAGGAACAATCTGAAACCATTAAGATTTTATTTGAAATTATGTTTGTCTGTACTCACATATTCCAGATCACCACAGATCACAGAACTGATGCATTGGTAAAATATATTTTTTTTATGATGAGTGATGTCTTTATGAATTTATATATATATATTAGGGGTGTAACGATACGCGATTCGTATTGAACCGCTCGGTACGAGGCTTTCGGTTTGGTACGCGGTACGCATTATTATTACATTTCAGCCAGACCGTAATTCCTGCTTTGTTCCAAAAAACATAAGCCCTGTAGAGAACCAATTGAGTAAAAACACACTCAATATAAAGAGTTATAGAGTTCCATATAAAAAGTTACATCTTTGTATTTGTTCATAACTACTACAACAAACATTTAACATAACATTTTCATTTTTTTTTATAAGGAGCTGTTTTTGTTTTATACAGTATGCTGCTAAGAAAACACCATAGAAGATGGATAAATAGCTCCATCATTGTTCAATGTAAAAAAAAAAGAAAAAAAAAACATACTTTGTTAGTTTTAATAAATAAAACATTTTTTAAAAATCAAGGAAATTTATCTGCCAATTTTTTTCTTTTTGCTGTATCTAAAACGTACCGAACCGAACCGTGACACCAGTGAATCGTATCAAACCGAACCGTGAATTTTGTGAACCGTTACACCCCTAATATATATATATATATATATATATATATATATATATATATATATATATATATATATATCAGCTAAAACCCATCTCTTCCATCTTTATTTGACCCTCTAACTCTAGCACTCTCTATTCTAATTCTATTCTTTTAAAAAAAAAACTAGCTTTCTAATATGTTTGTATTCTTTTTCTTTTCACTTATTGTCCAAAACCAAAAAAGACCTCTAACTTGCTTGTTCTGTTCTTTTTATATTCTGTCTGTTTTCTTTTTATTTATTATATTATTTAAAAAGATAACTGAAACTTGTTATAGCACATGTATATCTTTTGTTGATTTCGATTGCTTCCATTGTCCTCATTTGTAAGTTGCTTTGGATGAAGGCATCTGCTAAATGACTAAATGTAAATATATATATATATATATATATATATATATATATATATATATATTAGGGGTGTAACGATACGCGTATTCGTATTGAACCGTTCGGTACGCCGCTTTCGGTTCGGTACGCGGTACGCATTATGTATACCGAACGGTTCGTTGGAGTAATTAATTATATTTGAAAAAAAAAAAAAAAAAAAAGAGAGAGATAGAAATATAATGATATGCGTTCAACAAGGTAGCCCAATAACCCAAACAACGTAACAGGCAACGCCCCTGACACTCCCGAAGAAGAAAAAAACACCATCTTATATGTTTATGTTAGGCTACTCAGCAGGCGCTCGCTCACTCAGTACGCGCTGAAGGCTCGTTGCAAAATAGCCAATGCGTTTAACAGACTAGAAATGAGAAGATCCCCCAATAACCAACAGGTCTGGTGTTTGGGTGCACTTTGGATTCCCTTTAAGCTATAATGGTGATGGCAAGAGAGTGGTGGATAAAAAAACAACGGTATGTCGCATCTGCAACATGACAGGGTACACCAGCGGGAATACAAAAAAAAAAAAAAAAAAAAAAAAAACACCAGCGGGAATATCTGGGATATATGCGTCAGTACTATCTGGGAAAAGACGAAAAAAAGGAGAAACATGCACGCAGCAAACTATCCCTGCAGCATTTAGACACTATAGCTTACAGGGAATCCAACCCAAACACCAGACCTGTTGGTTATTTTAGGATCTTATATTTCTGGTCTGTTAAATGCATTAGACATTTTGCAACGAGCCTTCAGCGCGTGCTGAGTGAGCGAGCGCCTTAGGGGCCGTTCACATATCGCTCCTAAAAACGCGTGGAAAACGCTAAGCGCGTCTTTCTCCTCCTTTCCAAAGCGCTCGGGCAGAAGCGCTCATGAGGCGTCTGTCTTTGCTAAGCAACAATGACGTGCTCTCTCCATGAGACGCGGAAATTTCAGCGAAGGATAAATGGATTTGCAGCTCTAAAAATCGCTTGCAGTAGCTCTGCTACTAAATTTATTTCAAAATTGCAATCCATATACAACTATGATCAGCTGTTCCTTCATCTTGGCTGAGCTCTCAACCTTGTTACGGGAAAGGATGAAGCTGATTGGTTGGTTCTTGTCACATGACCCGCGGTGCGCTTGCGGCATTCTGAAAAGTTGAGATGTTTTTACATTTTGCTGTATCTAAAACGTATCGAACCGAACCGAACCGTGACATCAGTGTATCGTATCGAACCGAACCGTGAATTTTGTGAACCGTTACACCCCTAATATATATATATATATATATATATATATGTATATATATATATATATATATATTAGTGCTGGGCAACAATTACATTTTTTAATCGCAATTAATCATTATTGTCTGTGATTTATTCACATCATGCACAAAACTAATAATGTATTCAAAAGTAGAGGTGCTCCGATCACGATCGGCCGATCGTTATGTGCATCTCGTCAGTAAAGCCGGTTTTCTAATCAGCGGTTAATTCCATCAGGTGCGTGATTTCACATAGAGCAGCTGTTACTAGACAGAGCCGTTGTTAATAGAGAAGATGCGCAAATCACGTTAATTTTCAGCGTTTATTGGCCCATCTTCTCAGTTAACAACGGCTCTGTGTAGTAACAGCTGCTCTATGTGAAATCACGCACCTGATGGAATTAACCACTGATTAGAAAACCGGCTTTACTGACAAGATGCGCATTAACGATCGGCCGATCGTGATCGGAGCACCCCTATTCAAAAGTAGTGTATTGTGCACTTTTCAGCTATAACATTTGGTTTGCAATTACTTTAAACAAATAAGGTACTTTTTACAGCAGTGTTTCTTTTACATAGTAGTAGTTAAAATATTTATTGTATCCTAAATCTCAACTTATAACATTAATGTAATTAAATTTTATTTAATATAAAACAAGCTATTTGTCACTGCCAGGACATTAACATATTTATAGAAAATATATTTTTGTTTGTCATAGAAAAACAAGTTATGGTCAGAGTACAGAGCCTCGACCATAACATTTTAACAGGCACCTTCCTATTAAAGACTGGCATGATCGCAGGACCCATCTCAGCAGAGCGCGGCGTGGGGTAAAACACTTGATGGGCAGGTAGAGACTCGTGTGTGCGGGATGCAGGAGAATAATTAGGGTGTGCTCACACTAGGCGATCTTAACGTGCCGGAACGTGTTGGTCCCCTAAAGCCTGGTTCGTTTGAATAGTGTGATCGTTCCATGATTACGAGCTCATTGCATTCTTTTCTGTTAAAAATAACAATGGACAGTAGTTTGTGAATGTTGATGCTTAGCCTAAATAATTTGAATGGGGACATCCCCTCCTGTGATCCATGATTTGTTTATGTGTATGCAGAGCCATTAACGCACGATAAAATAATTGTCAGCGTTAATCAATAAATCACGATAATGCGTTAACTTTCCCGGCCCTAATATATGTAAACCCTAATAAGATGCAAAAAATTGTTGCGACTGACCAATCCGGATCAAGTATTCCCCAGAGCTGTGTTATATATATTTATAACAATTGTGCATATCCATCTGATTAAATAATAATCTATTCATTTACTTCATAGATTTACTAGATTAAATCAAATATTTGATTTCTGACTTTCAAATGTAAATCCACTGTTCATCGTCTTTAAGTTTCTATAAATATTCAGTAATCACAAACAACTATAAGGTCATGGGAAACTCATAGCTGGTTGCTTTTCATATAGCTGATACTGGTGCTGTTTTTTATATGCTGAGTTGCTGACTGGACGTCTATTAAGGGGAAACTGACCTTGTGACCATATGGCCTGATGACCCGTCCTGCAGGGGTCCCTTACACAGCTGTGTGGCCTGAGCCTTTGAGAGCTCGCTGTAAATACTGCACTGGTAATATACTCTTTGGGTTAGAACTAGATGGGAAAATGGCAGATTGGTCTCAGGTCAGAGTGCACAGGCTTGAAATGGTGAATGCAGCAGGAGGTAGTGGCTTCAAAGAGAAGATATACTCGCCTACACACACATACACAACAGCTCATATTTGAGCATAAACTGTACCTTTCTCAACAGGACAGTGTCCGAACACGGCATCAAGTATTACTTATTTCCACAGAATTTTAAAGTGCAGTATTTTATTTATGGAAATACCTCTATAAAAAATGTAAGACATGTTTGTTTGATGAGGCCTTTGCTGCTTTGTGAGGAATATGGATTCATATTAAATGCATTTATTTTATTTTATTTTTCTCTTGCTTTATTTTGTGATCTCTCTCTTTGTATTTGTACTCTTTGGATTTGATTACGATTCAGAGGGCCTTTTGCATTTTTTTTGCATTTTTTGTTCCAGTTCTTTTAATGATAATAATAACTATATTAATCATAATATATATATACATTTGTTATAAAAAACAAAGATGCAAATAAACAGAATAATTCAAGGAAAACAAACAGCTAATGTAATGTAAATATCACTTTATAGTCTTTCGTGTATTCATTACAAATAAAGTATTTTTGATACTTGATTCCCTCTTTTTTTTATAGTTTGAATATCATTGAGACAGACGGCCTATATATTAACACCTACTGTAATGCACGGATCTAATTTTAAGTTACACATCAGATGTTTTTCCCCAACAGTTAACTAAATGTTCACTTAAGACATAACGGATTATGTTTGCACGAATGTCGCGGATGTACGTGATTAAGATCCTATTAGTGGTTTATTGCTCTTAATAACTCTTTTAACATCAATCAAGTCATACTCTCATTCCTGCATGTTCCTTTCAAAACTGAAACCAAAACATCAGTAGCAAGTTCTTTGCTTCCGATGGACAAACGCAACTCTTTCAAATGAAGCAGGTAGACCTCTTAGAAAAACATACAAATAAAGATCATAAGATGTTTAATTATTAGGTTAAGCATTGAGAATAGACAAGGGCTTTATGAACTTATTTTTGTGAAAAAACTCAAATTTGAAAAAAACTGCACATTTATTTATTTTTTTCCACTTGTCTTGCATGTAGCTCTTAATTAGCCTGTGAGCAATCAGACACATTTTGCCAGCATGGGTCACTTAAATTGTTTGAGTGATTTGATCATTTAGCAAAAATGTCAGAAAATTGTACCTCTATTCATCATGACATCTTGAAATCTTGTTTCCATGAAAACATTAAACCGTATAACCGTTTTCAACATTGATAATTGTAAGAAATGTTTCTTAAACACAAAATCTAAATATTAGGATGATTTCTGAATAATAATGTGACACTGAAGACTGAAATAATGGCAGGAGTGTTAGAATATATTAAAACGGAAGTGTTATTTTAAATTGTAATAATGTTCCAAAATATTACTGTTTAGCAATGTACAGGTATGACCATTTCAACATATTTGTTATTTAACCACAATATGAACATTAATGGATGGATGGATGGATGGATAAATAGAATAATATAGTAATAACACATGTCCCTGTTGGGGGTTTTGAACCAATGGGTGATTGTTTTTACTGAAACACATACACATTCTGTACACAGACTTTGCTGGTCATGGCTGGTTAGTATAAATCTCAGATTAAGTTGAAAGAGATGTGATTTATCGCCTGTCGCTTTGTGTCAGAGTGTCAGTGTCTGAGCGAACCACAACATCTTTAACTCAGCTCTCTCTGAGAGACTGTAAATTGAGAGCTTTGTGTGTGTTGTGTGTGTTTCTTGAGCGGAGGACAGTTTGATGAAGAGTTTAATCTTCTAAAGAAGAGTCTGTTACACTGATTTTGTGTCTCTCTTGTTCTCTTTTCCATTCCTTTATCGTTTAATGAAATACCAAGATATATTTTGTAGAAGTGTGTAAATAACGTAATGGAATCATGAAATAAATTATGGTAACACCTAGAGCTATTTGTGTGAGAGTTGCTGAGCACTGAAACATAGCAACTGGGTACAGACCTGTCACAGGAAACTAACCATCCTGAAATGACATGAGTCTTCTGCGCTGTGTGTGTGTGTCTCTCATGTCAGTCCAGCACAGCATGGTGTTTGATCACAGCTGCATGAGCGCGTGTGTGTGTGGATGAGCATCAGTGCACTGTAAAGAAACTCAACCTCCCAAATCCTTTTCACCAGGCAGGCACAGAGGCGCTGAGCTTGGCATGCCTTAGCTGTGCACCCAGGGGTCTTTCTTTCGATCACACACACATTTTTTGTGCATCCTGCTGGTGCACACTGAACTATCCATATAGAGACACATGGGAATATTATATACTTAAGTAATATCACACGAGCAAGAGTGTAGTTGTACTGAATGTGAGAAAATGGATCTGTGATTCAGCCATAGGTCACCGACAAGATTGCAAGTGCGATATTACTTTTATATATCACTGCAATATGGAATTTGGCCAGTTACTGTTTCAGATTTTTTTTTTTCTGCCAATAAAAGTATTGAACATGTTTTCCCAGAAGGCCAACAATTCACTAAAAATGTTTTTATTATTATTATTATTGGTCTTATGAAGTATTCTAATTTGTTAATTTATTCTAATTAGTTGAGAATTGGTGGGTTTTTGTTAAATTTGAGCCAAAATCATCACAATTAAAAGAACCAAATACTTAAACTACTTCAGTCTGTGTGCATTGAATTTATTTAATACACGAGTTCCACCATTTACTGAAATAAATGAACTTTTCCATGACATTCTAATTTATTGAGTTGCACCTGTAAGCTGCACAGCGCAGCTTTGTTTACAGCGGTGAACAAGGAAACACAATATTGCTGCTGTTCCTTAAGCTCAACCTGCTGTCAGTGAGTTGTCAGTCAGTCTGTCTGCTGTTTTTGTTTTGTGCAGGTATCTTATGTACCCTAATTTCACATATCTAAAGTCAGACGATTCTGTTTTTGCCTTAAATCTTGAAACTATTCAATCGAATTCATTAAAAAAAAAACTCCTGCTGTATGTGTAGCATCTTTGTTTTGTTCAGGATTAATAATTAATTCAGTTAATGCCTCTAATTTCAAATGGCTACAGATACTTTTGTTTTAAGCCAGTTTGCCTGTTATAGAGCAAATAAACAACAAATAAATTTGCTTAAAGAAAAAAAATTGTGATCAGTATAGGAGCTGGCTTGTAAAAAAAAAAAAAAAAAAGAAAAGAAAAATAAGAATCAGAATCAAAATCAGCCGTGAAAAATCATGATCGAGATCAATCGAAATCATGAGAAAACGGACACAGAAACAGAAAATGGTGCTTTTAAAAATGTCTTTATATCTGTAGACACCCTGACAATTTCTTCCACATTTTCTTTTCTTTCTTTCGATGTTTCCTTTGTATGCCCTCTTTCTTTCTTTCATACACAATTAGTTTTGTACACTCTTTCTTTCATTCACACATTTTGTTCCACTTTCTTACTCCTCAGTGGCTAGAACATTCTGGTTCTTAAATATGACATAAGTACCTTTTTAAATGAAAGTTTGTGGGATTTTTCAGACCTGTTTTATTGTTTGCCTTTCCCCGTTTACGCAACAAACCACATGGGTTCTAGATCATGTCTGTTGCACAAACACTTACCAAACACCACTGATGACAGAGGACTGAGCTTGCTGTCATCCACACATCTTACTCTGTTCTGTACATCATTACATCAATACTGAACTAAATGCAGAAATGCAGCACCAGCTTATAACAAATCAAAGTGCTCAGCATCTCAAATCTCACTGTGTTTATTGGAATGGAGTATGTTGTATGACTGTCGTATAAGCCTTGTTGGTGTCCTGATGTCTCCTTATGAGATCAGACCTGATCTCTCGTTCTCTCTCTCTGGATCACTATCTAATTGGAATGGTTTCATGCTGTGCTTGCTTAAACAGAGAGAAAGAGAGAGAGAGAGTGTCGGGCAGCTTTCGACAGCCTACACTGCATTTCTTTGATCAAGACTCTTCTAGTTCCTCCTCCCAAAATCTTCACTTACCCCTGCACACAACCACCCACTCCATGAGATCCTCTGGGAGAACTCCTGGAAGTCTACGTGTGCATCCGTGAAGACTATAGCAGTCGGCCCCTAGGCTGTTTGTGTGTGTGTGTGTGTGTGTTAAGAAGCAGAATTGATAGTAAAAATAGACCTGCACATAAAAACTTTGAGGGAAAAACGTGTTTTCCTCCCTCATCCTCCACCAGCACATACACTTCGCCCTCCAATTATAATACCCGCCGCAGGACGACGGCTCCAATTTCTGTCAATACAGAGACAGGTAATGCCTCTAAATAACAACCTTAAATATTAATGATAGAGGGGGAGAGAGGATGGGGATCAAGAAAAGAGCGCATTTTACATTCATAACTTTTAAAAGTCAAAGAAGAATGTGAAACAATTTGCAGGGAAGACTGCATAATTTTGGACTTTCTGTTAGAAGAGGTTGCCGTCAGGTCATCCTCAGGAAAGAAAAGCTGAATTGATTTTCCTCTCCGGTGGAATGACTGATTTGCAAAATTAATGTGTGCTGCATCAAGTCCGAAGGCTGATGAAAATAGACGCAAGGCAAGCAGGGGACAGATCGGTGCCGCTCCACTAATGCCGTCTGCCTGGCTTGGCGACAGCGAAGGAGAGTCCCGGCAGTTCTCGTATCGATCCACACGGCCACTGTCTGCCGGCTGGCACGGATCCCTCTCTGATGTCTGGTCGACATCTGGCTGGAGATGTCGTTTCAAGAGAGAAGCGTCAATTCAGCTGCAAGTTTGTTTGATGCTTATCAGGATGTAGCCACAAAACGTCTGTTGGAGAGTAATTGCCACGATGGGTGTCATATGCATCACTGAGCGGTACGTGGCAAGATGTGACGCATCACAAGCCAACTTTCATGCTAATCGAGATGCACATTGACGTATGCTGACAGCCAGTCCTTTCGGAATTTCAGCGGGAAATAGGATGAGCAGGAATTGAATGAAGACTGATTGTGCTCCTTCCCACCACCGTTCCCAGCAGAGGCAGTAAGCACAGCCCGCTGCGGCCCCCCGGCATTGTTCCTCCCATGAACTGACCTTGTCAAAAAGGCAGAACCCTTGTGGCCGGAGCCGATCGCTTTTTCCTCAGGGATTGGCTGACTGGCATTGATAGTGAGAAAGTCACGACCTCTTGCTGACAGACCATGACACTAGATGCCTCTGATTCAGTGCAGTCTTAGTCAGTTTGTTTAGGTAGGTTTATGACTTTAGTTTTAAATATATAACAAAAAAAACACATTATTATTATTATTGTATTATGTATTTATTTATTAAGATTCAGTATAGTTTTACATTTCATCCTGATACTCATGAAAAACTGCACCATACTCAAAATAATAACACTGATGTTAAAAATGTCTCAATAACACAGCATATTGCAGTACTTGCTGTCAACGGAATGAGCTATAAAATGTGCCATTACTGCTGCTTCTAGCATCTGGCATCTCTGGGATATTTATGATTCAGCAGTATGTACTGGATCCACTCAGATCTCGTGTCAGATGACCCGACCCAGAGAGCAGTACAAAGTTAACAGGAAAGTACTTTTTTTTTTTTTTTTTTGGATCACCATTTTGATCAAATTAGCAAATATTTTATTTCATTTTTATGTGCAAATAGTCTGAAGTTTGTAGTCAAGCTTGGGATATTAATTGGATAAAAATAAATCAGTCATTTTCTCTATTTGTATTGCTATTTAGTTTTTGTATATATTTTGTTGCAAACTTATAATTTTAGATTAGTGCTCTTGCTGTCCACAAAAGATTATTTTTTTTTTTTAAGCTTTTTTTTTTTTTTTTTTTTTTACACAGATTACATTTTTTTTGTCTCTCTTGACTACAGTAACCTTGGCACGCACAGGGAGAGAGAAGCGACCAGTGAGGATTCTTCCATTGCATTTTTCATCTAATCCCAATTGGGGGTCAAAGTGTTTCCAGTCTGTCAGCTGTTTGTCATTCTGTCTATCTCTCTCTATGCTCATGAGAAGACTTTGCTGTCTGCCACACTGGTATTGTCTGTATATTAATATCTTTCTGGGTTCCTATGGTTACCAAAGTTGCCGCTCTTATCCCATCTTACACTGATATTGTTCAGAGTAGATTAATACTTAAATATGTGGCTTGGGATGAGGGCGAGTGTGTCTGTTTTATGAGGCGTGATAATAGCCCCTTAACTCTGTGCTGTCAGATGTACCCCCCCCCCCCCCTCCACCCCCCTCTCTCCTCTCTCTCCGTCATCTGCTCTGCAGGGGCAGACCCTTAATAATTGCCCGACACTCCTTAAGTCCAATTCTAATTTAGCCCAGCAACAGCAGGGTGGTCAGTCACTGGAAATCTAATTAAGGGGCTCCTGTGTGTGCGTCCATATATGTGTGTGTGTGAGATGGCGAATGAAATGACTGATAGCACAAAGGAAGCCATTTGGATCAGGGTTTAAAACACAGTCAGAATATGTGCCAGGAATATCTGGCCTTTAAAAGCCTGCTCGAGCTATTCCTACCTGAATACTGACCTAATTGATTTTGATTCAAAAACAAAACTGGGTAGAGGTTTGTAATCTGTTGATGCACACGTCTGCCTGCTAGGTGACCCTTGGATCACGTGATGATGTCATGGGACAGGTCTGTGATAGTGATTGGTTGTTTTTGAATAAACAGGCCAATGGGTGCGGTCTCAAATCAACAATGTCTTCTTTGTGGTGCGAAAGTCACACACACACACAGACACACACTGTGTTACGGTTTCCTGCTTGTTTTTCTCTCCTCTAACTAAGAGCCCATAAGCTGCTTCGTTAATTTATTTGTTTTTGTTTTTCTCAAGAGCTGTTGATCAGTTCCTGACATGCTCATTCGTCAGACTAAAGATGAACCAGAGTTCATGTTTGTCCCTTTTTTTTTTCTTTTTTTTTTTATGTGATTCACTTTTTCTTTCAGCCTTTTTTAGCTCACCAGCTCAGAAAAACTGCTTTTATTCTAGTGATTCAAATAGTAGCACAGGCCCAAGATCATTGGTGTGATTCACGAGGAATGTGTGAAACGATTATACCTAGAATGCTACGCAAGTTTAATAAGCATGTTGGCTAAATGTAAATGCCAGCATATTTGTTCCAGTTTGTGTGAGGAACATTAGGATGGAGTCGGCTCCTGTTCTCCTGCCCAGAGACCCGGATGCTGTCTGTATGCTTCAGCAGCAATTAGCCTCAATCTGTGTGTGACAAACAGGCATTCAGTGCAGCTTTCTCATCATTGCAGGGTTGAAGCGTATAATTTAAAGTGCTAGTGCAATAATGTAGACTAATCAGCTGTGTTTATCTGCGGACAGAACCTTCTAGAGCACATCCACACCCTTTTTCCACTGAAATGAGACTGGTAACGTGCCTGAATGCACGTATATGTATGTCCATGTATAATATACTATATGAATTTTTTTTTTTTTTTTTTTTGAGATTTACAAACAGTTACATTTAATTGTTATTGTAGTGTGTGTTACATATCAGTACAGGTAATCTAAATGTAAAACTAAGGAGTTGCATGAATAAACATCCAATTTTTGCCAATACCGATAACTTTGAGAGTGACTACTACTGGACATATATAAATCCTTACCGAATTAATCTCAAATCCTGTTTTCCATCCCAGATCTGCATTATTTTTGGTGGAAATGTTCTGAACAGTTTCATCATCGGACAACTATTTTCCCAAGGGTTCCAGATGGCTCATTGAACACATGCAGGGATTTTTTAATCTTACCAACTCAGAATGAAGTTCTAGAATCTCCAACTGGATTCTAGGATCTCAATAAGTATTGTGAGGGAGAGTCTGGCCTCTGCCCCTGTTCAGAGCTACTTGTGGGTCCCTGACAGCGGGGTTGCTGGGTAATGGGCTGTGGAGAGCCAGAGCACTAATGTGCTTAATCGTGTTTGAAATGACAGAGGAGCCCAGGGACACCAGACTTTATTATGTTGGACCATGTATACAGAGAGGAGACTCATTCAATTTCTGCTTCTGAGGGTGTGAAAGGGTCTCAGAGTGGAAGGCAGGGAGAGTGAGCGAAGTGTGTCCTTTTTATGCGTTGCTTGGGACAAAAGGGGGTGAATCGCATTAAAGAGTACCTAACTCTTATTTGAATTAAAAATCATGTTACTCTCTCACTTCTTGGCTGACTTGATGTTCCCTTAAGCAGGTATTAAACCGCTGACGGAATTTAAATTCATCCGTGTAAGATTTTAATCGTAATTTTAATCATGAGCCAGCAGTGATAAAAGCTGGGCTTGTTAAACAGAGTCGACCTGTAAATGAATGTAGATCCTTTAAAAGCGATAAAACGGTGTAGGTCGCGTGCTATAAAAAGCCGCTGTTCTCTTCCCATCAAGATTTCCGTTTTGGCCTCTGCAAGTGTTTTTTTAAGTGCAGAAAGAGAGGGAGTGATGCACGGAGCCCTCAGTGAGCCAAGGAGCTGTTGGTAAATCCAAATGAATGTTGGATAATCAATTCCAATTCCTAACTCAAACTTCAGTGTGACCTCTTTCCTCCCCGCCACTGAAACAACTCTACCTCATTTTCCGAGGACCCGCAATGGGGCACAACACCCTGCCCACATCAAGCCAACTGAGAGCCAGCGCTGACCCGGTGGAGGAAGCGAGGGATAAGCAGGGGTTTAGTCACATATCGACAGCTGTCTGCTCATCAGTGTTTTGCGTCTCTTCAAACACCACATGAATGCACACTGATTAGAAGAGCAAGAGAGATGCGAACAGTTTGCAAACATGCATACACATTATGCCACCTGCCTGGAAAACAAGTGGTAAACTACTCGGTGTGCTTTGCAAGTTTTGACTTTCTTTTGTGAAACACGTATGGTAATATTGGTAGGATTTCAAAATAAAGAAATAAATAAAAATCGTTTTGTGGAAAAATTAGGGCTTCCCCCCTAATAGTAGACTAACTTTTAGTTGATGAGAAGAGGCTTGGTCAACAAAAATGTTATCAGTGCCTTAGTCACAGAAAAAAAATCCACAGGAAGTGGTGAGGTCATGCAATCCTTGACAGACAGATTGTTAACAGCTGGATTTTGTGTTAATACAGTACATCCAAATGCTCACCTATCGTTCATCGACCTCAAATAGCTTATCATTTGAAATAAGTAGTAACAACTTTACATGGCCGCTCAATCTAAGCCCCTACGTTGATTTGTGTTCACTCACTATAACAACAAATCTTTGCGCTTTTGTAAAATAATGAAAGTAACAGTATGCGCTATTTGCCATCTCTGACTAATTTTTTCCCTGACACATTCATCATCATTACTACTGCCAGTGTGCTGTGGCAACTAAAGGCTCATTAGCATAGTTGAGGGCAGCCCTGTAATCTTCAAATTACTCTTCTATTTTATTATATTTTAAAATGTTAATTATTCCTGTGGTGACAAATAATTTTTGGAACACTTGGAGATTTAAGCATTCTTTAATTAATAGAAAGTTAAAAAGAACTGATTTTAAAAATAAATATTTGTAACATTGTAAATGATTATAACATTTATAGAAAATAAAAAAAATCTGAAAGAAATATCTAACAACAACCAAAATGTTAATGACCTCAAACTTTTAAATGACTTTTATAGCACTATAGAAGAATGTCCAAACTGCTGTGTCCTGTACGATAAAAGTGAATGGTGACAATGCTGTAAAATTTGTGAATAATTATTTCAGCCAATTTCTTACACAAATATCATATGGCTTCACAAGACTTGGTTTGTAGTGCATAAGTCATGTGTACAACTTCTATGGTGTTTATTGCTTTTTTAATTTATCCCCGTCCGTT
Source organism: Carassius gibelio (assembly GCF_023724105.1). Classification (NCBI taxonomy): domain Eukaryota; kingdom Metazoa; phylum Chordata; class Actinopteri; order Cypriniformes; family Cyprinidae; genus Carassius; species Carassius gibelio. Next base: position 11,037,187 of record NC_068386.1, on the reverse strand, counting down.
TTTATTGCATGGACAAGTGCTGCTCCATCATTCTACTAAACCACTCTTTTGATGTTTTACAGAATAATGAAGTGTCATATTGGTTTGGACCAAAATAAGTAACTGGTAAATGGTAAATTTTCATTTTCTGGTTAATCATTTTAATGTAAATGGATGTGGTCTGATTTAGACAGATTTGGCTTTAAACTCAGCGGTGTGCTACATATAAATTCTTGGAATTAACAGTTTTCTACAGTTATACTGTAAAGCCTATACCAAAACGTCCTGAGATTTTAATTGAGCTCAAAGGGAAACCTTGTGAGTGGGTCAAGCTCCCCCATTGAGGAAGACTACTTTGTGTGTTTTCCACAAGGTCATCAAACAACCGCAGTGAGAATATTTCATCAAGCACGGTGAGTAATGGCTTCTCCTACAATTGTTATTTGCACCTCTTGCCACATGTACAGTTTATCTATCTCTGTCGCTGATGAGGGATTCACATGTGATAAATGCAGGGAAACAGTTAGGCTGACAGAGAAGATTTCAGAATTAGAGACACGCATCCAAACTTTAATTGAGGACAGTAAGAATGTTAGGGCTCTAGATATGGCTTTGGATGCGTCTAGCTCAGGGATTCCTGTACATTGTCCGGTTCCAGCAGAGCCCCTGCAGCAGGGCAACTGGGTGACGGTGAGGCAGCGTAGTCGTGGGTCAAAACACCGCTCTTCTGTTCCGATCAAAACATTAAACAGGTTCTCCCCACTCAGTGATGCACCCACTGAGAAACCTGATGAAAGTGCTCTAGTTATTGGCGATTCTATTGTACGGAACGTGAATATAGAGACACCAGCCACCATAGTCAAATGTTTACCGGGAGCCAGAGCGCCTGACATCTTGGCAAATTTAAAAGTGCTGGCTAATGCTAAACGTAAATACAGTAAGATTGTTATTCATGCCGGCGCTAATGATGTTCGACTTCGCCAGTCGGAGATCACTAAAAATAACTTTAAAGAGGTGTGTGAACTTGCAAGCACGATGTCAGACACTGTAATATGCTCTGGTCCCCTCCCTGCTTACCGTGGTGATGAGATGCATAGCAGATTGTCATCACTCAATGGCTGGATGTCTAAGTGGTGCCCACAGAATAACATAGGTTATATAGACAATTGGACGAGCTTTTGGGGCAGACCTGACCTGTTTAAAAGAGATGGTCTTCATCCCTCCTGGGGTGGCGCCACTCTTCTGTCTAGAAATATGGCAAATAGTCTTAGTGTTTATACTTGACTAACTGGGGCCCAGGTCAGGAAGCAGACAGACTGGCTAAACCGACCGTCTGCTAGCTGCCTCCCATCACAGAGGTCAGTTAATTCTCAGCACATAGAGACTCTTTCACCTAGATATCACACTATAGAGACTGTGTCTGTTCCCCGAACTAGAAAATACAAAAAACGTCCAAACCAAGTTAAGGTTAACAATTTAATTGAGGTTCAACAAATAAAAAACAAATGCAATATGGATAAACAAATTATAAAGATTGGCTTATTAAATATCAGATCCATTTCTACGAAAACACTTTTTGTAAATAATATGATAACTGATCATAATATAGATGTGCTCTGCTTGACAGAAACCTGGCTAAAACCTGATGATTACATTATTTTAAATGAGTCCACCCCCCAAGATTATTGTTATAAACACGAGCCGCGTCTAAAAGGCAAAGGGGGAGGAGTTGCTTCAATTTATAATAACGTTTTCAGGATTTCTCAGAGGGCAGGCTTCAAGTATAACTCGTTTGAAGTAATGGTGCTTCATATAACATTATCCAGAGAAACCAATGTTAATGATAAATCCCCTGTTATGTTTGTACTGGCTACTGTATACAGGCCACCAGGGCACCATACAGACTTTATTAAAGAGTTTGGTGATTTTACATCTGAGTTAGTTCTGGCTGCAGATAAAGTTTTAATAGTTGGTGATTTTAATATCCATGTCGATAATGAAAAAGATGTATTGGGATCAGCATTTATAGACATTCTGAACTCTATTGGTGTTAGACAACACGTTTCAGGACCTACTCATTGTCGAAATCATACTCTAGATTTAATACTGTCACATGGAATTGATGTTGATAGTGTTGAAATTATTCAGCCAAGTGATGATATCTCAGATCATTATTTAGTTCTGTGTAAACTTCATATAGCCAAAATTGTAAATTCTACTTCTTGTTACAAGTATCGAAGAACCATCACTTCTACCACAAAAGACTGCTTTTTAAGTTATCTTCCAGATGTATCCGAATTCCTTAGCATATCCAAAACCTCAGAACAACTTGATGATGTAACAGAAACTATGGACTCTCTCTTTTCTAGCACTTTAAATACAGTTGCTCCTTTACGCTTAAGAAAGGTTAAGGAAAACAGTTTGACACCATGGTATAATGAGCATACTCGCACCCTAAAGAGAGCAGCCCGAAAAATGGAGCGCAGCTGGAGGAAAACAAAACTAGAGGTATTTCGTATTGCTTGGCGGGAAAGTAGCATATCCTACCGAAAAGCATTAAAAACTGCTAGATCTGATTACTTTTCTTCTCTTTTAGAAGAAAACAAACATAACCCCAGGTATTTATTCAATACAGTGGCTAAATTAACGAAAAATAAAGCCTCAACAAGTGTTGACATTTCCCAACACCACAGCAGTAATGACTTTATGAACTACTTTACTTCTAAAATCGATACTATTAGAGATAAAATTGCAGCCATTCAGCCGTCAGCTACAGTTTCGCATCAGACAGTGCACTATAGACCCCCTGAGGAACAGTTCCACTCATTCTCTACTATAGGAGAGGAAGAATTGTATAAACTTGTTAAATCATCTAAACTTACAACATGTATGTTAGACCCTATACCATCTAAGCTCTTAAAAGAGGTGCTTCCAGAAGTCATAGGTCCTCTTCTGACTATTATTAATTCCTCATTGTTATTAGGACATGTCCCCAAAACCTTCAAACTGGCTGTTATTAAGCCTCTCATAAAAAAGCCACAACTTGACCCCAGAGAACTAGTTAATTATAGACCAATCTCGAATCTCCCTTTTCTGTCCAAGATACTAGAAAAGGTGGTATCCTCACAATTATATTCCTTCTTGGAGAAAAATGGTATATGTGAGGATTTCCAGTCAGGATTTAGACCGTATCATAGTACTGAAACTGCTCTCCTTAGAGTTACAAATGATCTGCTCTTATCATCTGATCGTGGGTGTATCTCTCTATTAGTTTTATTGGATCTTAGTGCTGCGTTTGACACAATTGACCACAACATTCTTTTGCATAGACTTGAACACTTTGTTGGCATCAGTGGAAGTGCATTAGCATGGTTTAAATCGTACTTATATGACCGCCATCAGTTCGTAGCAGTGAATGAAGATGTATCATATCAATCACAAGTGCAGTATGGAGTACCTCAAGGCTCAGTTCTAGGGCCGCTACTCTTCACGCTTTATATGTTACCCTTGGGAGATATCATCAGGAAACATGGTGTTAGCTTTCACTGTTATGCTGATGATACGCAGCTCTATATTTCCTCGCAGCCCGGTGAAACACACCAATTTGAAAAACTAATGGAATGCATAGTCGATATAAAAAATTGGATGACGAGTAATTTCTTACTGCTAAATTCAGAAAAAACAGAGGTGTTAATCATAGGGCCTAAAAACTCTACTTGTAATAACCTAGAACACTGTCTAAGACTTGATGGTTGCTCTGTCAATTCTTCGTCATCAGTTAGGAACCTAGGTGTGCTACTTGATCGCAATCTTTCCTTAGAAAGCCACGTTTCTAGCATTTGTAAAACTGCATTTTTCCATCTCAAAAATATATCTAAATTACGGCCTATGCTCTCAATGTCAAATGCAGAAATGTTAATCCATGCATTTATGACTTCAAGGTTAGACTACTGTAATGCTTTATTGGGTGGTTGTTCTGCACGCTTGGTAAACAAACTACAGCTAGTCCAAAATGCAGCAGCAAGAGTTCTTACTAGAACCAGGAAGTATGACCATATTAGCCCGGTCCTGTCCACACTGCACTGGCTCCCTATCAAACATCGTATAGATTTTAAAATATTGCTTATTACTTATAAAGCCCTGAATGGTTTAGCACCTCAGTATTTGAATGAGCTCCTTTTACATTATACTCCGTTACGTCCGCTACGTTCTCAAAACTCAGGCAATTTGATAATACCTAGAATATCAAAATCAACTGCGGGCGGCAGATCCTTTTCCTATTTGGCGCCTAAACTCTGGAATAACCTACCTAACATTGTTCGGGAGGCAGACACACTCTTGCAGTTTAAATCTAGATTAAAGACCCATCTCTTTAACCTGGCATACACATAACATACTAATATGCTTTTAATCTCCAAATCCGTTAAAGGATTTTTAGGCTGCATTAATTAGGTAAACTGGAACCGGAACACTTCACATAACACCGTACTTTCTACATCATTAGAAGAATGGCATCTACGCTAATATTTGTCTGTTTCTCTCTTGTTCCGAGGTCACCGTGGCCACCAGATCCAGTCTGTGTCCAGATCAGAGGGTCACTGCAGTCACCCGGATCCAGTACGTATCCAGACCAGATGGTGGATCAGCACCTAGAAAGGACCTCTACTGCCCTGAAAGACAGCGGAGACCAGGACAACTAGAGCCCCAGATACAGATCCCCTGTAAAGACCTTGTCTCAGAGGAGCACCAGGACAAGACCACAGGAAACAGATGATTCTTCTGCACAATCTGACTTTGCTGCAGCCTGGAATTGAACTACTGGTTTTCGTCTGGTCAGAGGAGAACTGGCCCCCCAACTGAGCCTGGTTTCTCCCAAGGTTTTTTTCTCCATTCTGTCACCGATGGAGTTTCGGTTCCTTGCCGCTGTCGCCTCTGGCTTGCTTAGTTGGGGTCACTTCATCTACAGCGATATCGTTGACTTGATTGCAAATTAAAACAGACACTATTTCAACTGAACAGAGATGACATCAATGAATTCAATGATGAACTGCCTTTAACTATCATTTTGCATTATTGAGACACTGTTTTCCAAATGAATGTTGTTCAGTGCTTTGGCGCAATGTATTTTGTTTAAAGCACTATATAAATAAAGGTGATTGATTGATTGATTGATTGTGACAAACGAAATTATTGTTGGCTAGTTAATGTCCGTTCCATTATTGAATCTCTATTATTGAATTATTGAACTCTCTTTTGGTTCCAAACTTTAAAATCAGTACACATTGAAGTTCTGATTTGAACTAATCTATAGTGCAGTATTTTCAGTTTTTTTTGTGTCTGTACATAATGTTTGCAAAGAATTTTAACAGAGCTTTGAAAGATTATCTACCCCTCAACTGCTCTTTGTGGTTGAAGTTCATTCTTTAACTAAAGTCAGACTGGCATACCATAAAAAGTCTTGTCAATGTTATTGATTAGCATCTGGTATACGGTCAAGCAAATAGTAGAAGTATTACACAATTAAGGTGATTTGTTTTCTTTGTGAACAGTAAATGCTATGCTGCCTTAAAACTTGGCTGAAATCATCTCAACCAACTTTGAGAATCATTGTGCCAAGACTTGTAAACCATTGCTGGAACCTGGATTTATTTAAGGCTGGCTGTGATTTGCAGAGCTTTACAGAGACTGAGAGAGTGAGCTGAGGGGAAGTAATTAAGTCCAAATCCATTTAGGTCATTTAATTAATTGAGGGACACGTTCACTGGTTTCCCAGTTCTATCACTGTTCACATCAGCTTTGAGTGCTGATTGAGATGCCATTTGGAGCATGTATTAATGGCAGCAGAGAGAGCAGCTTGGAGGAATGGGCTGTCTGGTCTTATCTGTGCGACTTCGCTGAGGTCTCAGACTTTTGGGTCTCCAAAGAGTGCTTCGCCTTGAGCAAAAGGGACATCTTTATATTGAAAACTATTAAGGCAGGAGTTTATTAAGGATTAATTTGACCTAATTCCTTTGAGGTTTTTAAATATCTTTGAAGTTTTTTCTTTTTTGGATTTGATCTAAACGCTAACCTTAAAGTCGGTGTGGAATGAAAATTCATCCATTTATTAAATGCATATTATTGATCTCATTGTGAACTATTTATCCATAAAAAAATTTTTTCATCAAAATGTCAATAGTAGATTTTCCAAAATTACAGATTTGACTCTAATGTATGCCAATCCATTTGTCTGCCTAAACTTTAATTTATCTCATACAATTGGTGCTATGTTTTTTTTTTATACTGTATTCATACGTTTTCACATGATTTCTTCCCCATTGTCAATTCCATGAAAAGCAACACAGCTTTGGTTGTGGTTCTGCAGTCATAAGACATCCGGATGGTACAATTTGTGCATATCTGTCATGATCCTTGTTTGTTTCCATATAAAAACGACCCCATGATCCTTTCAGCCTCAATCTGGGGAAGTTACTGTCTCACATTTTGTGCTGTAGTAGTTACAGAAGAGCATGTGTTTTCCTAAGTGTGTGGCATATGCTCCGTCAGAAGCACACACTGCCCTGTCCCTTTCTTTTTTTGCCCATTGTATTATGTAGAATAACCTGATGCTAAACTCATTAATGCCCGTATCTCAGTCAATTATGAATCTAATGAAAACATTAAAAGCGTTCATTAATAATTCCGCCTATTTTCAGGACTTTATTAGGACTCTTTGGCAGGAGACTTAAATTTTTCCCATTGCCCTGAAAATAAGTTTTTGATCCATCCCTGTTGGACTTGTGTAAAAATTGACAGACTGAGACGGCATCCCAGAAGCCTTTGCGGTTAATTGAGTCAAGTCACCTGTGAAAGACTGTACAGTTTGAGTCAATGAGCCAGGTGCCCTCCAGGTTGGGGCCCATATAAAATAACCTTGTGTTCTCACTCACTTAGTCCATCTCTCTTTCTTTCCTGAGTTCCGTTTCTCCATTATTACATTGAGCATGTTAATAAGAGAAACATTGTCTAAATCTGTGACTTCAGGGTGCTTAAATAAATAACATTTAATTGAAAGTATAGGTAAAAGTGAAAATTCAGTCATTATTCACTTACTTTGTTGACAAACCCATCTGAGTTATTTCTTCCAGAAAGAAGAATTGCGCTAGTTGCTATTTCCAATGTAGTTCACATTTCTTTCAAGCTTCAAAAATGAAGCAAAATAACCATAATAGTATCCTAAATGCAGTACAGTACATGTGAATCAAGTCTTCTGAAGCTTTTATATACCATTTTACAACACTTTCTGAAGCTTAAAATCCTTCAAATCATTGTAATTGTATGTAAAAGAGCAGCTAGCGCAAATTCAAAAAATTCTTCTTTTGCTTTCCACAGTCATACAGGTTTTGAATGACATGCCAGTGACTTTCAAAATCATTCTGTCACATGTGCAAGTTGTTCAGTCAGGTAGAAACACAAAAATTATTTTTAGTGATGTTCGCAGTGACCATTTTTAAAACGGCCATTGTAATGATCGTTCCTATTTGTTGTCTTTTCAGGTGGTGTTCAGTCTACTCTGGGTCATGCTGTGTGGCTGACTCCTATGCTCTAGCTGAAATGAGGTTGGTGATTTTGGGGTCGCGGCCCCTCTTGGCCTTGACCTTCATGCTCACCCTCACCTGCCTAAAACATCTGTGCCATGGTGCGCCGCCCTTCCCTCAGGACCTGGAGCCCATCAGCACCGTCGGTAGTGAACGTAAGTATAAAACTACAAAACACCAGCAGTTCCTGGGATAAAAGTGAGATTATTTCTCCAATTTATTTTTAACTTAAGACATACAAAGAGTGTTGAAACCTCAGTTTGTTTTCACATCTTCATAATTCAATCGTGGCAATTGGAATTATGAATGCTTTATCTTGCAAGATATATTGCAATAGGCGCATTTAACCGTATCCAGAGTTTGAAAAGTAAACCTCTTGCCAAGCAATTAGGTCTTGGCAGGCTTAACGCGTTTCACATGCCAAATACGTATATCAGCAGCCATGGCTGCCAAGTCCATCCTCACTCCACCTTCCCATTCCCAGCCATAATCTACCCCATCCTGATTCTTCTCCCCACGCTACTCCCCAGCTTCCAAACCCGCTGGGTCTGAGAGAGCAGCTTTACTCGAAGCTGCTGTGAAGTTGTTACTAATTGACAAATAAAAACTCCTCAGTTTTGGCTGTGTAGCAAACAGCGGGGTATGGAGAGGCCAACTCAATTGCAAATGAAGTGTTATAGAAGTCTTTACTGTTTTATGTTGATATTTTGTTCACAACTAATTTTTATAAAGTCCATACAACCCAGCAAAATATTGTTCATAATTCTTTAGAAAACCAAAAAGTGTTATTTTACGTTGATTTAGTTGAAGTTGTGGCTTAGTGGCTGGGTTTTGAGACATTCAGAACACGTTTTCTTTCTTCTGTGGAACACAAAGAAGTATTTTTAAGTTTGGAAACCAAATATATTTTATTATACATCCAATGGAAACTGAAACTGTTTGTTGACCAGCATTCTTCAAAATATCGTCTTTTATTTATTTACATATTTTTTAAAGCTATTATTTTCAATTTCATTTTTCTTTTCTTTTCTTTTTTCCCCCGGAAGAAAGTACAGTAAATCATACAGAAGCCAGCATTTTCTGTTTTGGTTGAACTATAAATCATGTGGGTTCTTAAAGTTGCTATCTGCTGTAGCTTGTGGTCCCATTTTTACATTCATTTCCTATAATTTTTAACTTTCAAACACAGAATTCAGCATGGATGTACCATGATTGACAGGAGAGGCTCGGGGTATCATGTTCGAGCAGATACAGGAGCTTTGCAGCGTCCTTTGTTCTGCTGAAACAACTGGACCACATTTGAGAGAGCTGGACTCAGAGCCATTGGTGTACAGATAGCTGGGGCTAATAGAGCTCTCCAAAAAGAACATCACACGAGTAATGAGACCCATTCATCAACCATTACCGCCTGTGTGTGTTTATGTGCTTGCCATATGTGTATGTGTGGTTTTACATCCTGAGACTTGGCTCAGTTGTACAACTTCTACACATTGTAACCTTTAAGCCCATTAGATGGCCGCATCCGTATTCATACTGTAGCTAAATATGGTTGTCACTCCTCTTCTGAGTGCTAAATACTGTCCTGTTTACACAATATTTTTAGGACAATGACAACTGCAACATGCAACCAACAGTAACAAGCAGTGTTTTGTTTGTGCTTGTCAAAGTGATGCTTTGCAACAACATGTTTGGCTTGGACTGTAATGTAAGGTTTGCTCTGCAGCACAGGGATGGTGGGAGCAGCTACAGTGCACAGAGACCATCTCGTAATATGCAAATGAGTCAAGACTGGTACCTCAATTTCAGTTATTTTTCTAACACCTCACCTCAGAAGAGCTGTCAGCTACTGGCATAACTGCATTAACAACTAGTTATTCAGTTTTCTTCTGTACACAGGACACATATTTAATGCATAATTTGATTGTGATCGTCACTATCTTAATTCTCAGGAGTTAATTTCATTGTTGAATTGGGTTTTCATTGTACAGAAGTTAACTGAACAACTAGTTCTTAGTAGGTGTATTTGCATATTTATATCTCTCTCTCTCTCTCTCCACCCATCGATGGTCCCATCAGCCCTGTGGTCTTTGTACAGCCCACACATAACAGGTGGAAAATAACCAGCAACTTTAACAAAACATGGAAAACAAGCTTTAACAAATCATTGTGTCTCTGTTCACACTGTTGGCATCCATGTTTATTAAATTGGGTTTGAGAAACTTGTGCTATAAATTGATCCATACAAATGGTTTCTCATGTCATACAGTGTGATCAACTTTAAAATGTACTTAAATCACTGTTACTAGGAGTAGAGATACTTTGAGTACAATATATTGGTATTGATAAATATATATATATATATATATATATATATATATATATATATATATATATATATATATATATATATATATATATATATATATATATATATATATATATATATATATTTTTTTTTTTTTTTTTTTTTTTAATTATTTTTTTTTTTTATTATTATAATTTTTTTTTTTTTGAAAGTATTATTTTTGTTTATTTATTTTTTATTTCTCGATGTTGGCAAGAATTGTTATGTTTTCATTACATCCCTAGTTTAGTGTTATTCACACCTGCCATGGGAATACAAACTTTGGTTATTTGTTCATCCAGAGAGTATTTGAGTCTTGACAGCATAAAAATATAAATTAGACCTGTTAGTAAATATGCTGTAATACACTACACTGCCCAGATGTTTGCCTCAATCTGCAGTCTGCTGGAGTTGATGCTAGTTGTCATTCAGCAGATTTTGGGTAGTTGGAATTGGCAGATTTCACAGAAAATCACGTAGTTGAAACATGTTTGATATTATAACGCTGTTTTTATTTGTCATGCATCTCCTAGCACCAAGGTGCATGTTTCTGGATGAGTTTAGACGACTTGAAAGTCATTTAGTGTACGATGCCTGTTTACATCGAGTGTATGATGCATATTGTTTTAAAATCTAAGTACATATTTTAAAAGTGTATTCCTGCCTTTAAAATGGAAAACTGCAGTTTGGTAGAATAATCTTGAATTATTTGAGGAACAAAGCTGAGATTTCTCAAATAATCTCATGCAGTGATATTCAGACTTATGAGGGTCGTGTGGATTGAATTTTCTTTCTCATATCACTGGTTCATTGGCTCTGGCTCTGTGTTGAGATGCAGACACTCTGGGTGAGCTTTATTGAGTGATGATCCTGCCGAGATCAGATTATGGTGTTTGCCAAGTCAGATTCTTTGAGAAGAGAGTGAAGATTCAGTTCCAGTTTAACCCTTGCATGTTTGTTTGCTGTAGTTCCTGAACATCAGAGCGAGCGTCAGTTTCTGGCTGCAGCCACCTGTCGTCTGCCAAGCTCCAGAGGAACTCTAACAATACACAGCTTCATAATCGCTGAATAACTGTAGTAACAGGAATCATTAAAACGTTCAGATTTTCTGTTCACCCCAAGGTCATATTTTTCAGCCTGTGGCTGCTACTGTCCAAACAGACCTGCAAATTAAAGGCCCTGCAGGTCACTGTAGAAAGTGAAGGCCCTGTGAAAGAAGAGCAAGCCAAAGTGACTCATGACTCATCTTTGACATTGTGCTAGAAATTAATCTATTTAAGTGTAAATGAGATTAATTAGCAGATGATGTTTGTGAGTGTAAACACTTATCAACATTGCTTGCAGCAAAATTAGATCTGTAATATGAATCATAAACATGAAAACGTTTTTTGATATGTGGGGATCCCCAGACAAGAGACAGGAAATAAATGGATCAAACCTCCATGCTAAATATTGTTAATTTAACATTTCTTAATTCTTTACTTACATTTTTTTTTAACATTAACTTTCTGTCTTGTTTTCCAATAAAAAAAAATATTTAAATGTGCTTAAAATTAGCAAAATTGCATAAAATGTGACTTAAAGGAGCGGGCTGATGCGAAACAGTACACTAAAGTACACTAAATCAGGGTTCGTATAAGTTTCGGAAAGTTTTTTTCAAGCCTGGCCCGCCATGACATCATAAAGGGTAGAAATCCTTGTTTGGGCACTTCTCCCAAAAGAGCGTGTGCGCACATCATCCAGAGCGAGAAGAACATGAGCTTCCCATCAGCCTGCTTCATTTGAGTTATGGAAGTTGTCGGTGGCACTGCACAAGAGTTGCTCGAGAAGGATTTGTCATTTTGTTTTTACCACAAAATCAACAATATCATCAAAAAAGTGTGTATTTGGTTGTGAGGAAAAGCTAACATTGTTCAGCTTCCCAAAGAACCCAGCGTTAAGGGAAGAATGGATGCAGTTTTGTTTTTCCAGGGCCCAAACGGACTTGTGCAAGTGTGTTTGTTTGTTCTTGGCATTTCAGTGACTATTGAGATTTGTTTTAGAAATTTATATTGTTTTTGTTCATGTTTTATGTATGTCGATGCTTGCAGACAGAAATTGTGTGTCATGTCCCCTTTTCATGTCCCCTTCTAAATATATGCATTCATATAACTATTTTTGTATTTTTTTTTTAATGTAACAGCTGTATATCACTGTTTCCAAAAAAAATGTACCTTATTCATGATTGTCAACATTTTTAATTGATTTCTAATGGCTGATGAAAATTCTCAGAAATACATTACATTTTAAAATATTTTCAAAAAAAAGTGTATTTTAAATCGTTATAATATTGCACAATACTATTTAATAACTATTTATGCTTTATATTTTTTGTCCAGAATAAGCATAAGAGACTTCTTTCAAAAGAATGAAAAATAAACCTAATTATTCCCGAACTTTTGATCACCAAACCTTTTTGGTCACCATACTTGGCTGAATGTCACGTCACTTCTTCTTCTTCTTCTTAAATTGCTATTTTTTCATCAATGTTTTAAGCATAAAGCTGTAGATCTCTTTTATTTGGGTTTTTGAAAAACAACCCAAAACATACTTGCCTAAAATATATCATTTATTATAATATTTTCTTTCTTTTTTTTTTTTTCTTTTTTTTTTTTTTTTTTAATTATGACACATTTATATTTTCAAGTGTATTCATTTATTTATTTATTTTTAACTGGAAAGTTGACTAATTAGCAAAATACTGATTCCATTTTTTTTTTATGTTTTGACCAACCAGAATGTTATTATTAAAATCTTATGAATAATCCTAAGAAGTATAGATACAATATGATGTGATTTACACATTTATTTGTAGTTAACAAATCACATTTAATTCGAAAAAAAAAAATCTTATTAAAATAAGAATAATCCTTTAGGTGCATCATTGACACAGAGATCAGAGTAGGCAGTGAGCATTTCCAGTTGATTTTAACCCAGTCTTTTCTCTCCTCCTTCATGAAGGCACGTACCTGTACCCCAGTTTCCAGGGGAACATGTCAGATAACGACACCGCCAGGCTAGGACTGGATTTTCAGAGGATGCTGCGGATTAATCACATGGTCTACATTGCTGCAAGGTATGTCATGTCAGTTCAGTCACACACTCACACAACACCACAGCCACACACATTTCAAAAGATGCAACATCGACTGGGAATTCCAGATCTCCTGATCGGTACACACTAGTGTTGTTTATCCAGACGCCTGCAGCAGTAAGACTCACACACTAATGATAAGGGTCGTGTGATTGGGCCAATCAGTCTCATTCAGACCTGGATTGCAGACAGATGGATGTTCACTCGCTCTCTTACACCTCTCTCACCCCTTCTATTTCCTCTCTGTCTGTCTGTCTCTTCACCACTCATGCTTTCTCTCTCTCTCGTTTTAGCTGTCCTCTGCACCTTTCATTTCAGCTCAAGGTGTTATTGGCACTGTATTGTTAGTTATTGAAAGAACTGGCAGAAAGAATCTGAGTTGCTGTAATACTTGATGAGAATATTGTCATTCCTATCTCTCTTTCTCTGTGTCTCTGTAGAGATCACGTTTTTGCCATTAACCTCAGTGCTTCAGCGGAGCACATCGTCCCCCAACAGGTAAGCTCACCTTTTTCTCAACTTCCTGTTTCAGTCATCTCTAATGGTTTTCTTTCTCTCAGATCGGTGCTGTGAATGTGTGATGTTGGAATATTCACTTTTATTCGTCTTTGGGGAAGGACCATTCAGAGATCCCATTTTTCAAATGAGCAATTCTCTTTATGGTGGCTTTAAAGGACGCATATTCCACACTTTTATAGCAGTGTCTGTTTTTCCCTGAGGTTCACTTGAAATGCTAGTCAAGGTCTTTAACACTAAAAAACAGCCGTAATTTAGTTTTACAGAACCATTTTCTGCTCTTTGTGACACTTAGAATTAATGAGGCTTTTTATGCAACTGTACATTCTGTAATATTTCTATAGGTTGATGACTGATTGTGATTAGCTAAGATCATTGCGTGTGCGTTTCATTAAAAAGCCTCTTCACAGAAACCTGTGCTGAAATGTGTAGCATGCTGTAGATGGATGGTTGTCATTTTCAACAAACGTGCTCTATTTTGGTGTTTTAATTTATTTATTTATTCATTTAATGTAATTACATACGTGACCCTGGACCACAAAACCATTCAGAAGGTTCAGTTTCTCAAAATTGGGCTTTATACAATAAGCTGTGGTTTGTTAGGATTGGACAATATTTGGCTGAGATGCAACTATTTGAATATCTGGAATCTGAGGGTGCAAAAAAATCTGAATACTGAGAAAATCACCTTTAAAGTTTCCCAAATAAAGAACTTAGCAATGCATATCAGTAATCAAAAACTAGGTTTTGGTGTATTTACGGTAGGAAATTTACAAAACATCTTCATGGAGCATGATCTTTACTTCATATCTTAATGATTTTTGACATAAAATATGGAGAAATATTTGGTCTGTCCCACATCAGAACTGTTGACCTTCTCTATCAAACAACTAAAATTATACAGCAATATATATTTATAAAATTGGTCAATTAGTAATATTAATTACAAAAATATTTTGTCACCCAAACATTTTTATTTTATTATTTATTTATTTTATTTTTCTCAAAACTCTGTCCAAACTGCAGTTTGTTTATTTTTTGTTTACAATCAAATAAAAAAATGTCCTATTTACTAAATGTTCATAATAGTGAATTACAGGCTTCATATAAAATGAATGGAGAATAAAACTCTTCATATAGAGTTTAGTTCACCTCCTGAGGTTCACTTACATTTTCAAAAGGTTGAAGCACTTAACATTTGTCGAAAAAGAAAAGAAAAAAGTATTTTTTTTTTTTTCATTAATTTTTGTACCTTATTCAATAAACGTTGTTCTTGTTTTTCCCCTTCTAAGAGACCAATTAACTTGAGATCTAAATGTTAAAGTATATATACTTATTGGTTTAAATGGCAAAGGAAATTGTGACTGTCTGCTCATAGAGAGATTGCTTTCTGGTTTTTGTCTTTTGGGTCTCTCTGACATTAATATCTTAACTGCTGAGAGTAAGATGTCACTAGCAAATATTTGTGTTAGTGAGAGTGTTGTTTTTAGCTTGTCACGGTATGTGTGTGTGTGGGTGTTGATTGCCTGTTGTTCCTGATGGGTGGGCTCACATGGGGCGGCCCAGTAAATCTCTGACACCAGCAAGCACCCGGACGGACACACACACACACACACACACACACACACACTTGAACACAGCCTGCTAACAACCTCAGGGATCTCTCTCTCTCTCTCTTCCTTCTTATTGCTCACTCCTCATCGTCTAACTCTCTTTTCTCCTTTTTATGTTTATTATGTGTTTATTATGATATTGAAGTAAATGAATTTTTCCCTTTGCAGCTGTTGTGAATAGCGATGAGCCCATGATTGTGTGTTTGTTTGTGTGGTAGAAACTGACATGGAAGACAAAGGATGTGGAGAAATGCACAGTCAGGGGGAAAAACAGCGTAAGTACACAGCCCTTTTATTTCACTTCCTCCCTGCAATTGTGATAGAAGTCAGCAACTGTTGCGTTTAGTGGTTATTAGTCTTCATCTAAACGCCAGGTCTGGTCCACAATGCGGGGAAAAACAACCAACATAGACAGGAAGAGACCACAACACATATAGATCATTTAAAATGTTTTATAGGATGTTTTGGTGTTTTATTTTAAATGTTATTAGACAAAATAGTATAGAATTTTAATATAAGGCAGCTGTGGCCTAATGGGTAGAGACTTGGACTAGTTACCAGAAGGTCGCAGGTTCGAGTCTCTGTGCCTGCAGGAATTGTAGGTGGGAGGGAGTGAATGAACAGTGCTCTCTTCCACCCTCAATACCCATGGCTGAAGTACCCTTGAGCAAGGCACTGAACCCCCAGTTGCTCCCCGGGCGCTGGATCTATAGCTGCCCACGGGTGTGTGTTCACGGTGCGTTCACTTCTCACTGCTGTGTGTGTGTGTGCACTTGGACTGGGTAAATGCAGAGCACCAATTCCGAGTATGGGCAGTCATATTTGGCAAATGTCACGACTTTCACTTTCATATAGATATCGGTTTATCAATTATTGGCCATAACATAAATGTAATTGTCAGTCAGAAAAAAAACTGCATCCTTAAAAAAAACATGCCATCCTCATGGCAGCCAATCAGATTAGATCTTGGCAGATCAAGAATGCACTTTCCTGTGTTGTGGTCAGTATGTATCAGATGTTCAGTAAATGGTCTGGGCCTAGACTAAGTGACTCTCCACGGATCGCTGCATATACATGTAGATTTGTGAACACACAGGCTCTATAATATCATTGTTGGTTGAAGACTGAGTTGCAGGGAGCGAGTCAGATCCTGGAGCTCAGCATAGGGATTATGGTAATTTGTGTATGTGGAAGTGAGGGGAAAAGACAGTCAGGAATGATGCTCAGTGTAAACTTCAAGTGTGTGTTTCAATCAGGAGTATATATATATATATATATATATATATATATATATATATATATATATATATATATATATATATATATATATATATATATATATATATATATATATATATATATATATATATATATATATAGTGTTATATATATATATATATATATATATATATATATATAGTGTTATATATATATAGTGTGTGTAAAAGCCAGTGTCTTGTCTTTCACAGGATGAGTGTTACAACTACATCAAAGTGCTGGTGCCACGTAACGATGAAACACTCTTTGCGTGTGGAACCAATGCGTTCAACCCAACATGTCGCAACTACAAGGTATGATGAGTCTGTTTCTGTCACACACACATACTTACTCACTGTAGACGCCTCCTACAGATGCGCAGGTTTCTAAAGCTCCCTTTTAAAGAGTCAGAACTGACAGTCTACATGCACACGTTTACCTACATTTGTCAGCATTAAAATTAATTTGGATATTAGGCTTTTTCAAAAATGTATATACCCTGCTTCTCAGAAATGAATTCATATCCTGTCACACCTGTTTGCAACCTGAATTTGCCGTGAGGGAGTTCTGTGTTTTCTCTCACCAAACCTGGCTGTTGGTAAAACTAAGCATTTTTCTGCAGCTGCAATGTTGACGCATTTTAGTCAGACATTAACTAGGTTTATGTGTTTTTTGGGATAATGCCTAAAAATTATGAATGGAAGCACCAGGAGGTAAATAAAATGATTAAAAAGGACATTAAAATTAAGGTGGATAAAAGTTTTATTCAATGAGAAGACATGCACATAAACTACAACAGAAATGCAATTACCGAATAAGCTCCTAGATGCATCTCAAGAATATCATGGGACTTTGCTTCAGGTCATGTGAATGAATAAATCACTCATATGATTGGCTGCTATCATTTCACTCACTGTGGAATTAGGCCTGTCCTGTGATTGATAGTTTTCCATCAACATGAGCAGACAGGTTCCTGAGCGGTGTGTGTGTGTGTGTGTGTGTGCTCCCGTGTGCTTGTTTGCCAGAGAGCATGTAAATCTGACTAAACTCTGAAGGAGGCCAGCTTAACTCACGGATGAGACTCTGCTCTCAATTTTTCCGTTTGAGGCTCTTTGGAGATCCTGATTTATGCACCTTACCCTGAAGGCATCTTTTCTCCATATCCCTCGCTTTCCTCCTCTGCGATTCTCTCTCCATC
Source organism: Carassius gibelio (assembly GCF_023724105.1). NCBI lineage: Eukaryota > Metazoa > Chordata > Actinopteri > Cypriniformes > Cyprinidae > Carassius > Carassius gibelio. The sequence goes on along the minus strand of NC_068386.1, from coordinate 11,019,570 downwards.
TGTCTCCGTTTCTCTCATTCACAGTCTCGTTTTTTCTGCATCTCTCCGAGGAAAAGGCCAGTTTGTTAGAGCCCTTGGAGAAGGACGATATGTCACGTCGTGCAAATCATGTCACTCAGTTCCTCTGCCTCGTCTTCTCATGCATTCCTTCACTCTCAAATCACAGCTCGAGAGGTTACACATTAACTGTGGAGAACTTTCTGGAAAACTGTGCAGTTGAAGGAGAAATAGTAGTTTTAAGACTTTGTATGTTTATGTTAGTCAAGAATTATTTTAAGCAAAGTATCCATAATGAAGGATTTTCTTGTGATAGGCACAATATTGGTGCCATATCAGCTTAAATATGAAATGTTTTATCAGTATTGGTCAATATTGGATATATTTATTTGTGTGTACTTATTTCCCAATATCTGTTTGTCAAGATAAGCATAAGCATCTTTAATAAGGGGTTTCCTCCAAGAGACATAATATATCTGTGTCATTTTAGTTATAAGCTGAGATATATATATATATTTTTTTCTTTTCTAATATTTATTTGTACATGCTTATTTTCCAGTGTATGTTTGTTATTAAAGGATTCTTGCACCAAAAGCATCTGTAATGTAGGTTTTTTTTTTTAGAGAGGCATGGATATATCTGTTATCAGCTCAGAAATTAATAATTAGTGTGTGTATATATACTGATATTCCTTTTCTTTTCTTTTTTTCAAAGATAACCTTTACAGTCATCTATTTTTTGTTTAAATTTTAATAACACTTACCACTAGCACTGGTTTTGCTGTGTTTCACCATTCGTTCCTGTATGAGTTAGGTTACATTTCTATTGAAGTTATATTTAGACACATTAAACAACAAACAGGCGCACTTTCCTCAATAGAGGTATAGATAGTCACTCTTTGACATAGAACCAATCCAGTGCTGTTCCAGCTTTAATTCCCCTCTATTCTTCTCTATTCCTGTGAGTTACAGGGCAGTGTAAGTGCTGGTGAGCTTCACTAGGTGTTAATCTTGTAGGGATGACACACAATGTGACCCTGAATACCAGAATGCCCATAGGACCCTCTCAGCTGCACTGCTAAATGTGTTTGTGCGTGTGTGTAATCCAGTCGTCTTTGGGAGGACATCTCTAGCCCTGCAGGGTGAATATCTGTGTGGATTTGTACACCGATATGTGTGCGTCACCCAACAAAGGCATTTAGCATGCCGTTTTATTCTGTGAACACCACAGGTCGGGAGCTTCTGCTCTGCCTCTGACTAACAAGAGAAACTGGCACACTGTCCACACCGTACAGTTCCCAAAGAGAAATAAAACGAAACAAACCTGGAACACACACCCCCCATCGGCCCACATTTATAACACTGGATTTCAAGCTCCCAAAAGTCTGTGCAAAAACCACCAACCAGTATTTAAAACATGCCCTTAAAAGTATTTATAATGGAGTTTTAAATAAAGATTATTGGAAGTATGTTTTACAAGGAATGTACTTGTAATTATTTGTGAAACTTAACAGCAGTTTCAGAGTGAAAAATAGTTTTACAACCAAATATTTTTCATTGTTGCCTTAAACGATTCACCATTGCGTCAGTTATTTTCTCAAAAGATTCTGAATCAGAATTTGCAAGATTAAAGGGACAATTCACCCCCCCAAAAAATGACGTTCAGTCACTTACTCACCCTCACCTCTTTTTGCCCAAACACTGAACATCAGTGGGGTCCAAATCATTAAGGAATCGAATAGTGTTCTATTTCTAGGGTTCTTTAGTTGGCTCATTGTGTGTAAGGGATCTTTTTTTTTTTTCTCTATCCGGTCAGATGTCGTCTTTGGAGCAGGACGGAGAGGAGGTGGTCGGTCAAGCCCGTTGCCCTTTCGAATCCCGCCAGTCCAACCTTGGCCTGTTTGCCGGTGAGTTGGCAGAGCACCAGCCGTCTAGGGAAGAAGACACCAAAACCTCCTATAATCTCACAAGTGTTCCACTGACATTTTACAAAGCGCAGGAAGTCGCAGTGAGACACCAGTGATCACAGAAGCACAGAGCTTCAAAAGGGACATGAGGGAGATGAGACGCATCTCTCTTTTTTCTCTTTGTGCCATATACACACTGAACTGAGCTCTTCTTTGTGGGGTCCGTGTTGTTTTGATTCATCCATACTTATTTCTCACCTCACTTCCCAGGCGGTGACTTTTATTCAGCCACAATGACAGATTTTCTAGCAAGTGATGCAGTGATTTACCGAAGTTTAGGAGAAAGCAGTCCTGTCCTGCGTACCGTGAAGTATGACTCAAAATGGCTTCGAGGTGAGTCACCTGTTATTCAGCAACCTACATTTATTTTCTGTATAATTCTCAAGTTCTTATTTTGAATCACGTCTTGGTTTATTTAGAGCCTCATTTTCTTCATGCCATTGAGTACGGGAACTACATCTACTTCTTCCTCAGTGAGATTGCAGTGGAGTACACCACCCTTGGCAAGGTCAGACACTTCAGTTCAATTCTTCAGCATCCTGCTAAAAAAAAAAAAAAAAGAATTGAGATTTTCCAGAAAAAAATATGTAAACATCCTTAAAACAGAATAAATTAACTTGAAGCAAAATTGCATATATATGCGATTTTTTTTTTTTTTTTTTATAAAGCCTAACAATTTAACTAAACGTAAAACAAGCTATTTGTCAATGTACATTTGATTAATGTCTCGCACTTCCTTTTCTTATGTCTCATTTACTTACACCAGGTGGTGTTTTCTCGGGTCGCTCGTGTGTGTAAGAATGATAATGGCGGTTCTCCAAGGGTTCTGGAGCGCTACTGGACGTCTTTCCTGAAAGCCCGATTAAACTGTTCGGTTCCGGGCGATTCGTTTTTCTACTTTGACGTCCTTCAGTCATTAACCAATGTCATGCAGATCAACCACAGACCTGCAGTGTTAGGCGTCTTTACCACTCAAGCCAATAGGTACCGAGTCTCACCACAATATATTTTGACAGATTTCCAATCCATTTGGTTTGTCTATGAATAGTTTGTTTGTTGAAAAAAAAAAACATCCAACAGAGCTTTTATCTCCCCAGCATCACCGGTTCTGCCGTATGTGCGTTCTACATGGATGACATAGAGAAAGCATTCAGTGGAAGGTTTAAGGAGCAGAGAAACAGCGAGTTGGCCTGGACGCCAGTTCCTGATGAAATGGTGCCCAAACCACGGTAAGACGTCGCAATATGAACAATCCAGTGGATTGTTTTAAATTTACATATCAAACCGTTATTGGTAACACTTTATAATAACTGCATGCTATTAATCATTAGTTAAGCATTAGGAAACAGTTAATTCATCATTTATAAAGCATTAATAGACATTTATAAGCAGTTTATAAATACAGATATAAATGCTTTATATCTGCATATCTATAATGTATTTAATAATTGTTTTTTCATACTTTATTAATGATCAATTTATCATTTCTAAATTAAGTATAGCATTATTTACACACCAGTTATTAAGGAGTTGTCAGTGGTTCATAAGATCACTTAGAAATTGTAAGTAAATGATTAATAAACTATTTAAATGTGCATTCATACATATTTTTATTCAGACATATAGTAATAGTTACTTATAGTGTTAATAAATGGTTTATTAACGTGTATTTCTACTGTAATTCAGGGTTAATTCACGTAGTTGTTAGTTAACTATTTTTGTGAGCTCATCTAAAGTGAGGACTATTTATGCCTTGTAAAGCTTTTACAAATGAGATTTAAAGGCTGTTAATATTTCTGTGTTCTGTATCACTGTGTTGTGTTTGTTTCTGTTTTTTGTTTAGAAGATAACTGAGCCTTTAAATATCCTTTATAAATGCTTTACAAGGCATAACTAGTCCTCACTTTAGATGAGCTCACATAAATAGTTAACTGACCACTACTAAATGCTTTATAACTACCTGAATTTACTACATTTCTTGTGATCTTATGAATCACTGGCAACTCCTAAATAACTGGTTTGTAAATAATGCTATACTTCATTGAGAAATGATAAATTGATCATGAATGAAGTATGAAATTACACATTATAGATATGCTTTTAAATCAAGAATAAAGCATTTATATCTGTATTTATAAACTGATTATTACTGTCTATTAATGCTTTATAAATTATGAATTATCTGTTAACTAATGCTTAATTAATGATTAATAGTGTGCAGTTATTATAAAGTGTTACCCAGTTATTTAAATTCTGATAGTATTTCACATACTGAATTATACTAGTATTATACTGCTTTTACTGTATTTTTTGAAAAAATAAATGAACATGACAAACATGAGATGTGCGGAATGGTTCTTGTTAATTGTATGTGTGTGAGCTGTTTTTGTAGATCATTTCCATGAGCCTTCATGTGGAAAGTCTGAGCAGGTAGAGGTGTTATTGAGTTCTTTTCCTTTCTGTATCTCTCTCTAGGCCGGGGTCCTGTGCTGGTGATGGCCCTGCTGCTGGTTATAAGTCCTCCACAGATTTCCCTGATGAAACTCTTACATTCATTAAGTCTTATCCACTAATGGATGAGGCCGTACCATCTGTCAACAACCGACCCTGTTTCACACGAACCACTAGCAGGTACGCACACACAAACACACATTCTCCAATAGAAATTATACACTTGACCACTTATTATTTTAGCACTCTGTGTCTCTCTTTATTTCTCCAGTTGTTTTCTTAACATCTGCATTTCTTTCTCCAGAGGAAAGGCATCTGTTGTTAGTGTTATATAAGCGTTTAGTGTTGTGATGGGAAGACATGTTTTAGATTTGTTTTGTTGACTAATTAGCTTATGTTCCTGGTGAAGGTTCAAGCTGACCCAGATTGCTGTGGACACAGCAGCTGGCCCATATAAGAACTACACGGTTCTGTTTCTGGGTTCGGAAAATGGACGCGTTCTGAAGATTCTCGCCAGCACGCATCCAAACTCCACCTACAGCACGCAGGTTTTGGAGGACATAGATGTTTACAACCCCAACATGTGAGTCATATTGCATGCACACACTCCTTTTTTGCGACGTGATGTTATTTTGTTTGCCCACATTGAAAACTAACAAAAATGTATTCTTTGTTGTTTAATGTGCATCTATGTAGCATTTTGGACCAGTATGTTTTCATTGTGGGAAGGACAAATCTTTTTTTTGAAACTTATCAACCATTAAAGACAGACCTACTATGAGCTGGAGTGTTGTAATCAGTGATAAATGGTTTTGTTGAAGCCATCAAACTGCATTAGTTTAACTTCCAAGTAATTGTGTCCAACAGAATGTGTCCATTCCTGGTAAAAACCCAGAATTTTGCAAATAAATCTCCACCAATCAGAGAATCACAACAAGAAAATTTAAATACTTTAGTGCCCACACATTGCCAAGAAAGCACTGCAAATGACATATGGTATATATTTTTAGATACATTTATATTATTAAAAATCCTTGATTTTGCGGCAGGTTTTCTTAAAAAATGCGATGGAAAATGCAGGATATTTTTGCAATCATATGCGAGGAAATTGCGGGAACTTGCAAAAACTGCGGTTTGATGAAAAAGAGAGAAAAAAGGTGACACCCCCCCCCCCCCCCAAACACACACACACACCCTGTTCTCACTAGGCTACTACCTTACTATAATGAGTCATTTCTTATGACTTCCTATGATAAGCAAGCATACTAAATCACAGTATATTTAAGTTCTCATTCTGTTTTATTTCAGACCTTAATTAACACATGGCCCAAACTTACAAAACATTGAGTCAAACAAGTTTTCTAGCTTTACAAAAGGAATATTCAACTACTTCTGTAATAATGAATACAAATAAAATATACACACAAATATACAAATGCTGTTTTACAGGAATTGCAAAGTGCAATCTCTTATTGCAACGTAAATTATTTTACATACTACTAATATACTTACAACTGTAAGGTTTTGGTACTATTCTGTAACAAAAAAGCACAATCTTACACCTGTAGAGGTGCATCAACTTCTGAGTCCACTGTGAAAATGAAAGCTAACTGCGTAGCCTCTAACACTGGCCTATCATTCGCCATCCTCATCCTCATCCCTCTCTCAAAATAATTTGCCCCCACTGTCATACACACCGGGTAACTGCTTCACGCGGTCTTTTGCTCTTATTTTTGTTGGCAGATGAGAATGATTTGCGTCCTTCACCCTGGTTTCACCGCGGGCTTCACAGATGATGTTCATGTCGCGCAATTACGTCACTTCATAAGGTTCCCATTGGGAAATAATGGTGATTTACTTGTGTGAAGTAAACGCAACATTTTTCAACTTTCTGCTAAGATATATGTGACTTTTTTGCAACGAAAATTATTATTATTATTATGAAATCATGCTACCTCCGCATATTTTGCTTCCTGAAATTGGGATTTTATGCGGCGAAAGTGCGGCGTATTTGAAAAATATGCGGCCCTTGGCTGATTATGCATAAAATCGCGTTTTTCTGGAGGGACTGATATATATATATATATATATATATATATATATATATATATATATATATATATATAAACAGAGTATATAATATCAATATTTAAATCTGCAGTTTTATAATTTTTTTCATTGTTTTAATTCCGTTAGTTTGTTTCTCGTTTTTTATTTGTCAATTTTTCTTGGGACTGGTAGACAGTGTTGGACCTTTTGTGTCTTTTTGTCGGATTTTCATGACATAACTCTTCAACAGAAACTTTTGTTTTAAATACTTTTGAAACCAAGGCTGCTGAAAAAGTGGGGTAGAACGATGGGATACTAGGAGACAAACAGGTAACCAAGGGAGAGGAGAGAGGGGAACGGGACTGGGAAAAGATCTCGAGGACTCAAACTCAAGTCGCCCAAGGCACCGCTAAACCATATGTCAGAGCACTGCCCACGAGGCTTTAGCTCTGAAGCTAGTCTGCATTTTGATAGAGTTTATATATAGAATACAGATGAACTGGACAAGCCTGAGAAATAGTGTGAATTTAGTGAGTCAGTAGTGAGTTTTTAGTGTGATTTGAGCTGAAGACGTAAAATTGTTGATTCAGCTGTCAGGTTTTGATTATTTGAAATATTTTATTGAAACCGTCTCAGAGATTTTAGTTTTTATTCAAGTAGACAAAAGCTATATCAAGACGGCTGCTGAGTGAACTGACTTGCCGTAAAGGGACTTTAGGTCTACCCAGAGCAGGAAACCAAGCAACAGAGAAAATGTCACCTGTCTGAGCAAACACAACTTCACCGGGAAGGTTCTTTACAAACACATCTTCACTGTTCAACTCTTTTTCATGCAGTTCACACTCACTGACGGGTCTCAGGTGAACATAAACATGCACACACACAACCCCAAATCCAGTGTCGACAGAGGCGTTTGATTAAGAGAGAATCACTCCTGCAGTAAATGGGACGGATGGTACGTGTCGAGCTGTAATTGTACTCCTGGGATCTTGCCCATGTTTGTGTTGCTCTTGTGTATCTGACAACCAGCCTCAACTCCAGCTGAGACTCACTAGTTCCACAACAAAACGTGACCACATCTTCAAGCAGCATTGCTCACTTTTTCCCCTGAAAACCCCACCTCACGTAAAAGTGACCCTTTGGGAATGACACTTAACATGATGAAAAGGATTTATTTTCATTATTACAGATACTGAGGAAGATGAATTGCAGTCATCCTTATGGCATGACTTTCTTCAATCAATTCAATAGGGGGTGACTCATCTGAGTGACGCACATATTGGATTTCTTTCTATATTGGGTTTTTCGTTTTCTTTCTTTTATAAGGGATTGCTTTTTCCTTTCATCAGAGAGAAAGGTTTGCCCCCGACCTCCATTAAAGCCACTTTCAGTATCCTTTTGAACACAAAATAAGATAAGAATCCGGAGCTGCTCTTTTCCATAAAATGAAAGCATACTGTGACCAGGAGAACATGACTACTCTATATTTAAAGTTTTGTTATTTATTTATTTTTATATAATCTTAATTCATTTGTATTATTAGTCATTTTATTACATTAAGTTACAGTGAATGAAAATTACAAATATTGCCTTGTCACAGAGCTAAAATAAAATAGATTTTATCATATTTTATGTTATACTAAGCAAATAAATTAAGTAAACAATACGATGAAAATTACGAATTATTTCTATGTTTTTGGCACAAAAATGCATTTAATTGTGTACGAAAAGCATATACTCTCTTTCTCCCGCTCTCTCCTTACAAACGCACACACATACAGTGCAGACACTTACACACACAGAAACATACACATGCAACATGTTGTCAGCACTTCTCTGACAATTGTATTAGTTAAACAACTTAAAAGCTACATGACATTTCTTACTAGGGAGGTAATAACGGAGCAGTTGTTGGAGCAGATGAACTTATAGTTTCGCTTTCAGTAAAGACGCTGCTGCTGAACACTATGAGGGGCCATACAGGCCAGAATTATTGAAAAGCCTCTTACAAACACTAGTGAAACTAAAAACATTGATCAACATTGAAAAACATTTGTATGCGTAACTGAAAAACCTCATACAAAACATTAGTGAAATGCAAAGATCAACCTTAGAGAAATAGGTTCTCACACATAACTGAAATGAGAAAAGATTTCACTTCCGTTTAATTTGGCGCATGTCTCACTAATTTGTCAATGCCGGTTTTAATTTTATATAATTATCATCAATAATAATAGTGATAATAGTCGTCAATTGTTTCTTACTTAATGTCTATTATTTTATGTTTGTAGTTTAAGGTAACTATAATAACCCTGCTGCTTACGACACAAGTTTGGTTAAAATGGTTTTCAGTTTATTTTTCAAACTACAAATTGAAGAGCATTGAATTGTGGGATACAGTTTTTTTTGCACTGTCCTTTGGTTGTATACAGCACATTTTGTAAAAAATGTACTCTGTAATCTAGTTATTCCATGCATTCAGGAAATGTGCCTACTGCATTTTTGTAGTAGTAGCTTTCAATTTATAAAATAGCCTTTATTAGTATTAATGTTTTATGTGCATATATAGTATTTTTGGACCCTCTTTAATGGCATACCAACACACAACACCATTTCTCTCTTCAGGTGTAATGCACGTGGTGAGGACCGGAGGATTTTGGGATTGGAGTTGGACAAGGACCATCATGCCCTGTTTGTGGCGTTCTCAAGTTGCGTGATCCGTGTTCCACTCAGTCGCTGTTCTGACTATGGCGATTGCAAAAAGTGAGTGTCATGAAACCTATGCCCACAATCATTCTCTTTAAATATGTATTACATCTGAGAGCACTTAAAACAGTATATACAATGCTGTTCCTCTCCTTTAAGTGTCTAATATTATTTTAATCAAGTAAACTCATAAGTGTTACTAACATAGAGCAGTTTAAAACATTTATTGAAGAAGGAACCAGCATCACAAACTCTATTGATGATGCAGTGCAGCAGCTCAGTCCTCAGAGAAATATTTATGACAGCCATGCAGGAATCTTCTGAAAAGTCCTATGTGCTGGATCGCTTTTGATCTATTATAGATCACGTCCTCCATAAGTGCACTGAGAGCGCTGTGTGTTTCCAAAGAAATGCATTCTTAAATGTATTCAAATTTAAACAGATGGATTTCAGAGGGCAAAAAGGTTTTAGCTTGTAGCTTTGTAGTCACAGAGAAGGGTCGTCACTGATGTAGACGTGTTTCCTCCATCACATGCTGCAGTCCTCGAGCCAGCATCACCACATGCTTTGACTACTCGCACACAAATTAGAGCCATCTGATTGGCCACAGGCCAAGACACAGCATACAATCCTCTTTTTTTCGAGACAGCTGTAGTTTGAGCAAGCTGATAGACTGTATTTCCTTATAAAATATCTCCAAACCCTATCAGGGATTTTCAGTCCCAATATCCAAAAACTATCCCGATGTCTGAGAAAGCCATTTCTTACGTTTTTACCAATCTGTTAGCTCATGCCTGCTCAGCCTCAGGAGAAACAATCACACGGGATTCTCTGTGGACTTGTGAGAAAACATCTTTTTTTCTCTCTCTCTCTCTGTTTTTTTTCCTCACTGAATTGTTTTCAAGCACATTGAGTGCTGGATGCAAAAACAGCTGTGTTTGTTTAAATTCAAAGAGGTTTTATGTTGTTTTTTCCTCCTAAAAGAACAAAAGAAATTTGTTGTGGTCGAAGAGCTCTTTTCTTTGAGCCTCCAGTATTCAAAGTTTAACACTGTTTGTGTAATTTCTGTGCATCCATCAAATGTTATTTGCAAAAATAATGTTTTTTAAAAGCTTTCCCCAAACTATCTGGTATTGGTCGGCCAGCAGATAGCCCCGCCCCAAACTCACACTATTGGTTGAGATACTGTTGCCATGTTCCCAAGACAGAGACACAAGTTTACACTTTTTTCAAGAAAATCAAGCTACAAATGAGTTACTTAGTTATTTATGCATTTTCAAAGAAAATCACACTCCCTGTGTTTACGTATTTCCTGTGGAAACTGGAAGTTTGTGAGGAAAATATCAAAGGGTTTGTGAGTGTTTTTTTTATTTTATTTTTATTTTTTGGCTAATGGTTGGCTAACTAATGCTACTTGCTAGTTGGCTGCAGGTGTTATTAGGGGGTGGGACATTCTCATTCTAAAAACATTTTATTGGACAAAAATCTGTGCAGTGCAGGTTGAGTCATCAATATTTTTTTCAGTTCTCTCAGAAGAGAAAGACTTAATTTTATACATGTTTGTCTGGTAAATAGTTTATTTTACACCTTTTTCAATGTAGCAGTAAGTTATTTCTTTATCAGCCGCTTTATCAGTGAACTTTATCAGCCGCTATACTGTAGATAAATAATTTGTGGAATAACAAAGTACAGTGAACAATAAAGTATTGCGCTACAAACAATTGTGCTAATGATTAAACTAATACATTAAAATATAATGACAAATGGCAGTTTTCAATATCAAACCGAATACAGTAACCAACTGTAAACTCAAATCGGCTTTAAACTGTCATTGGCTGACATTGAAAGCTTTGCACAGTCAGTTAAAATTTGACCATATACTCTCTTACTTAAAAATTTATGTGGATATACTATTAAAGTAGTAATTCTGTCCATTTTTAGTAGATCATTAGCATATAGATGACTTAAAACCTAATGGACAGAATAGCTACCCAACTCTATTTTTGCTTTAACTTTTCATTTAAACTGGGATAATGGAAAGAATTTCATAATTTTAACACTTCTAACTTTTAACAATAAATAAAGTGCTAAAACATAGCAACCCTCAGGCATAGCATGGGGAAATTAACAACCTGTAAAGAAGAAAAAATAATCGTGACCTCTCTATTTCACTCTGACTGTAGTGACCTCACCCATGCTTTTTTGTCTTTTCTGTCTTTCACTTTCTCTCTGTCTCTCTCTCTCTATTTCTTGAAGTGACTCACCAGCTCTGCCATGTATCTGAGTCTCAGTTGGCCTCTGGCAAATATAACACACCTGTCAATCATGCAACACAAACACACACACCTGACTATACAGCAGACAGTTTCTCTCTTTCATTTTTTCCCCTCTCGGTCTGACTGAGTGTCTGACCAGGAAGAGGCTATAATGCTTTGTTATGGAGATGCTATGTCTGGCTGTCCCTTCCAGCTTGTCACATACACTTGGAGAGAGAGGGGGGGAAAGGGAAATTGGGGGTATGAAGACAGTGAGTGAGGAAAACACACATAGCCTTTCCAGCACATGTGGTATGAGTTAACTGTGTGTGTGTGTGTGTGTTTTAGGAGCTGTCTGTCCTCGCGAGACCCTTACTGCATCTGGCTGAGCGTGGGGAACTGTGCCTCAGTGGCGCCGGGATTCAAGTGAGTTAAATCTACATCACATGAACGTTCTATTAGTCCTGCCACAGTAAACTCATTTACGGTTCATTAGAAAGAAGAAGCTACACAGCTACTGATTCGTGATTCTAATTCGTGACATGTTTTCTAAAAGTTGTTCTAAAAACTGTTTTGACTTTGCATGGCTTTCTATACATCTCCTGTGTGAGACGCGGGTGCACCAATCATATTTGTCCACCTAAAAAAATGCACTGAATATGGATCTTCTCTGAATTGAGCTTCTATATTTCTCTAATATTTTGAATGAATAACGCAGCAGCAGCATGTCTCATGGGCTAGAATAGACTAATAAAACATTAAAATGCAACAATGTCACTTACATCATCATTATTTTTAACATGCTATTGCTGATCGGCATGTTTATCTACACACTGTGACCGGTTTATGAATTCCGTTACTTTATTTAGCTGAATGAATTTAATTTAATGACCGTTTAGGCACTTTCTCTGTAACCTTGTCACAGTCTTTAATGATATTTTCTGGCCATAAACTCGATTATTGGTTTTTAATGTCCTTTAATGTGTCCTAATGTGAGTATTGATCTCTATAAATTGACACGGGGAATCATTTTATCTTGAACTCATGAAAATTAGTACATAAACAACAGATTTCCAGACCGCTGCCAACTAAATGGACAGAACTTGTTGAGAGTGCTTTTCAGTGTCCCAGAAGAGCTTTGGTGCACTCCAGCATTCAATTATATGCTTCCATAGCCAAACTTATGTCAGAGTCATAAATCTTATGCTGTCAGATGCCATAAAGTCTTCTATAATCATACAGCAAATTTGAATTATTAAGAGCTCTAGAAACTTGGCTAAAATCTAGAATTCTGGTTTCTGTCATAGGAACCAGATGCAACAGCACTCAAAATGTAGAACTGATATAGATTGAATGATAGAATGTTTTAAAGTTTATCAATAATACCTTAAACATACAATAAACCAGGACATTTACAACACAAATCAAGTACTCTTTCATTCAAAAGTTAGTTTGTCAGTAAGAAATGGCTACTGAAAATTGAAAACTGAAATCATTATGTCCAAATTGATTGGTTGGAGTCATTTACAGGAGTCACATGAATAAAGTGGCCCCTTCTGGTGGGCTTTTGGCCTTCATAAGCTGAAAAAAAGCCCATCGTGCTGACTTTAATCTGGCGACATGAAACTTAATAGAAGCAGAACAAGAAAAAAGACCAGAGAAAGCTCCAAAGTGTGTTTAAATGCTAATCAGCATCTAATGAAATTCTGCAAGACTGAGAGGGTGACATGTAAGAAAAGAGGGCAATAGATGTACGATGGTAATACCCTGACTTTCTCATTTTTAGAACAGCTCTGCGGCTTGTTTTTTGCAGCATACTGTGGATAGGAGAATATGAAGAAAAATGTGACTTTATTATCTTGTAGGATATTTTCTCTGCGTGTTCTCCTTTTCCCTATCCGCTCTCTCCCAGGGGCAATTTAATCTCCATGTGATGAGACGGAGTGTTTGTGCTAATGTGTGAGTGTGTTGGCCATTTCAGGTATAATGAAAAAGCATGCATCTCAGAGGGATATTGATGTTCAGATATTATGCACCTGCAAGATCCCAATTTACCACTTTATGCAGGAGATTATTTTTCTCTCTTGTCCTTCCATTTATCCTTCAATATGAGATGAAGTCATCCCTGCTCTCTCTGTCTTTCCCTTTCGTTCTGTCTCTCTCTCTCTCTCCTCTCTCAGGTTAATGGAAATAAGGACTTAAATCATGTCAGGTAGAGAGGGCGGATTCTCAGATAGATTGAATATGCAGGGCAGGGTGAGGCAGGAGCACGGCAGGTGCCTCGGCAGGGCTGAAATGGGATGCCAGTGTTAGATGAAAAGTTATGTGTTTTTACACAAGCTTGTTTTTTCTCTTAAATCTTTTTTATTTTTTAGCCATTATTCTATATTGTTCCCCACCAAAAAATGGATTCCATTCAGATTAAATATACTCCAAATTAAATCAAGTCTGACAAAATATTTAAGAGGGAATTCAGTTTATGCATATATTTAAATTGTAGAGACATGTTGTTTAAAAATGTAATAAATGGCATTCATTTTAAAGTACTGTAATTAAAAATAGGAACAATTTTCATTCAGAAATTGTCACAATTACAGTAAACAAAGGATTAAACTGTTGAATGACTGAAATTGTATTTTCTTTTAAAACATACTCCAATAATCTTTTTTTTTTTTTTTCATTTTAAAACATTATACAAGAATTTTTACAGTGTGATACTCCCTTAAGCTCATATACAGTAGCTTCGCCGAATGAATTGCATCAGGGACCTCAATTTATTGTAAACTAATTTACATAAACAAAGACACCTTTGACCTGAAATTAATGACAATAATTATGCACCAATAATTATGTCTGCGCACTTAGCACCTGTACTGAATTGCAAGGAGTGTAATGGATAACTTGCACGTTTTTGTACTGAAATGCCACACACAGTGTGTTTTTGGACAAAAGTGGCATGTAGTGATTTTGGCGAATCCTGATTTTGGATTCAGGTACAGAGTTGTGTGCTCCATTAGACCACAGCCCTCTGATCTAATCACGTCTCCATGGTAACACGGAGAGGAAGCAGAAGCCGACAGAAGGCGTTATGTGTCTGTGTGTGCGAGATGTCACTCAGGTGCTCGGCAGTGAGCGGCAATGACTCGCTCGCTTCTGTGATGCCATGAGCAGCCGAACATTGCAGTCGCTCAGAGCAGAGCAGTGTCACTGCGGTTACGCTTGCATGAGTCACCAACGTCCGTCTCAGTAAACATATATTCTCTTAAAATTGTACTTAATATTCTGTTTTGCCCAAACACTCATTATCTTCATACAAAGGTTCTAACATCTGAAATCGGCTCAAAACTGAAGGCGCTTCTATTTATTGAGACTTGTGCACTTGAATGCATAGAACTCCCCGTAGCTTGTTCCACTCATTTGACATATGAACACATTAATTATATACGTGCACGTTAAATTCATTCAGCGTTTAACATTTGGTGCTATATATATATGCTATTATTTTAAATGATGTGTGAAACAACATAGTTGTATGTCCATATATTTAATAAATAATACAGAAATAATTAATAGATTTATATTTGTATGTATATGTTTATACATATTTTTAGCAGCGTTGAAGCCTATTTTAGTTTTTTTTTGTTTTTTACATATATATATATATATATATATATATATATATATATATATATATATATATATATATATATATATATATATATATATATATATGCACTATTTTTCAGTAAATATTTGTGGAAAACAGCCCACGTCATCGTGGCACCCAAAGCGTCATGGACGAGATGAGTCAGTCTCCATCTCTCCATGAAACTGGGTTTGTCAGAAAAACATAGACACGTAGTGAATACTTTTTTATTATTATGGCTTAATGTGAGGAATGTTCCTCATGTGAGTCACCAAATGTGTAAAAAAGTAGATAAACTCATCATAATAAATCACCTACTGAGGAAAAAAAGTTGTTACAAGTAGGTGTACGGTCTAAAAGTTTGATTTTAATCTCTAATATGTCGTAGTTTCTATAAAATTGCTGAATTTACTCTAATTTGGCGCTTAGTTAACTTTACATTTTTGCATATGTATAAATACTGCACGAATACATTTGCATTTGTTTCTCTTCTTATGGCTGCTAAATCACAGCTGTCAGTCATGGTATAGAGGAAGTGTCCTTGTATGTCAGACACTCAAGCTTCAATCAAATTGTAACATGTTATTTCCCTTTACAGTTGCTCGGAGAAGCAACAACAGACTGCTGACAGCACAACTAATTAGAGGGCTCATTCAGGGAGAGGCTCACAAAAGAATGATTGTCACTCTCTTGTCCTTTTTCTCACTCTTTCTCCTGCTTACTCTCTTCTTCTCTCTGTTGTGTTGTTCTCCCTCTCTGTCTCTGTCGCAGGTCTGGATTTGAGCAGTATGTGGAGAGTGGATATCCTGAGTACCCAGACAGCTGTCATGGTGAGTTCCAGACAGTCCGAGCTCCCAGAGATCATAACTCATTCACACCATTATTACATCCCTTCACATTCCTGCTACAACTCCACTTCTGTTCTGAAGACTTCCAGAACCCTAGAACCTTTCTTAAGGAATCTCATGGAACATGTCAGGAACATGTCCGGGTCATGTTTCTCTCCAGGAAGGGAAAGGACAAAAATATATCACATTTTGCACCCTCTTTGAACAGTGCAAGATTTTTGTACATTGTTTTTATGACAGTTAAACAACTCTACCCAAAATGGCATTTTTTTAATGTTAAATCATATTATCTTTTAATTGATGCTTATTTTAATTGATTATAGTATAATATAATGTACCTTAGCATTCAAAAGAAATTAAGACTTTTAGAAAAGATTTATTAAATTGATAAAAAGTGACAAAGACGGGTGTAATGTATTTTTCTAATAAATGCTGTTTTAAAGATTCCTGTTCATAAGAGAATCATGTACCTTGATTTTCAAAAAACAGCGTTTCAGCTGTGATGATAACCAAATCAGTAAATTAGAATAATTTCTGAAGGATTATTGAACACCGAAGACTGGAGGAATGGCTGCTAAACATTTAGCTTTGACATCAAAGGAATAAATTCCCTTTTAAAATATATTCAAATAGAAATAAGTTATTTTAAATTTGAAAACATAATTCACAATTTTACTGTTTTGAGTATTTTTGTTTGAATGAATGGTGAATTTGAAAGACTGCTTTAAATGTGATGAAATTAGTCACCTACTGACACAAAAGAACTTAAATCTTAAAATGTATATATATATTTTTTTTTTCACATTGAGGTGGACATTTCTTTGATAGATTTTTTTTATTATTATTATTGTAATTTATTTTAGGGACCATGTACAATATTAAAATATAAATAATTTTTCATGCATTGTACCAGAGTTAGCCTATGGCCAGTTTTTGTCTTCAGTCCATATGTAATAAACTATATGTAATATGTAATAGAATGTCTTGTGTACATTCCTGTACTGTAATTGCAAAAATGGAAGAAATTAAAGTGATCATCATCATATAAAACCCCTTAACCATAGTAAATTTCTATAATGCATGGCCTTAAATGGCTTATTGCTTTTATGCATCAAAATGGAGGCAAATGCGTTACGTTACTGTAGGAGAACACTGTTTAATTAAGAATTTGTTTTATTTATAGTAAAAAAAAAAATACAAATAATTATTCTGCAAAGTAATAAAGTTCATTAGCCTGACGGTAGATCTTCCTGATCTTATTCATCATTTGTTCTTTCTTTAGATGTCTTGGCCACAACTCGCAAGCAGAACCCTGCAGTGGACTCGGCATACGGTCAGTGCACTAGTTCGATCTCATAAGCCTTAAATTCAGCCATTCAAATTGCTTTAGTAAGTGGTTACACTTTGTCCAGCCTTAATCGATGTCATGGTCATATCCATTGACCATTTTAAAGCAGAAAATTTATTTGCCAGCCATTATATTCTGCAAATTTGCGTCTAATATTAAACAATGGACACACATTGCTATATCTGATATAGCTGATCTGTTGGTGTGAATATTACTGTACATGTCTTATATATATATTTATCAGTTTTCCTTTCATAAATCTTCCCATTCTGACCTCTGAGCAGCTCTTACAACAGCACACAGAGAGGTGATAGTTTCCTAGATCAATAGGGTCTGTTACACAAATGACCTGCAGTGAGTCTGCAGGCTGCAGATCTGGACAGCAGACAGAAATGTCCTGCAGGGCTGTGGGCCGTATCAGAGAGCTCTGAGCCAGAGCTGTAGAGGAACAACTGAAAATCACCATCTGACAAATTAATTTTCTCACTGAGTGGATCAGAATCAGAATCAGAATCAGAATGAGCTTTATTGCCAGGTATGTTTACACATACGAGGAATTTGTTTTCGTGACAGAAGCTCCGCAGTACAACAGAATGACAGCGACAGAACATAAAACACATAATAAAAGAATAAAAAAATACAAATAAGTAGATAAGTGGATGTGTGCCGGTATGTCTGTGTGTGTGTGTGAGAGAGAGAAACAGAGGGTGTGTATATTGTGATGGATGGTGCACGTGTATGAAAGATAGTAAGCATATGTGTGTTTTGGAAGGAGAGAGGAAGCATGTGAAAGAGGGAGTGAAAGTGTGCGTGTGGTTGAAGAGAGAAATAAAAAAGTGCAGGGTTTGTTTTTCTTTGTTTGCGAACTGTGTTATATTTCAGACAGTCGTGAACTAATACTAGCTGACAGCTTGGGCTGTGTGTGTGAAAATGTGTGTTAACATCCCTGCGTGGTCTGGTTTTGCTTCTAAAGCGTGCCAGTGGATGGAGTGTGATCTGGGTCAGAGCGTGCAGCTATTGTACCACACACAGTGCACTCTGACTCTCTTTCTCTCTCACACACACACACACACACATCAGAGCTTTCCGTCCTCTGTGGATCATATGAAATATCCAGTATAGCTCTCAAAATCCTTGAATTACCATCAGGATTAGTCACATGAGCAAAGTGGGTTTTGGTAAATAACAACGTTTCCGAGTCACCTGCTTTGTTCTGTTCTGATCTTCAGCTAATGAATCAGTGGCACTGTTTTCTGAGCTGATTATGGTACTAAAATATTTCTAAGTCCATAAAAAATTGAATAATTAAGAAAGAATAGATAAACAAAGAAGGAAAAGTAGATTCATGAAGGTAGAAAGAATAGATTGATAAAGGAAAATAGATTCATGAAGGTAGAAAGAATAGATTAATGAAGAAAGAATAGATTCATAAAGGTATAGAAAGAATAGATGAATGAAGAAAGAATAGATTCACAAAGAGAGAACAGATTCATGGAGAAAGAATAGATTAGAAATAACTTCATGAAGCAAGAATACATTCATAAAGGTAGAAAGATTTGATTAAGGAATGAATGCAGAATTAGGGAAGTAAGGAAGAATACATTAATGAAGGAATGTAAAACCTTGGCCCTAAGGAAAGTATAATGCTGTGTTCACACCAAACGCGAATAGAGCATTTGGCGTGAATTATTTCAATGTTAAGTCAATGTAAAGACACGTTATTTGCATCTGCAGGTCTCGTGGCACAAATGAGGCGTTAACGCGGCGCGGTAGACGCAAATTCGCTGTGCGAATTACGCGAATTGACCATCTGGCGCGATACGTGGGTTACATGCGAATGGTGCTTTTGTGCATTTATGTGTTTGACGCAAATTCGCGTCTGCCGCCAGAGTTGAAAAATGTTTACTTTGGCGTCAATCCACGCCTCGTTAACCAATCAGGAGCCTGCTTAGGAGTCACTCATTCAACACGGAGGAACGACTGATGTTGTCAGTGAGCAGTCAACCGGAGCTTTATGACACAAATATCACACACAAGCTCATATTTCAGGAATAAAAAGGACCTCGCTTGGAAGAGTTTGTTGTAAATAAACATTTAACTTTTGAGTCACCCGCAGCCTTCCTGCTGTTTTTTACAACTATTTTCACCCTAATATAGCCTACAGCTACTTTTCGCTAACAAGATAATGTGTTTATTCAGAGGATGTGTGCAGGAAAAAGTGTAAAAGCCCGAATGCTCGATCAACATCAGCCATCTTGCAAACAGACAACCGCATAGCACTTGCCCCTCCCACAAGAAGCGGATTTCACCTCGAACATGCGTTAATTTTTGTTTCAAACTCTAGGTGCGTCTATTTCGCTCTCGATGCGCGAATGCATTCAAAATGTCCAAGCGACAAAATAGACGCGGTAGATGGGAATTTGACGCTCTATTCACGTTTGGTGTGAACACCGCATAAAAGTTTAAGAATAAGAATAGAAGGAAAGAGGATGTGAGATGGATCAAAAACAAATAATGAAAGGAGAGAGAGATGATGGGAGTGTGTGTATTGTGCTGTAGCGTCATGGATGTGTGGTGTGCTGGTCAGAGTGTCCTCTCTGTGAAAGAGCACACATTCATTGAGCTTCCCCATCGCTTCATTCAGTCTCCACAGCTTCTCTTCCAGCCACTGGAAATGACACGGCAGTGCAGCTTCTCACCTCACGCTGAGACAAAGCCTCCCACAGCATCATGGCAGGGTAATTAGAGCTCTACCTGCATCCAAGAGAAGTCATTACATCCTCAGAACTCTCTCCATCTTCCCACTGTGTGATAAAGCCATCCCATTGTGAAAGGTCGAGGAAAATTCCCACAATGCACCACTGTTTTCCGACAGCTCTTTTCTTCCTGCACCTTTTTAATAGAATGAAAACGGAATGATAATAAAAGCGTCCCATGTGCCAGAGCGGAGCTCCCCTGTTGATCGGTCACTGTGTGGCACAGATGGCAAGATGACAGGCTTTATTTAGAGCTGGGCAGGCAGAGGATGGGCTGCACGTTTGGCCCCAGACAACCGGCTGCTGCTGATGAGGACTGTGTGCCGCTACATTAAGCATTAGTCCTGTGATGGAGTATTTCACAGCAGCCCGAGCCAAAGGACGCAAAGTCTTTCAGAAAGAGAGCTCCGCAAGGTCATTGGTACTTAAAGTCACCTGGGAACGGGGAGAGCTAAATCTCAGAATCAGACTTATGAGGATATCCTCAAAGTATGTGGTCCGCAAGAATGTTTGGGATCAGCACTTTGTGGGAGAATAGATGGAAAAGGAGAAAGGGAGAGGAGACTGTTAAACTGTTCAAATAGAAGCTTCTGTGAAATTAGCTTAGTTCAGATCAAATGTCTCCAAGTTTCGATTCTGCAATACTCATGCGGAAATTCATGCGGTGCCACAACAAAAAAAAAGAAAATGTTATATTGATTTTGCTGCGAGAAGTTTTTTTTTTTTTTTTTTTTTTTTTTTCGTGAATTGTACTGCACACTTCACATGAACTTTACAACTTCTGAAATCATTTACTGAGCTATTTAAAGGGATAGTTTGCAAAAAAAATGAAAATTCTATTAAGCTGTATATCATACATACTTTAGTGGGAATGCAAAAGGTGACTTTGGTTTTGTTTGGTTTGTTCAGTGAATGTAAGTGGGGTCCATTGTTGTTTTCAGTGTTAATTCAGCCGCATTAATATTCTATTCTATTATTTATTTGAATTACCTTTTTTTTTTTTACATTTTCAGTGTTCGAGTTTTTTGTTTTTTTTTATTTTATGTGATTTTTAGTAGTTTTTTTTTATTACACAAAGAAATGTAAATAATTTTACTTCAATTTAAACATTTAATTCTGTTTAAATTTCTTTTAATATTGTTTTTTTTTTTCATCTAAAATATATATATTATTTTATTTCAGCTTTTCTTTTAATTAATAAAAATGATACTTTAACAATAACAATATTTGTTGTTTTGGTCCCCATCGATTGTCATCATATGGACAACAGTTCTTCAAAATATCTTCTTTAAACCCACAAACTGAAAATTTTCCTTATTTTGTTATATCTTCCTTTATACATCAAACCTGTATAATTTTCATTCTCCTATGGAACATAAAAGAAAATGTTTTTAAGAACGTCTTGAAAATTATTGAGGTCCAAAACAACCACGTTGGACCCCACAGACAAAAATTCTTGTCTTATTTTGTGTTTAACAGAAGAGAGAAAATCATCAAGGTTATTAATGACATGGGAATGATGACAGAATTTTCATTTTTGGATGAATTATACCTTTACTGATATTTTACAAAATGGAAATATGTTGAACCCTCTAATTAATCCTAATTTAAAATGCATTTTATGGATATTTCTCATAAGTAACTCTGTTGCCCCCTTCCAATACAACCACAGGAAATACCTCACCCACAAGCGCCAGCACAACCAATCAGGGACCAGCTCTGCCTAAAATCAAGGGTGTCTCTGAGACAGGTACCCGCCCCGAGGAGGGGAGGCGGGGAGGGCAGGGTTCTCCTGACTTGAAGCCAGGCAGTGTGGAGATGGAGGGTAAGGGGGTGTGGAGAGGCCCTTGACTCATTGTCTGTCTTCTAGCTTCCCTTTATCCCAAGTTTAAACTTTTCTAGCGCTGTATTGGATTCTGCTGCATGGCCCCACAGCTGCATACAACACAAAATACACTCACAAAGAATCAAAAATAAAAGAATCCCAAAGAATGAAAGAAAAGTGCACACTCATACACACCAACTCGGAGATGCAAACAAATTCCCTTTGAGTCAGGCAATCTGCGAGTCTGTGTTCATCTCTTTCGACCTTCCCTGGTGTTCCTGCTAGACAAACAAAAAGAACAAATTGTCTGCAGTTGCCTTTTTTATATATATATCCATTTAAGTCTACCCTACATCTCCAAAATGGAAAATGGTTTCCACTCATGTGTCCCTGGCTGAAGTTCGCTAGAATCCAGCAAAATGATCATAAATCCTGCACCTACCGCTATGATCATCCACTCAGCCTGTAATGAGAAGCACCAGCAGTCGATAAATAAGCAGCAACTACAGAACCACAGGCAGATGCTGCCTGATAGAAATTTCCAGCGTGCAATCTATTCAGCCGCTCGGTCAAGAGGAGTCGCAGGCTTGTACAATCAAACGACCTGCAGACAGGAGAAGTCACAACGCACCTCATATCTCCCGCTCTTCACCTCCCAACTTATCCCTCGATTTTAATATCCCTGTTGTTGAGAGGTAATGCGTTAATACACACAGAGTATTGTGAACCTCAGAGGGCTGCATTTATGTGGCATTACTTATTCTAGCAGATGAAATTAAAATTTTACAACAACTGCTTCCAGTTAAAGCAACAGTTCCTTTCGGTTTTTGCCATTTCAAACAAGAGGAAGTGATGCTGAGTGGATCGTTTGTCACACTTTTAGTCTTTCAATAAAAATATCCTTTAAATTTATTCAATATTGTGTACTGTAATAATTGTTTGGTGAAAATTTTTTTTAATCAATATTCAATTATTCTTTATATTAATCTAAACATTTACATTTATAAAAAAATTTGTTACAGAAAGAGTGTATTCACAATATTAGATTAGATATTAGATATGGCCTACAGTACAAATTCCTCACATGCTATTTTGCCCTTTCGTGCAGATGCAAGCTGTAAGATTGCATTAATGTTGATTAATCTCATTAGTAGGATGCGTTTGGGTGAGTTAGTTTATCCCGTTAGAAAAGCACTTCAGTTAACCAGATCATTCGAAACCGTTATAAAGACTTTTCCTCTTCAATTGTTAGTGCATTGTAAATGTCTTGTGTTCTTTTATATTTTAATTTTTTATATTTTTGTAAATGTTTTTTTTTTATTTATTTAAAATATATTCATTGTCAATTAACAATCTTTGTGATATTTTTTTGTCATTTTCATTACAAATAAATATTTTTTGAGTAATTTCGTTGACCAAATTAAATAACTAGATCTGAACTCAAGTCAATTATATTAGCTATGAGTTAAAATGTTATTTACTAATGATTCAGTCTTTACCTTTATTCACAGTCTGCATCATAATGGTTTATTTTAGTGCACAGGGTCAGAGTCAAGCGAGGTCAATCTTTAGGTAGTGTTGACTTAAGCATGCGTGGTTGAATCTCTCTCCCTATATATATATTTTTAAAAAGTAAAGCGATAATGATGTCTGTCGAAACAACCTCTGTTTGTTCCGAGGTGGCGGCTGCCAAGTCCATGCCGCTCGTTAGCGTTATTTTAAACACACTTTCTCGCAGGTCATTGACACACTCGAATAAGTGCTATTATGGCAGGAACTCTGGCCCCCCGATAATTTGCGTGAGTGTTGGAGGACGGACTGCCATGAGGGGGTGGGCGGATTCTGAAACTCATTAAAACACAGTCGAAGATGAACTGACAGTGAACTCCAGCTGAACTCCGCTCTGAAGATGCATTCAGTCCTGCAGAAAGGATATTAATACCATGGCAGGGGAAGAAACAAAGAGAGAGCCTGAGGTTTAGGGAGTCAGCGGGAGATGGAAACATGTTTAAATTGGGTGGAAGACATTGAGGAAGTGGAAAGGAAAAAAGACAAAGGATTCCAGTCATACACAAATGAGATTCCCATATATATGTATTTTTTAAGTCCACTATGCAACTGCTTTAATCTACTTTATAGGAGCTCTGCTTCCGAAAAGAGCAAAGTGACGTCCTTCTCATTAAAGTGTTTCATTTGTAAATGTCACAGTCAGCCTGCCGCCCGTGTAGCCAGAGCCAGGTAATAATGTCCATCACCAAAGGTCACAAAAAATAGATCCTGTTTTCCACCAAAAATTCTCTTTATATCAACCCAGCACATGCCCTGAAACATGCAGACTCAACATACAGGCTATTAAATAGTGCACAAACAAACACACACACACATACACTTATTTGTGAAGAACTGTGGGCTCATACGGTGCTGGAATCCATATAATGCGCTTCCTAAAACCCTCTGCCCCCTCTCCTTTTCCTTGCCCCTTCCCTCTCTTCCTCTGGTCCTTCTGACTGGAGAGATGTAGTGTTCTGTTAACCTGCCTGTTTTTCAGACTAATGCTTCACATTCTTAAGTTCCAAAGCCTCTCTTATTTCCCCCTCTGGATTTAGTTTAGAGTCTCGTAAAGCCTGAGCTCTGTAGTCCGACTTTAGGATTATGGCCTTCAGCTTTTTTTTTTTTATTCTTCTAGAACTGTCACCTCTTTTTTTTTTTGTCAAATAGTTCATAATTTTCTTCTAAGGATTAGATATACTTGAGCAACTCAGGCTTCAGAGTGAGGCTGTAGCGAGTTTGATTGTTTCCCGCATGCTTGTTTGCTTCTCTAGGATCGTAAGATCTCGAGCTTGACCAGCCGCTGGCTTCCATTGAGTTTTTCCGCATTTGTTTCCCTATCTGCTTGTGTGGTGCGTCAGAAAGTATGTGTGATCCCGCTGCATGAATCTTACGTCAGCTCTCGATTGAAAGTGCGTTTTCAGTTTGCTGAAGAGAAGAGTCGCTCTCTTATCAGATACCTGCTTTATTCACCTTTGAATGCATGATGCATCGTTTTATGCATGATGTTTTGAAATGTTACATTCTGTAAAATGTGTTGACTTTTGTGGATTCTAAAGGTCCTTTCTCATGATTCACATCAACCTTATCCAATGAACTGAAAACTACAGGGTTAACCCTGATCCTGCCTTGCAGTGCAGCTTTTTCAATGCTTGTCTCTTGAAGCACATGATTACTGGACAGTTTGGTATCATTACATAGATGGTGTTTTATTTGATTAAATTAATTGATTTTAATGTGTGGTGTGTGTACACACACACACACACACACACATTATTAACATATTTTATGAAGGATGCTAATGTCTAAAGGTGATAATAATACTATTTTCATGTCAATTCCTGTCAAATCATTTAACTGCCGGAAAAATTACTTCATAAAATCTTTTGCAGAATCTATTAAATAAAGTATTTAGGAGACAAGAGCACTGAGCTGAAAATACAAATCTATTCAAATAGAATATTTTCTAATTTCCTGCATTCACGGATTCAGTTGCGCTCAATTATTTACATTTTGTTTTGCTGTTCTCTGTGTATTTGCTCATATTGTCAAATGTATTCCATTATGAGGTAAAGTAATACTCATCCATATTTAATTTTCCAGTGGATTTTGCACTTCTGTCTGGAGATTAGATGATGTCAGTCACCTTTTGCCTGAATTAATTTGCTCCCATTTTGGCATTTACTTGGACTGAACTACATACAAAAGGGCTTGATTTCAACTTCTCATTTCTCTTTGGCCCTCAATTAAGCCGTCTGGATAGTTGCAACATTTTTTAGCAATGAATTTCTAAAAGCCTCTCAGTTGAGACCCTACAGAAATTGATATCTACTTCTGAAGACTGATCATATTCCATCCGCTTGACGGAATACAAATTCAAGTTGAAGCATTTTAAAATGTTTAAGCCACTGAACTACACAACTGGTACTACTAATACTAAAGATTCTCTTGTTTAGAAAAAAGTTAAATCGGTTGCTTGAGCAAAAGCAGAAAAAAAGAAAAACATCTGTGTAATTACAAGAACTGCACTCTTCACAGCTTCAGGATTTTGGTATGTCCTGCTTATTCCACTTGTAGCCCAAAAACATAGACACAAAAACACGAGCTAATTGAGTAATCAAAATGCAGATTATTGAATGCCCTGGAAAACCATGAGCCTGAAACAACCAACGTCTCCCAAAACCATCTAGTGAGTGATGGCCACTATACTGAACACCTACACTACTAAAAGGTTGCAAGAGGGGGTTTTCATTGCAATGCCATGAATGAACCATTTCGGGTTCTTCGAATAAACTTTCAGTGAACCATTTTTTCTTAGTGTTATGAACATTTAAATAATTTAAATATCAATTTGTTAAAGGTTCTTCAAGGAACCATAGATGCCAAAGAAGAATCTTGAACAGTGTAGTCTCCTTACAGATGAGATTATACCTCCTCCTCTTAGTGAAAGCAAAATCAATACTGAAAACAGAGAACCTTAAGACCTACATAGATATAGTCTGCCATAAAAAGCCTATTTTCTACTCAACTTTGTTTTGGGATAAAGAGCATAAACTGAACAACAATGGCCCTGAAGCTCTGTGACTCCTAGTATCCCACTATCACAAAATGGGCCTGGTCTATTCTGTGATATCAAATTTATGGTGCATAAAAAGTTCCATTCCCGAGCCTTTCAGAGGCAATCAGCCACACACAGAGAGCGAGAGAAAAGGATAGACACCAAAAAAGCATTTAAAGAAACAAGAGTTTGTGTGTGAAGGGATAGTTCACCCAAACATTACAATTCTTTCATTGTTTACCTGTATACATTTGATGGACAAAAACATTCTTTAGTATACCTTTTAATGTTCCAAACAAAAATGTCATACACGTTTGGAACAACATAAGGGTGAATAAATATTTGGGTGAAGTATCCCTTTACAGAGAAAAAGACAAATTATATTTATCATGTTTTTACCATTAGCCCACAGCAGTGCATTTAATGATGTTATACTCATAGGAGATATTTCATACTTGTTGAGCTTCACTAATAATACAATTCTGCCATCCTAATGACTTTTGATAGAAGTCTCATCTAAAAGTAATTTATACATAAGTTTGCCAGCTAGTTCCTCCATATTTTACAGATAAACAATAGCCTGACTGAGATTATGTGTTCTGAACATGGAGACTTGTGCTGCTGCTCTTGTAAAGGCCAAAACAGAAGCAGTTTTAATGTCATTATTATATAAATGGTGATAACCAAATTTTACACCATTTCTTTCATCTTAAAAGAACATGTTAACTTTGGCAGCCCTAAGTATATACACGCTTATTTTTAGCAGAGCTTTGAGAGACCGCTCACAAGTCTGCTTTCAATTAAATCCTTTTTTTCTTGCCCTCTTCTATTGGATGTCTCCACCACTTCTTTCTCCCACTCTCCAGTTCTTTGAGAAGGAGTTACTAGGGTTCTGACAGAGACCTACACAATCTCTCACACAGCCGAAAGGAAGATTGAAAGACTTAAAGTTTTCACCACTGAAAATCTGTCACTCATTTCTCCCCACCACTTCACTCTATCAACCTCTTTTCTTCTCTCCCGCTCTCTTACTAAGTATCATTCATTTTTTTACCTCCTCTCCTTTCTCAAATAAATGTCATTCTCTTTTTTCAGTAGTCATCTTCTTCAGTTCTCTCTATCCCCTTTCTCTCCTCTTCATTCTCATTCTCAATGAGTCAATGAGGAGTTATTGGATTTTTTGACAGAGGCCTATACAATCCCTTGCACAGCCAGGAGAAAGTGAAAGCACCTCTCTTCCCCACCCACTCTCATACTTTCAGTACTGCCATGTTCATTTTCATTCTTAATTATTATTATTATTATTATTGATTATATTTTTCGCACTTTTACTATGTACTTATTTTTACATATATACTTTTGTTTTTTGTTTTACTTTTTAATTTCAGTGTTTATTTATTTTATTTTTTTTATTTATTTTTTGATGATCATCTCGTTTGCATGGTCTGGAAAATAACTGACCCAATTAAGTCAGCTAGAGTAGCACTTAATCTATGTATTTATTCTCTTTTTTTCAGTTTCTGCATCAGTGAAAGCTCTACTAAAACGAATTATTGTTAGCTTGAATAAACTGCATTGTTATAAAGTGTTAGCATGCATTCAGCCTGGTATTTTCTTTTGATACTGATTAATGAACATTAAGATTTTACATCTAATTCGTGCTTTAAAAAATTAAGTTTGGAAGTATTTGTTCTTGTGTTTCTACAAGCGTGCTGTACAAAGAATGAAAGAGGACTGCGAACCTGTTGTGACACTAGAAGTATGTATAAGTGAGTCACCCATCACATAGCATATGCCTGGCCTCTGTGCTTCCCAGGGGCCGAAGACCGTTTATAGACCAGCAGAAAGCAGACGAATGAGTCAGAGGAAGATAAAGGTCCCTTCTCATTCATAACATCTTCCAGTAAATTTGTGCATTAGTCTGTTATAGCTTATAAGAAAATGAGGCAAACTTTTATTCAGTTGTATGTAAACAGTAAACATGTAAGTTATGATGCTTCAGAAACTCCATCTTATTAAAACAACAACAACAAAACCGTTACCAGCTTCCAATAACTGTTCTGTGAGACCAGAAGTATGCGCACTATGCTACTCTTTTAGAAGTTAACTTCTCTATAATTCACTACTGCTGTAGCTAGCAAAGCACATTTGCTAGTTCTGCTAAAGTGTTTGTATTGATGCTTGAAGGAAGATCATCCTTGTTTTTCTCACATAGCGTTATTATGCGTTCATAGTTGTATTTTTGCTTGCAGCAACTAGAAAAAGCACAATAGAATCTCTCTCTCGTTCTTTCGCTAACTTGATAACTTGCTAACGGTGGTCCACCCACTCTGCTCTTACACTGTGTTGGGTTTAACATTGCTGTTCGCTGATGTGAGCATCAGTAAGACTTTGTTGGCCTTGCCAAAAGTCCTAAGCAGCTAATAACTTCTTACTTGTAACATCAATCTTTAGGTCTCTAAAGAGACTGCGCCTCTGCAGTCTGCAACAAATGTTACCTTAGCTTTGATTAGTAAGTTACAATAAGCAAGCAGCATTTATTTAGCCTTTTTTAACCTAGCTTTAATAGCTTTCTTAGTTATCTAGCTTTTATATATTTACTATTTGTTCATGTCCACATTTCCATCTGTGCATCTGTCTTGCTTTTTTTCACCTCTCTTCGCTTTCATGGCTGTGATATGTATTTCTTATTTTTTTTAAGTTGCGTTTACAAAACTAGGACAAGGCATTTTAAATGTGCTGCCTAAATTTTCAGTTTTGATAAGTAATACATCAACACTGTAAATTAATCTGTGCTCATCAAGTGATTTCAAAGGGTCTTTGATGTTGTATTAGAATTAATCAAGACATAACATTTCAGTTCTTAGCTGACACTTTTTTTAAATACCTTTTTGTAAAATACTCTCAATGTAAAATATCGCTTAACAGCAGATTTGTCCATTTGCTGGCTCTCTTAGAGACAAAGAACAGAAAAATGAGAAAAACAAGGAAAGGCTGACTGCGCAGATGGCAGTGGGAGTTTCTAATTATCTGATCGTGCACATGTTAGCAAAATCACCTCTAGCCTCAGCTCATTAAGACCGTAAGGTGGTCTGTGATTTTAATCTGCAGTCGCTGAAAACATCTCCATATCATTTTCGCACCACCTTAATGCCATATGCAGCTCAGTGTAGAACAGCACAATCAACTGTGAGTCAAACACATGGCACTGCTGCTCTTGAGACTGTGGCTAATGAGAAAACCACTTTAGCTTCCTACAAGACCATCAGCAATTGTTCTTGAGGCTCTAGAGTTATCTGATGTTGAACCAATGAGCATTTGCAGATTGATTCAGAATGGCCCGCTCAGCCAGCGCTCTGCTTTGTTTGTCAGCAATTTCTAACATGAATAGAAGTCTACTAAGAACTTTACAGACTCACACTGTTAATAGCTAACCTAACTGCCAGCTTGCTGTGTCTTTATACACTCATCTTGCTCTCTTCCCCTCTCTGCAGGAGTGCGTCGACTCCCTGAGGTAGATAAGTCCAACCACAGTGTTCACTACACTCTGCTCATTGCGTGTGTCCTGGTGGCGTTTGTCCTGGGAGCTTTCCTCTCTGGATTTCTCGTTTCCTGTTACTGCAACCACAATGTGAACAAGACCAAAAGGCTGTCGAAAGATTCAGAAGCACCAATCCCACATGCTCTATCCTTGCGCAGCCTGGCCAAGTTAAATGGCTTGCTGGAGAGCCAAAACAAGGATGAGAAGCTGGAGGTATCCTCCCCCAAACTCTATAACTCTTTCTTTGCAAATGGAAAAGAGCAGGTGCATCACAGGAATGGCCATCATGCTGCCATGACCGAACTCATTCACCCACATCATCACAGCTCCGCAGAGCTCTCTGGCCTTCCGACGCCTGATTCGACACCAGAGCTCCCGATCAAGAGTATGAAGGCCTTCAAGAACCAATGGGAGAAGAATCAAAACTGTAATAACGCTAAAGAACCCAAGTCCCATAACATGGGAGCATCTCGTCCGACCACTGGGATGCAGCATCAGGTTTTCCCCTTCTCCCAAGGACTGACCAACGGACAAGTACTAGGTAGCTCAGCACACATGGAGGAACGCAAAGTTCACAGTGCGGAGCGTGTGGCAAGCCAGCCGTATCACTGCTACCCACACAAGATTGTGGATGTCACCTCGCTTGATGAGCTTCTGAAACACATCCATGAAATCAATGTGGCTACGGGCAGGAGTCCCACTGTCCTCACCTCATCCATGTCAGCCAACGCTGGACAGATGGCGTTCGCAAACCGCGTGCAGCCGCAGATCCCAGAAACAGAGTCTGCGCCATACTATAGTTCCTCCACTCTTCCTCGGGACAGTCTTACTCGCCGCATGGATGTCCCACCAGAGATTCCTCCTCATCATCAATCCACTCTGGAGAGAGTGTCCCGTCACCAGTCTCAGCGCCACTCTTTGATAACCACTCCCAAGATGCCCAGTGGAGGTGTGGTGCCACGGCAGCATAGCTTCAACCAACGCAGCGCCCATCAGCCCCTGCTGCTCTCCCGAATGAATTCTAACGGCAGCAGTTCGGGTTGCGATATACGGCACCCACTCATCCCTAATGGATACCTAACTCGCCAGCATAGCTACAGCGAGCAGCCAGATGTCCACCGTGGAGCTATTGTCCGTCGGACAGCCTCACTCAAGCCCGACGTCCCACCCAAACCACTGTTCATCCCTGCTAGCTCGCCTGTGAACCAGGCAGGGAAGTTCAACTACTGAACGACAGAGAAGAAAAGCCTGTGGTTTTTCATAAAAAGCTACTTGACCTCTCAGAACCAACTGTGGTCTACAATAGTTAAAAGATTGGACAAAAAAAACTTGCCTTTATGGGGGAACTAAAAAAATCCTCTGGAGTTTGGCTGCCAGTGTTGACGATTTTACATTTGAACTATGACCTGTTTTTCTGTTTCATTAATATATTTGTACCATATTGGTATTGTTCAGCTATTGGCCATTAGGAGAAAAGGAGTTACAGGAGTTCACCTAGATTTAGGCTGCCACAGTGATAAGTGTGTGGCTTTACAATGTTTCTTTGGACTGTACGGACAGGTGTCACTGCTCCGAATCTCTGGACCTGAACTTTTATCCGAACAAGTGTACACAACTTGTTTGATATTCTGATCTTTCTTGCTTTGGCTTAACTATTCCATTGATGTAGAGTTGATGAACTGTGCTGATCCCAATTAGAAATGTGTATATATATATATATGCATGCATGTGTATGTGTGTGTGTGTGTGTGTGTGTATATATATATATATATATATATATATATATATATATATATATATATATATACAGTATGTATATGTATGTGTGTGCATATGCATACCTAGTGTATGTATCTAAATAACTGAAATGGTTTAGCCCCCTCAACAAGTTATTTTGCCTTATTTTGCAAGCAGATGTGTTGTTGAAATGCCCACACAACCTGAAATGATCTCTGTAAAATCCATAAGCAATAATCTCCACCCCATCCTGTCCACTCTAGTGTAATGCAGTTACAACAATTCAACTCAAACTCAATAAAGTTCAAATTCTGATTATTAAATATGGCTAGAGATACAGTTACATCTGAATGCACGGTCCCAAGTGAGGTGAATCAGGCTGTTATGAAGTGTTATGAAGGAGATGTATGTATATAACTAAGAGGAATGTATTATTTCTCTATATGCTGCAAGATTAGTGTGAGGTGCTCCAGTATTTACACTCTGTCTCCTTTATTAAAATCATTTTAATAAAATGTCCTAAACAGGCAGTTAAACCAAAAAATCTCTGTAAACCTTAATGGGTTAGTTCACCCAAAAACCCATAAATTACTCACCTTCAAGTCATCCTAGGTGTATATGACTTTCTTTTTCAGACGAATCCTGTTGGAGTTATATTAAAAATTGTATTTGATCTTTCAAGCTGTTTAATGGCACTCAGTTTGTGTTGCAGTGCATCAGTCCAAAAGACGAGAAATAAAAAGCACCCGTCCATAAAAAAAGAGTGTCTCACACAGCTCCAGGGGGGTGACCAAAGTCCTCCGGTAGTGAATCGATGCATTTTTGTAAGAAATTTTATCTTTAAAAAATTGATAATTTAATCTAACTTGTGTTCACTGTTGTAAATGGAAGCAGTTCCAGGTGGATGACATATGAGATATGCCGCTCAGAAGTGACGAAAGAGAGAGATCAAAATAAAAAAACGGTCACTAATTAGTACAAAATGAGAATTTGTAAAGAAGAATGTCAGAGGATTTAGATATAAGCAAAGAGGAGACTTATTTGCCAAGAGGAGCCAAAGGAGAGGTTCTCCTTTTCTAAGGTAAGGAAACTTTGCTTCCTTTGTTTTCATGAGACTCACCAGCGTATGCACATCACCGACCTCACGTCATCCTTCTGGAGCTGCTTCCATGTACAACTGTTGGGACAAGCTACATTAAAGGGATTTATAACATTTTGAATATGAATATTTTTCTTGCAAATACATATTGAGGAGTCCTTTGTTCACCCCCCAGAGCCGTGTGAGACACTTTTTAATATGGATGGTGAACTAACCCTTTAAGTCCCGGACCACTTTCTGTGTTCAATTGATACAGTCCCACTCACACTGATTGGTCGTAACTTCTGCCCCATAAACATCAAATACTTGCTGATTGCTTCTGAACGTGTCATGCCACAGAGCAGTTTGACACACTGAAACCGTTTGCACATGGACAGGACACGGCGTAATAATGTCTGACTTTCGTTATTCCTATACTATGTTAAAATGTATCGATATTAACACTAAAACTGTTTTGTGTAAATAGATGAACAATAACTAGCCAAATTTTAATTGTGTAAATTTGTGCCTTATTTAATATGATGTGTTAAAGGGGGGTGGCAGCAGAGTGGAAGAGAGGACAAGAAAAGGGCAGAGAGGCCCTAATTTATCTTTTTATTTTTAATATTTGTATTTTTTTTAAGCTTGGTTGTCTGTATATCATAACTGTTGTAGATATATATTTCTAGATACTTTTGATATCCCCAGGCTGTGTGTCGCTTTTGTATTTGGAACAACATCTATATGGTTTTCTCTCCAAAGCGCAAGTCTATCTATCTATCGTTCTATCTATCGTTCTATCTATCTATCTATCCATCGTTCTATCTATCGCTCTATCATCACTGTATCCTATCTGTTGCTATCTGTCGATCAGTCATTCTATCGATCGTTCTAGCAATCTCTCATTCTAACTATCGCTCTATCACTCTGTCTATCCTGTCTATTGTTCTATGTATTTCTCTTTTGTTTTCTTTCTCTTTTTGCTTGCTTTCATGTTGAACTCCGTCCTCACTGACAGGTTTGTTCTGAGATGTATGAAGTAAGAAACATGAACTTCTAAAGTGCAGCATATCTTCAGATCTTATGTTTAATGGCGAGAGCAAGACTTCTTAGGCTTTGCACTCTGTTTGGAGGAGAGACGTGTGTGTGTGTGTGTGTGTGTGTGTGTGTGTGTGTGTGTGTGTGTGTGTGTGTGTGTGTGTGTGTGTGTGTGTGTGGAGACCATATCAGTTGGATGTAGTTCAAACACATACCTCCCTTTGCTTTTTCCCAGTACTTCAGTCTGGCAGAGTAACTCAGAACCGTTCGTCTGCTCAAAGTCATCATCATCATCTTCAGTCTGTCTAATGATGTGTCGGCTTTTGCATACATTTTTGGTGCTGGACAGTTTTTATCATGTACTCTTGAATTAACCTTTCAATTCGGCTACCTGTAACTGTGTGCTCTGTTGCCCCATGCAAAACCAAATGCAATGTCATTTTAATAGACTGCCTCCAACTCATATGCCTCACAGGTGGAAAAAGGACTGAGGGTTGAATCCCTGCACCGTACTCGACGGAAATCTAGAGCAAGTAAACAGAGTGGAAAGAGACTGGTGTAGTTTCTTTGAATTTCCATAGATATTATGATGGAAAGGGAACTGTGTGTGTCTGCTTTAACCATTGACGTTTCTGTTATTGCACAGTGTAAATACAGTCCTGGAGTTTCCCAGGATTCAGTGCTCCGTTATGATTACTATTGGGATTCTTCACCTCTGCTTTTATGGAATACTGTTGTATTTTCCTTATAACAGAAATAAATGAGAGATCATAACATGCATATTTTTTACTGATTGTCATTCGATCATTTTATAAAGTGTACATGCTTTTCTCTTTATTTGACACTTTCAGATGGCTTATAATTCATGTTTTGCAGAAGAAGAAGAAAAAAACACATTATGCTGTAGTCAAGTTCTCCCGGCTCTCATGATTATAAAAAATACAGCAGATTCTGATGTTGTTGGCCAACTGCAGCTGCACTACAAGGATGCAATGGATGATGTTTACCATATCGCCCAAGGGACAAAAATGACTTAATAGCCTATTAGTTCCTCTGGTCCTTAGAATTTACAGTAAATGTATAGTAAAGGTGACAAATTGGGAGTGTATGGAATTTATGCTTTTACAGCACAGTTCCACAATACAATTAGTGGATAAGGTTAAAGATGCAGGTTCTGCTTCTCCTCTTGAGTTTCACACATGAAAATGATCCAATGGTAAACAAGAGGAGCTTATCATTTCACTGCATGCGTAAGTCTGTGAACTTCAATATTTTCCCATTTCACTAGTGCTTTCTCAGTACGGTCTTCTATGAATAGATACAGACTCACTCCACACAGAAAGAAGATAAAGAGGCATGATCTTGTTCCATGAGATGGTGCACCTTGTTTAAACGGTGGGTTTTGGATTCTGTTCTTGTTCAAAAGATTCATGCTGCCCTCCCTGACCCCTTCAAGGGGTCTGCTGGCTACAGATCTGAGGACGTTCTGAAGATGAACAGCACTGAACACTGTAAATCTGTTGTTGTTTGCTCTGTTGTTGTGGCTGCTTTGTCTTCTCATCGACTCTGCTCCACAGTGCCACATATTGGTAACATTAGTGTTTAATTTTGCTTTAATTCATTCCAGTCATTCTGTAAAAGATTAATGAAAGCTCACCGGAAACGTTGTTTTCACTAAGCTTCTATAGGTCCAAAATCAACTGCTTTTAACAATCCATCCAATGTAAGCAAGGCAGAACATATTCAGTTTCCTACAGTTACTTGTTTTCCAAGAAAATAACCCTTATGGGCACTCAACATCTCGCACCAGAATTTTATCCACAGATTTTTGTCATGAGATAATTTTGCAGCAAGTTGTGATTTTCTGTCATACTGCTCTATGTGGTGCTCACTTCCACTTTTCCTATCCATGAAGACTCTGGTGCTAGATGGACTCGGGTGATAAGTGGCTCTGGATTCAGCGGACACACTAACTGCATGTTGTCTGACAGGTGGAGCCGAACAGTCTCAGTTATTACCCATAGTTCTTAGTTCAGTACTCATCAGGTGTCATCAAGAGATATCACCCCCATGAGAATCCTCACATTCACACCCGAGTACACCTTCACGTCTCATGGTTCTTGCTCCGTCATTTTCTTTAGCTCTCTCTTGCTTTCACTTGTTGGCTGTGTTTCTCTGGCTGGTTGTCAGCACTCTGAGAGTGAGAGGGTATTAGAGAGAAGTATTCTGGGAGATGGAATGAACGTTTTTCATTGTAAAACTGTCAAGAGATAAACTTTCTGTAGATAAAATTGCATGCATTTTGTTTTTTGATGTATAGAATTTCATCATCACAGGTGGAGAACAGCTATGGTATAGTCTGTTCATTGGATCCAAAGAAAAAGGGGGTCCTGTGAATTTTAACGATGACCCTGAACCTGCTCAACATCTGCTGTTCACTCAACCCAGAAAGGTTTGTAGTGGTACATTTGGCTGCTTGAGATTGTTTGCCAGCTTATGGTCTGTATTTTATTTTATTTCTTTAACAATAACACCACTGAAAGGATGTATACAGAGCAATGCATGACAATAGACACTGCTGACATTGTGACATGCAACTCTGCTAACTTCATACGTTTGTGTGTGTCTGCATGTGTGTACTCCTAGATTAACCGTGTAGAGCTCTATTTAACTGTTGATGGATAACATTATTTTGCCCCTTCATGGAGTGCTGAGGCTTTTCTGATTTTGATTACTATTGATATTCGTGTCCGAAATTAAATTTTCCAATATATGTCAGGTGTACTGTTTATTGTTATGACTACTTTTTTTCTAACCGAATATAAAATCAGATGCCATAAATTCATTTACATATTTTTTCAATCTGAATAATTGGTTTGAGAAACTTAACTCAACATTAACCGATATTTTAATTTTATGTGCCCAGGACAGAAAATATTTTGAATATAATAAAAATAACATACATTATAAAAACTAAATCAGGTATTCGTTACACATTATTTTTTTCTCTGACAATAGTACTTCATTTCTGACCTTGCTATCTAATTTAAGGCATCACCAGTAAATCGCTCCTATGCTCAGAATCATTCTCCTTTGCTTTCTTCTCTCTTTTGTCAAGTTTTTCTTTTCCTTTCTCTTTCTCTGTATGCTCTCTTTTGCTGTTGTGTCTTTTTCTCATATCTGTGAGATCATCTTGAAGATTTAGCTGATAGTCATGGTTATGGTATTGCTGCCGTGTTTGGCATAATACACTATGCTGCACTCCTTCATTTGCATTATTTTTTATTACAAACAGTTGGATGCTTCAGATATTAAAAAATGGTTCCCATTTATTGTGTGTTATTATTGTTTTCCACTGAGAATGTGGGCTGTGTCATTCATTTTGATACATAGCGTTTACTGTAAATGAAGAACATTAAAAAACTCCTTTATGAAACTGAACTTGCTATTTTAGAGAATTGCTGAAGTCTTCTACATAGCCTGGTGTCAGATATTAAGTATTTGTTTCCCTAGACTGAACTGTAGTTGAAAATCTAATGTTCACCTTCAGTTAATAAGTAGTTATAAATGTATATATCAACTACAACATTGAATATACAGTACTGAATCACTGAAATCGATTTGTTCAAAAGTTGTTCAGGAATGTAACAAATAACCGCATATGTGAACTGGTCATTAAATCATTTATTTAAATCATTTAGAGAGATGTTTCTCCCACACCCTCCTCCTTTGACACGACACCCACGCAGGTTGCCAGGTTGAGGACAGGCAACAGAAATGATAGCAACTGACAATGGAAGGCATCGGGTCATGTTTCTATATGCCTTTCCATGTTTTTTTATGCCTCTGTTCATAGAGCTTTTTAGATGAATGTCAAGGCTTTTTAGTTTGGGTTGAATCTACGATCTCTGACACTGTCCATTTGGTGGCTTCCATGGCTGCAACTGGCAAACCCCGGTGTCAAAAAATTATTGAGAAACTGACAGTGTGGAATCACACAGACCAATACAAAAATGCACTTTCTAGCACGGAACTCACATTTCTAAATAGAATACCTGCTGTTTAGCATTTTTATTCAGAGAAACAACTATGTTAACTTCTGCAAACATATGATGGTATTTGTACTTTACAGTCAAGAAACTACATACAGCACCTTCAAACCTGCGCACAAAATCCATCATTCTAAAGGGCCCCATGGAGTGGCCAGTTTTGAGCACTTTGATTTGGAATGACCATTCAGTATGGCAGCCATGATTGTTCTCACTCCGAAGTGCCCTTCAGTGACAGATTGAGCCCGTTTGGAACACAGAGTCATTCATTCTGACATTAAATAGTTATTGGAAACATAATAAAACATAATTTAAACTTTGTTTATCTGTCTAAATTGCTTAATATAAAATACATTAATTAATATAAATGCACTTTATTCAGTAACGACTGATGTGTTGCTAATTACTACTTTATAAAAGCATTGTCACACTCACACTTGTGCTGCTGTTCTAAGTAAGAGCTGATAAGCCTATTTATTTTGCTGTCCTAACTATGTATGCTTATGGTTTGTTGAAGTGCATTGTCAGTTGAAATGCACTGCTCTCGAAGTGTAAAATGGGCAACACTGGTCTGTGTTCGGACTTATCTTTAATGTTACAGTGTATGCATCTGTATTATTTCTGAATGCTTTAGCAGATTCTCGGTCTGGCTTTCCTCTCAAAGACACTTCACTACAGCACCACAAACCACACAGCATTTGGATACATTTATATAAACCATAAACTAAAGAGAACCACATGGCTCCATAAGTGTGCTAGGAGACAGACAGCCAGTGGACTGTACCCTTGCTTTGTAAATGTCTCTTCAGTATTGTTGTTACAATATGGTGTTATAAGACACTGCTCGCTGTTTGCCTCATTTATATTTTCACTGATTCTTGAGACATGGGACAAAACACGTCCAGCAATTGTAACTGCTATTAGGTTTAAAAAGGAAAATATTTTCGCTATGAGAATGTATTTAAGTATCCCCTTCAATTTAATTTTGTCATTATTATATCAAATCTGTGACAATTATTTTGTGTCAACAGATAAAGGTTTAATGATTCATATGCAATAAAATGGATGATAACGTTTTGTTTTTATGATGAAAGATAGATTTTTTTAAAGCGCTTAATAATATCACATATCAAAGAAAGGTTGGTTTTCAATGACACATGCGTTTTTCATAAGATTTCAACATTGTGTCTAAAGACTACTGACTTGACAGTTGTCCAGAAGCACTCTCCACAAGGAGGGTAAGACACAGAAGGTCATTGCTGAAAGGGCTGGCTGTTCACAGAGTGCTGTATCAAAATATATTCATAGAAAGTTGACTGGAAGGAAAAAGTGTGTAAAGAAAAAGTGCACAAGCAACAGGGATGACCACAGCCTCAGGAAGATTGTCAGGAAAAGCTGATTTAAGAACTTGGGAGAGCTTCACAAGGAGAGGACTGAAGCCAGAGTCAGCGCATCAAGAGTCACCACACTCAGACATCTTCAGGAAAAAAGGGCTACAGCTGTCACATTCATAGAACCAAGCCACTCCTGAACCAGAAAATAATTGTCAGAAGCATTTAACTTTGGGTAAGGAGAAAAAGAACTGGACTGTTGCTCAGTGGTCCACAGTCCTCTTTTCAGATGAAAGTAAATTAAGCATTTCATTTGTAAATCAAGGTCTGGAGTCTGGAGGAAGACTGGAGAGGGACATAATCTAAAGTCCAGTGTGAAGTTTCTGAAGTCAGAGCTGATTTTGGGTGCCGTGACGTCTGCTGGTGTTGGTCCATTGTTTTTTCAAGTCCAAAGTCAATGCAGTCATCTACCAGGAGATTTTGGAGCACTTTATGCTTCCATCTGCTGACAAGCTTTATGGAGATTTAAATAATTTCATTTTGCAGCTAGCACCTGCCCACACTGCCAAAACCACTTCCAAGAGGTTTGATGACCATGATATTACTGTGCTTGATTGGCCAGCCAACTCACCTGACCTGAACCTCACAGAGAATCTATGGGGTATTGTGAAGAGGAAGATGAGAAACATCTGACAAACAATACAGAGGAGCTGAAGGCCACTATCAAAGCAACCTGGTCTTCAGTAATGCCTCAGCAGTGCCACAGACTGATCGCCTCCATGTTGCGCCGCATTGAAGCAGTAATTCATGCAAAAAGAGCCCCAACCAAGTATTGAGTGCATAATTAAACCTGCTTATGAGGTCATTCTGTTTTGTAAATCCTTATTTGATTGATCTTTGAGAAAATCTAAATATATATATATATATTCAACATTTGAAGTAGATGAAAACCGTTCAGTTCATCAAAGTTGTCCTAAGAGAAGACAGGGTATTATTTTGTTTTTGGGGTAACTTTGATGTAAGGTTTTGATCCACTTTAAATGTTGACTACTGTATATGTATATATTTAATATACATTTTAATTATTTTTTGTGGCCTCTGTAAGCCTTGGAAAAAAATTGCATTTATATTTCCTATAGGTCTTGCATAATGTAAGTGAAAATTAATCTTGTCTGAAAATTAATCTTAATCTGAGAGTGTTATTGCACATTTTGATAAAAAAAAAAAGTTGTATCATCGCACAAGCTATAGTCATGTAAGTTATTTTATCATGTTAATTTGTCTGAGTTACAGGTTTTATTTTTTTCAGTAGTTTTGTCCCATTTCTCAAGAATCAGTGTTTTAATAGTATCATCAAAAAAGTCATTGCCTCTTCTGATTTATTCTGAATAAAGATAAATAACATATGCATTTGACAGAGTAAATAACCAAATGATTTGATGTCCCCCAAGGACGGAGGACCACAGCATGTTCTTTTCATGTTGTCATGGGAACCTTGTCCCACTATGTCCTCTCTCCATAGACATATGGACAAACACGGTTGGGAAAAAGCCTTCTTAAATTCAACAAATGCTTTTCTTTGCCCTCTATAACACACCTCTGGCATCTCTGCAGTGATGTTTAAGGATTCTGAGTCTCTCTCTGAAAGCCAGATGGAGCTCAACCAGATCTAAGGGATTCCAGGACTGAATGACTAGAAGAGATGCACATAATGTCGCCAAGTAGAACATGTTCCTGAATCGACATACTTTACTGGTCCTTGTACAACACTTTTATTAACCCCTTAACTGTCACCTCCCACTAAATTGTTATAATTCATGAACGCTTTTGAATACAGGCCTAATGGTCTCTTTTTATAGAGGACAATCAGCAGATTATTGCAGAAGGGGAATCATTAAAAAATTAAAGAATAAAAAAAGTTTAAATAAAAAGAATATATACTGTACTGTTTTTATTTAAAATAAATATTTAACAAAATTGTTGTTAATCCAAATTTACTATAAAATTAAAGCCATATGTCTACAATGTGTTCCAAAACATGTTCCAAATTTGAAGTTGGTATCTGACAAAGGTCCGAACTCCTGTTATGGTATAGATTTGTTATAATGTCAAGGTGCACTCTTGTCATAAATTAATCTATTAATGTTTCTACATAATTTGTGACTAAAAACAGTGATAATAATCTATTAAGTAGTCTTAGACATTTTCAACGATATATATAGTTTGTCATGATTGGATCAGGATTTAATTGTAATCTAGTTAAGTAAACTTGATGGGCGGGATTGTTTCATTTTATTTTATTTTTTTAATTTATTTATCAGTATCAGTAAATATTGGATATTTAGTTATCATGCCTATTTCCTCTATTTTACATTAGGATTACCTTTGCTGTCATCTTACACTCATAAGGTTAATATTTGAAAACACTAAAAAATTTTATAACAGTGTTTAATGTAATCATTAACTAATCTTAAAATGAATATCAGTTTTTCATTCTGTACATTATAATGTGAAACCTGAATTCACAATTGATATTAGTTTATAGTTTTAATTGATTTAGTTTTCAAAATACACTTTAAACAATTATTGAACTACATTCTACAAGAAAATACTACTTCAAAAATTTTGTGTATTTCAATGTATTTTATATCGTTATTTGTGATATTTACTAGCAATTTATGATTTTGTTTTCAATGCAGTATACAATTGAAATATTTAAAAAAATTTTAAGTTATGAACCATAACTCAAAAATGAATTATCAGCTTTATTATTTGAATATCTGTGCATCGCTGTTTGAAAGGCTCATAAACTGGCCAAGGCAAGGTTAGGTTTAGGGCACAGCAAATACCATGACCTCCTTATAAAACCATCATGTCTCTGAGATGTCCTTACTAATATAGTGAAATCAATACGTGTGTGTGTGTGTGTGTGTGTGTGTGTGTGTGGGAAAGTCCCGGGTAGTGGTACAGTAACTGTTGGTCAGTGGAGAATTATGTGCTATGTCTGGCATGTCCAGTATGCCAGACAACCATGGCACACCCCCCCATTACAGTCAGGACTGGTTTCATCCCGTTTTCTCTGGTGCCTTGATGCCTTTACTCAGCACTTTCACATAGAGACACAGTAACACACCTGCTTCTGCCTGTTACACTCACACACATACTCTTCCTGGCTGTCCCACACTAAATTGGCAGCTTTCCCTGCCTACTTGCCCCAACCTGCTCACTGTATACACTCTGCATCTGTCCCCTAGAACCTTGAATGGTTCCCATCCTAATTAGCCACATAAGCTCAGCCCACACACACATATATACACATTCTTCATCTCTCTACCCACTCCTAATTAACCTACAAATCATGACCCCCCATCCCAAATGACACGCACACTCACAGCTTGCCACAGACTGGCATCCGTCACAACACCAGATAATCTAAATAACTTCTGCAGGACTCACGTACATTAGCAGCTGTCACAGGACATCTGTTCTGTCACCTGATGCCGGTGATTTTTCAGGTTTATGAAATGCAGAGTCTTAGTTACTTGGGAGAGTTGGGTAAATTGCATAACTAATATTCCTAATTATATTTCAGGATGCTAATCAACTGAAGCAAGAAAGCATCCATAACATTGTGTTAAAAAAATATGACTTCTAAAAAAAATGGTCCAGTCATACATTGTGTCCCACTTTAGTGGTAATTTGTATCGTGTCAATGTGTTTAATAATTGGGAATATGTAAATAATCTGAATGAAAATAATAATGAACAATGCCATTGTTCTCCTCTCCACTTTACCTTCAAGCCCAGACTCTGGCTGGACCACTCAAGGACATTCACAGAGTTGTCCATAAGTATATGTTCTAAACTCTGTGTTTGTGGTCATTGTCCTGTTGGACTATAAATCTTCTGCCCAGTCTGAGGTTCTTGACTAGGTTTTCATTAAGGCTATCTCTATATTTTTCTGTATTGAGCTTACCTTCTACTCTGACATGTTACCCTGTCCCTGCTGCTGAATGAGGCTGCGACCCACACACTTTACTGTTGGGATGCTACTGTGCAGGTGATGAGCATCAATAATGCATACATTTCCTCAATACATGATGCTTGGAAATGAGGTTCATCATACCAGAGAATCTTGTATCTTACAGTCTGAGAGTCGTGTTGATGTTGTTGCCTCTTTTTTTTTTTTTTTTGCAAATTCAAAGTGGGTTTTCATATGTTTTCACTGAGGAGTTGAGGAAATTAGTCTGTCCACACCTCCTTAAAGTTAAAACTCAGATTGATGGAGCCATGATTTTTGTCCTTCTGTGAGTTTCTCCCATCTCCATATTTGATCATGGAGCTCAAATAGAGTGACCGTCAGCTTCTTGGTCACCAATCTAACCTCAGTTTGGCCAGGAGGCCATCAGCTCTAGGAAGAGTCCTGGTTGTTCCAAACTTCTTCCATTAGGGATAATGGAGGCTAGATGCTTCTGTGAACCATCAATGCAGCAGATTTTTTCTTCTGAACTCCTCAGATCTGTTACTTGATGAAATCCTGCCTGTGAGCTTTAAAGGCAGTCTTTTGACCTCATGGATTGGTTTTGGATCTGAACATTTTCAGCTGTTATACATTTTATTGAGTGGTGTGTGCCTTTCCAAATCATACCCATTTAATCTGAATGAATACTTAAGCAATGCACTTATTTTTTTTGTTGTTGTTGTTGTTGTAAAAATGGAACAAACTGGTTGCATATTCTTGAATATGAATTGCGACTATCATTAAAGGATGGGGAGCATCTGGAGGAGAGTTTTCTTCCTGCTGTGCATGTATAATGGTGGAAGAGTGCCAAAAACATAGCACAGGGAAGACATAAAGCAGGGAAGATACTGCTCTGAGACTCCCTTTCCGTATCTGTTTTCAACGCAGGCTGGATTTCCAGTGAATGAGGAAGAAGGTCTAGACAGAGTGAGATAATGTGGTCTGTGAAGAAGCAATAGTTCACACCTCCTCCTGTAAACAGTAGGTGCCTTTACATGGGAACTTTTTGCTTCCTTCGGAATTAATTCATTCTGACTAATGAATCCAAACGTAGTGTTTACATGAACGCAAGTGATCGGGTTGATATGCACGTTTATTTCACAAGCTACTGGTCAGATTTGCTCTTTTGGCATGCGCATACTGCATGAATATAAATATATAGTTTTCCGCTGTTCTCACATACTGTTTTAAAAAGCACTAATTAGGCGACGACCAGCAGATAAACTGTTTATGTGTGTGTATATATATATATATATATATATATATATATATATATATATATATATATATATATATATATAGATATAGATATAGATATAGATATAGATATATATATATAGATATAGATATATATTTACTCTGGTGGAATGTTATCCTGCTCCACTTCACAGACACTGAGTGAAAGGGGAATTTAATAATAACAGGATATTTATTTATGACACTTCATGCACCAGCAAGAACAGCTCGTTCCGCACATCATTACGCTATTTCTACATCACTGCGCATGCTCAGTAATTTCCAGTTTCAGTTGATCAACATCTTTTGATCTTTTGTGATCCTGGATCAACATTACTGTCCAAAAATATAGACTTAACAAAATTACCCCAAAACCTAACCCTAACCATAATTTATTCCTAAACTCAGTGTGAAATGATAGCTGATTAACAAGGGTGTAGAAGCACCTAACCCCAATCGTGAACCTAAAACAGATATTTCCTGA
This sequence comes from Carassius gibelio, assembly GCF_023724105.1. Lineage (NCBI taxonomy): Eukaryota > Metazoa > Chordata > Actinopteri > Cypriniformes > Cyprinidae > Carassius > Carassius gibelio. The sequence continues at coordinate 10,974,603 of NC_068386.1, read as the reverse complement.
AAATAAATCCCTCAATTCTGATTGGTTGATTGGAATGTTGTTCTAGGAACAACAAGGATGTTAATCTAGGACAATGTTGTACTTGGTGAAGTCATGCTCACCATACATACATGTAAGATCTGAGACACAGTTCAACCATAAAGTGAACATTCTGTCATCATTTAGGCCTACTCCTTTTTTGGTCCCCACTGACTTTCATTGGATTCAGATAACCAGTTAATTCTTCAAAGCATATTCTTGTGTTACAAAAAATAAATATAGTCATACAGGTTTGGAACGTCATAAGGGTAAATCATTTTTTGGGCAAACTGTTTCTTTAATAAGATTAAATCCTTTATGTTCTTAACTTTTTCGCCCTCACCCGCCCACCTGGTTTTGCTGACACTGCTCCTGAGCTCTTTCTCAATGGCTCATGCTGACATTCAATTAGTCCCCTTAACCAGCACACCTCCCCGCAGCTAACGACTCGGAACCACAATCTTCCACAAGTATCATTTCTTTCCTCTTTTTTCAATTAAATCACTTGTCTCAAAACGGAGCACAGAAAAAAATGGCCTGAGGGTCATTGCAGTCATCGCAAGCGCGTGGAGATGATTTCCCATCTCTCCGTCTGGCACTTTCTTTCTCTTTCTTATTTCAAAAGATTTTACTCCGATGAAATGAAGCTGAAATATTTCAAAATGGCTCACAGACTTTTGTTCAGCTGGAGCTGCATTTGAGTTCTCCTCTATAAACACATCATTTATCCAGTGCTTTGATGGCGAGGGAGACGTGTTTAGGACAGTTGATTGCAATGAACACAAGTGTCAAGCATCAGAGAGGTTTGAGCTTGAAAAATTTGGAAAAGAAGGAATTATTTTGTCTTTCATCACCCTTTTGAGGTTTCTGAGAGGAAATATGCGAAAGGTCACTGCAGGTGTGTCACACATGGGCATTTGGTTGTGGGTAAAATGACAAAGAGGTACGGAGAACAACAAGCAGCAACCATAAAAATACTGTGCATTACAGCGCTAAAAAGATAAATGTAGGTCTTCGAGTGCGGCACATTATGGTGTTAAATGTTCCTTTATTCTGTTTTCATTTCAGCATTCAACACTGAATGCCTCACACCTCATTAATTCGAACAGCACTCTCAGAGGAATAATAGCGATCAATAAGATCATTAATCTTTGGAATATATGATCACATATCTGTGAGCTACCCATGCTTTTCTGCCATTTGCATTCATATTAGTATAAATGGGAATGAATCAGTCAAATGTTTCATTACTGTATTATTTCTGCTGAGGATGTACAGCAGCTGTGTAGCTGTGTTCATAGTTTAGAACAAAGGAGCTGGAGAGAGAGAGAGAAAGCAAAGACTGAAAGCTTACTGGTTTTGTTTATGTTGTTTGTGACTGGGCAAATTTGGAGAATGTGGATTTATGGTGATTAGAGGTTTCTTGCTGTAGTAGTAGTAGAACACTTATTCACCTTTAACTCAATGGTTATTGTGTGTTTGTTGTTACATTAAGTCATAAACCTAGTTAGGTGCAAACTTAATCTGATTCTGATCAAACAGCTTACTACAGTATCCAGCATAGGCTACTTGTTCTTGTAAAGACATAAACTACATGCTTCACATAAAAGCAGGGTTGTGTTTTCATGTAGTTATTTTCCTTTTGTCTTTGGAACACGATTTTGGCACAAAACTCATTCAGAGTTATAGAGCGCCATCTATTGATCTCCTTTTATAAAACAATGGGGGGGGGGGCGCCAAAGGTGGTGCCCTGCTGCCACCCAGCTGCCAGAAATAGTACATTCATCTAATGGTCTCTGTGCTTCATTATAAAAGCCTCTTATTTGTGAATTTGAAATATTAATCAAGTTGTGTCGGATGTCTGGTGAATTGCTACCAGTTTCCACACCATCTGTTACCAGCCTGAAATAATCTTACAGATTGGTCATTAAAAATGAAAGCAGAAAATTGTAGAAATTAATTCAGCCTAGATAATGCTACAATATGTTAACACACACAGCCAAACATCATTATTTATATACTATTTAGGTGTTCTCTGTGTCTTTGTTAAAACCTCCAGACTAGATATTTCGGTGAAGTGAACTACAACAGACATTGGGTAGGTGGCGCTATTTCAGCATATTTAGACTGTTCTTCTGACAGAGCTTTTGAGATGGTCATTCTTTGACTGAAGTTTTTTTTTTTCCTAAATATTTAAAGCGAGATATTATTTGAAGATAAGATAAGATAAGATTGCTCTTCCAAGCCTTTCAATGGGGTAAGTGGGTGTTTGTTGTCAACAGTTCAGAAGACTTGAAATAAAGTGCACGCATCTGTAATAAAACGTCCCTCACATGGCTCCGGGGGTTAAATAAAGGCCCCTGTAGCGAATCTGTGCCCCTTTTTTCTAACATCTGCTGACATCTGCCTTTATTTCACGTCTTCTGAACTATTAACAAAAAACCGCTTACCACCATTGAAAGGCTTGGAAGAGCAAGTACAATTTTTAAAGGGGGGGTGAAATGCTCATTTTCACTCAATCTCCTGTTAATCTTGAGTACCGTTAGAGTAGTACTGCATCCTTCATATCTCCAAAAAAGTCTTTAGTTTTATTATATTTATAAGAGAAAAATAGTATGTGCCGTTTTTTTTTTTTTTTTTTTCGGAAAAACACGAGCGTCCGGTGGCTTGACGTGTGGGAGGAGCTAAAGAATCACGAGCGTGAGTAGGCTTTTGCGTTGAGAGCGTTTGGAAGCTGTGACATTACCGTGAGGAATTGCAGCAGCAATGACTACAGCAGGACGTCTCTATGTGGTATGTATTGAAACTGTATATATTTGCTTAGCAGTTTTGGAAAATGACTAAGTTCCACTTTATGTCATCTTTTTTTTTTCTTTAAAGGTGTACAAGGTTTACTTGATGTGCTTACGCACCGATAGCTAAGTTAACAACACAGAGATATTTGAAGCAGTTTTACTCACCGCCTGTGGTTCCAACACACGATCGTGACCCTTTTTCGTTGGGATTGCATTATCCTTAAGAAATAAACGATGTGCAAATCCGGCGTCAAACTGGGCCTCGTTTGTAAAACAAGCATCTTCGAAATGCAGGGAACAAACAAAAACACTTGCACAACTCCGTCGATGCTCTGCAAAAATAAACTCCGTCCATTGTTCCCTTAATGTTTTTTTTTTTTTTTTGGGTAATCTGTGCAGGGTTGTCTTGCCCTCACAACCAAAAACACACTTCTTTTGTGACATTTCGCGACGCTCTCACTCTGATCATTGAATATCTCTGCTCAGCCTCGCTATACGGCAGCGCGCTCTTCCGGCAGAAGTTCCCATAGGACCCATATAAGGAAATTCCGCTCCATCTAACGTCACACAGACCCATATTCGAAAAAAACTTTCCGAAACCTGTGACAAACCAGAAGGAGTATTTTTGGAACAGAAATACTCCTTAAAACATACAACTTAATTTTTTAAACTTTGTCCATGTTTAGCATGGGAATCCAACTCTTTAACAGTATAAAAAACTCAGTATGCATGAAATAGCATACTTTAATATAAAGTATATAATATAACTTTGATTGGATGATCCTGAAAGAAGAAAGTCACATACACCTAGGATGCTTCAAGGGTGAGTAGAATATGGACGCATTTTCATTCTCGGTGAACTAACCCTTTATTTCCCATTAGGCAAAGGTAAGCGATCGCATTGGGCCCCCATAAGGGCCTCCTGCTTTTCACATAGGCTATTAGATGTGCACCAACACAGACACGCGAACGGTTGCTATTTTCGGTGTTTATTAATATGCTACCACGAAAACCGTCTGCGTGTTAAATTTTTTTTATGTAGAGCTGCTTGTAGCAAATTAAATTATCATGCATCTGAAGCTGTAATTAAATATTGATAAATATTGATTATATTTTTTCCACACTTTTCTCATTCTCAATAATTCAAGTTTTTAGATGAATGAATCACTAAAACGAACTCGCTGTCCCCAGAAAAGTTTAGATGCCATTTTAATTTCAGGCCTGATAAAGTATAATTTATGAGCACAGCTAAAGTCCCATATAGTCTTTGGTGCGGGTCTGCTTTGTTTACAGCCGTTAAAATGGAAACCGCTCTATTTCTGCCATTCTAAAAACTCCTCCTGCTGGCAGAGAATGAATGTGCACTTTCAATAAGCCAGTTTGCAGTTTTTGTTCAGACCAATGTGAAAATCCACCCACATAACCCCGTTTTTAATTAATATAATAATTTATACTTCTGTTCTGACTAATACCTTTTCTTAAAAAAATAAAGTTTAAAGGCTCAATTGTGAGGTTTATCATTCTATAATTTATTTAGTTTTTTGTGAAAACCTGTATCTCAACTGTATTGCTATTTATCAATTGATGTTTTGTTTTGTTATACAACATGAAAGTAAGCCATTATAACATAAAAAAATATAGAATCTATGGGGCACCACTGTGCAGCAGGAAGAATCACAACAAAAAAGGAACCTCAGTGTTGAGGTTAATATGTGCACATGTATAGAGCCCGATACCTATATTTTGCCTGGGGCCCCAAGATCACTAAATCTGCCCCCTGCACATACAGACTGTGTTTGCAATGACAGTGCTGAAGATATTGAGACTGGATGCATGCAACAGGCTGTCTCAGACATTTCAGATGACAGCAGCATGTCTGAAAGCATGAAAATTCTCCATTTAAGCTGATTGGCTGACATTCATGAGCAGCTTGTAGTAGACAGCATATTAAAATGTGTTAATCCTGCAAAGTTAAAAGCAGCCACTATTTTTAGCCACTGTTGTTATCACCCATCAGTGGGTCTGTATTAAATCCTCCGCCTTCACAGAAACACACGTTTACACTGTGCTTTGGCTGGATCACACTTGTCTCTCACCAGCTCAGCTTTACTGAACACACTTGGAGGCATTGCTATGGCAACTGGTTGCTATGGGTGATGTGACACCACTACATGCTCATCTTGGTGAGGGAAAGAGGGAGTTGGACCACAGCGGAGAGGAATGGAAGCGGAGAGCCACTGATTTTATTTCGAATCCTGAACAAATCGACGAGCTGGTTTGAAAAAGTTGTGATAAGCATCTGTCTCTGAGCGGACAGCCGTGATGGCAGCTGTCTCTCTCCCTGCTTATTTTGGGTCTCCATCACCCTCCCATTGATGAATCCTCTTCAGTAACAACAGGTGAGAAACTACTGCTTTCATCACATTCACAGCCCTATGTATGTGTTTACAGACATCACCAGTTCAACTGTCAGAGCGGTGACAATGCATTTTAGATGATTTTAGGAGGGCTCAGTTGGATATTTACATAGATATTCGCTAAATAAAATCACAAATGGAGTCGTGTTAATGTCGTGCTCCCTGTTTCTGTAATCCAAACCCCAGGTACCTAATACTCTTTCCGTTGGATTTTGAGTAACACATTGGCATCACATGCGTGCGCCTTCATGTTGTTCAAGAGAAATCTTCGCATTTGTGGAAATTGAGCCAGGCTTTACAGGGAGTGCCAGGGCTGATCGTGAGCACTGGCATCAAAGAACTGAACCATTAAAGGGTCAGCAACCACCAATACCACAGCGGTTTGACAGAAAGAAACAGGGGGCATGAAAAACCAGTCGGAAATGGATTTGTTCACCTCAAGATGAGAGAGAGAGAATTAACTCAAGGCTACTCACTCTCCTCAGCTAGATTAATAATTTCAGTGATGTGCATCAGCAATGTGAGTTGGATTTAATGCTGTAAAATGTACAGAGTAATCTTATATAACATGGCGGTATATGCTTTTAAACGTGAGGCCTGTGCCGCACTGGCTGTGAAGTTGTTGTTGTGAATCCTCAAACATGTTGTTTGGTGTTCAAATCGAACACGTTACAGATTTTGCTTTGGAACTTGTGATATCGATGATATTTCGGGTTAAAATGTATTTTCTACTTGTTCTCCGAGTGTTTTTTCCTAACCGTCTTGTGTGTTTCCAGAATGGCTCTAAACAAAAACCTGTTGATCATGAAAATGGCCGCGTGCCCCTGACCCGTGCCAACAAACTGGAGAGAATGGCCGAGCATCTCCATGGCAGCACGCTGTCTGCGTCTGGGGCCCCCCACCCCATCCCTTTCCTCACACTGGAACAGAAGGCTGCCTTCGTCTTCGTCCTCCTCCTCTTCATCTTTCTGGGGCTGCTGATTGTGCGCTGCTTCCGAATCCTTTTGGATCCATACAGCAGCATGCCGAGTTCCACATGGACAGACTATATGGAAAAAGACACGTTCGACTACCGCATTGCCTGAGCTGCTAGCCAGATTTCAGGCTAGGAGACATGTGATGATTACCTCACACGTGCACACACACACACACAAACACACACACACAAACGCCGACACACAACCACCACACCTCCTCCACCTCAGAGCCAGCTGTATCCCTCAAGTGTTGTTGTTCTGTGATGGTGGTTTTGTGTACTTGTGGGTCTGGCTTTTTCCTTTGAAATGTGCACTTAAACAAACTTTCTTGTCTCACGTGTTCTGACAGGGTTTTTCAACTCATAGCTTCAACCACTGATGTCACGTTCAGCATGTCTGACAAGTCTTAGCGATGAATCTTTTATGTTCTAAATAGCTTTATTACTGACGAACAATATGGTTAATTATTTTCTATGTCCAAGGAAACGACAAATTCACAATTCCAAAATTGGGGGAAAAAAATGGGTTAATCCATTTTTTCAATGAATCATTTCACACTTTCCACACAAAGCACAGTGCATTGGTTCAAGGATAGTTGTTCATATTCAGAGCTCTTCAGTTTGGGACTCTTGAGCTCTGCGCCTTATAAATGTGTGTTTACAGAAACTATCCCTGCTGTTATTCAGCTAAATGTCAATTAATGTACTGACCTACCAGCCTCTGTAGGCAAACTGAACGTTTGATTTGCCAGGCCTTTCCCCTCCTCTCTCTACGGTGTTCTTAATAGAATGAGTCTGATTTCCTCTCTGTTGTTCTTCAGTATTAGCCGATGTTGAAATTGACTGTTCTATCAAGCGTTTGCCGTTCTGCGTGGCCTATCAGCACAGTGCTTTTTTTCTTCTCAAAGTTTGATTCACCTGTGATTTGCTTGACTTACATGTTCAATAGAAATGAAGCTGAAATAAACAGATCTGATATGTGTCTTTCATGCAGAGGAGGTCAATATTGCCATTTAGGTGCAGCTAGTGCTTTCAAGTCAGTGAAACTGAAGTATTGTTATTTCTCCAAAACATTCATCTTCTGTTCTCACAATGCACATTGTGTCTTAGCTGAGTGGTAGATATATTATATTTGAGCCTTTAAAATGCTGGTGACTTTATTCAAAGAGAAAATGTGCCATGTAGTTTACAAGTGGCTTTTGCATTTTAATGTGCTTTTATATTTGTTTCCAAATAATAATAATAAAAAAAGATGTTTACATCTCACCCTAGTGTCTTAATACATAAAACACTATTAAAATTTAAATAAAACCATGCATGATGGGTTGTGCGCCATTTGAAATGACATTTTTATTAATACTTTTAGATTCCGATCCAGCTCCTTTAAGCAAACTAGATGCAAAAATGAAACGGAATTAATATTAACTTTGACTAATATTTCAACTAAAATTGCAACACTTCTTACATAGTTGTATTAGTAGTTTTAAAAATCTAAATGTGAAAATATATAGATTTGCAATGCTCCCCATAAGAATTTGTATTCAGTTTATACATTACTTCATATTTCATAATTAACTTTTGTGGAACAGGATGGAAGAACATTTCATTTTCCAGAAGTCATTTCCAGTGTTGAATTCTGAGCTAAATTTCTTTCATTCCAATTCCAATTCAAATCACACTCACTGTTATTTCAAAGGCCTGATCAGATGGCAGGGGACACTCATCCCTTCACTCTAACTCATTTTCGTCCAAAAACATCTCCTCCTGCTGAGAAAGACATCAGATCGACCCTCCAGAACAGCATGCAAACATCCTTAACCCCTTCATTAGCATTATGCTAACAGCAGGCACACATGCTGGCAGCAGCTTTCACAGGAGGGAGCGTGCAGCAAGAAAACATCTTAAAGTCATCTGTCTTCATGTTCTCATGCCACCGTGTACAGATGTGCTTTCACTCAAACTCAAGAAAGCAGTGACAGCTCCATTTTACATTGCCACATCCCACAGGGGCTCTTTGAGTGCAGAACAAAATACTGTAGTGCAAAATGAATCAGGCCTATTGTAGAGGGAAAGGTAATGAGACATTTGATGTAGAGAAGGGGAGCACTATTTCATCAAACTACATGTGTTTTTTACGGTCATGGCATTCATTGACATTACGTTCTCATTGCAAGGTTATAACGGTGCGGAACTGAATCAGTCTTGTGCTATATTGTTCAGCCTCATTTGTTTTTGAAGTATCATTACTTTACTATATATTTACATTTATGTTCTCGGCAGATGCCAAAAGATAATCAATGTGCCATGTCTCGGCAACAAGTATAGTATTTATGTGACATTTTCCTTCAATTGTAGATGACAACAAACACACTACTGCGACAAAGCTGTGACATGCCAAAATGAACACGAATGACAACCTGCAAAATTTATTTACAAAGAAATCATGTCTAGACATGTAAATTTCTTTTACTTTCCATCTTTGATTCTCTAGATGGACTTTTTTTTTTTTTTTTTTTTTTTGCTGGAAATCAATACAGCTTTACAAGAACCCTTAATAAAATTATTTTCTGAAAACACAAACCCGCTTAAGGTGGTTAGCTAGCCTCCCAGCCTGGGTTTGGGTGCACTTTTCAGCTAAATCAGCTTAAACCTGCAAACCACCTTCAGCTCATTTATTTTCAGTTATTGTACAGAAGTTTAACCATCATACAGATTAACCACATGAGCAATTGGGCAAACCTACCAGGGGGAACACATGGGGAGAACCACACAAAAAATTCTGGTAAGACAAGAGATGCAATCACAAATGTCTTTCTATAGCTATGGTCTGATATTAGTGAATATACAATCTATCAAATTACAATATTTATTAAATATGGTTTGTTTCATGGTTAGGTATATTATGTTCATATTTACATCTCTCAATATTTATTATTATAGCTTTAACAGTTCATTAGTGCTTAAATTTGTTATATTTTGCAGCACACACATTCAGATCATAGAACAGATATACAAATTAAAGAGTTTATCAGAGTATACAGTAAAACATTTGGAACCAGAATTAAACCTGGGAATATTTTTTCTACTTGATGTGGGCACTCAGTATCAAGGGGCACTAAAGTGTGACCATGCTGATGACCAGAGTGAAAATTGAGTTTTGCCCTCACAGTTTAATTTATGTAATAATATAAAAAGTTGTTATTATTATTTTCAATTGTAATTATATTTTATTCAAAATTCTATTGTTTAAACTTTTTACAATTTAAATAAATTTGAATTGACTAAAAGGAGTTTGTCCCTAAATACAAGTAGACATCCACTGCTCAGTGTCTTTGTTCTATATAGTTGCCCCAGAGCTGAAACACAGAACACAGAGCTTTCAGTACTCCTGTTTTATTAGAAAATGCTAACTTCCTAAAGGGTGCCACACAAGCAACTTCAACTATCTTGCTCCAAACATTAAAGATAAGATTTTTTACAGAGTCTTACAGATTCTGGGAGGCTGTCCATTCAGTGTATGGAAGCAAGGAAGCATGTAGCCTACACATCTATCAAGAGGCCACTTCACACTTTCACACTAATGAGTTGATGAGTGTGTAAAGCGGTACATACCTGGTGCTACAGCCGCGCTGCCGCTGATGACAGACAGTGACACACCTCCCCTTTAAGAGACTTTCCCTTTAACTTCACCTGAACACACCTGAACTTCCCCTACGGAAGTTTCACTACAGTTGAGGAAAGGAAAAACAATCCAGAAAGAAAAAATACATCCTGTGCTGAAATATGGGTGAGTTAGTACATTGGAAAGTTTTATACTTTTACTTGAAGTGTTACATGTTTCTTAACCTGTGTAGCGCAGAGAGTTTTAGCTTTTTGACATAGTAAATTACTTTCAGCCTGGTTAAGGAATCTCCTTTTCATTATTAAAATAAGACCCGTTGAACACAATAAAGATCAAATGTTTCTTGTAGACGATAACAGCTTGAGAATGAGTGATGTCGTTCTTCTGAGCTCGCTCTCGTGTGATTATTATCTGTCCTGGTTGTTTTCGGCCTTGTTCGCTTTCAGTTACTCGTCTGCGTAGCGATACCAAATGTGACTAAGTTAAATGTCATAGTTTCCTGCTAAAGAAATATTTACAGGGTTGATTGTCTGAGGAAATCAACGTCCTTTGACAGCTAATGTATAGTTAGTTGTTTTTATATTGCTTACAAATAGTTTTGCATGACATCTACCATGAAGTCATAGTTACTTTAGTTTGACTGGGTTAATGATTTAAATTAGCTTAAACTAGTATTTAACCACTCTTTGCATGTTGACCCACTTATATGTTCCTAAAACCACCATAAGCTTGTATGTTACCCTGTCCAAGATAGTCTACAAACACTGACTAGAAACAAGCTAGCTACCGTTGTAAACTAGATTTTCTGTCAGGTTTATCTGTGAACTTGACAAAAAAATAGCACCATTTAACTAGTTATTAACTTTTAAGAGTGATACTAGATTATTTTTACTTGTTTATTTATTATCAGGGAATATGATAATGTATGATAAACTTGTGGTTCAGACAGTAGGCTGAAGTTAGAGTCTCTGTAAGTTCTTGCTCTGCTATCTGCTAATAACTTATTCTCCTTCTAATGTATTACTTATTGGTTTCAGTAGGAGATGCTCATTCACAAAATTTAAACCTCTTACAAAATTTCTCAGACAGACTGTAGCCAGCTTCTCCAATTCTTTCATTGCCAGAATTTCTGATTTTAATTTTTCAGGGACAAAGGGCCCTCCTGGACCAGAAAAGGTGCTCAAAATCCCCGAATGGGTAGCAGATGTGGGCAAGATAACAAAGAATGTGAACAGCACTGAGGAGGAGAACAAAGAAGAAATGGTCAAATCTGCAAGTATGGAACCCAGTACCCTACAGTGGCCTGAGAATAAAGCTGAACCACAGATTCAGATGCCAGTCAAGGTTGGGGAGAGCACAAGTGTGAAATCAGATTGCATCTCACTCCACGGGGGAGTGAGCCGGACGGAGAGTGAGAGGGAGGAGTTTTTGCTTAAGGAGATGGATACAGGGAAAGAGAGTTTTTCTGACTCTGAGCTGAAAAACGGAGTGAAAAGCACCGGCTCGGAGATAGAGGTGGAGGAGGTGAACATGATGCCAGAGAATGCAGCCCGAGTCTTCAGCCCCAGCATCTCCATCCTGCGCTCCACTAGCAAGCAGGAGGCTGCAGACCACTTGAGAGATGATGAAGAAGAGAAAAGTCCCTTCATGGGGACACATGGGACACATGGAACACCGCTAGAAGACTATTACCAGGACTGGTCCGTCACATCAAAATCACGCTGCTGTAAGTTCAGATTAAAATAGTACATCATTATCAACTGATAATATAGAATTTATTGGTATAGGCTGATATACATTCATGTAGCTCAAACAGCAGAGTATGGCTCTACCAACACCAAGATCATGGGCTCAATTACCAGGGAATGCATAAACTGATAAATGTATACCTTGAATGGAACGTAAGCAGCTTTCGTTAAAAGCGTCTGTGAAAGTAAAAATGATGTTGGTTATTTAACTGCGCATACTCATTTCCCCTGTTTTTGCATGTAGATTACCTTTGTCGTTATCTTCTGCTCACTTAATGTTCAATGTTCAATTTATGTTTAAAGCACATTTAAAACCACTTTATTTGTCCAAAGTGCTGTACATAAAGCATAAATCTAATTACAGCATTTAAAAAATACACAGACCTAATCGCTACATTAGCACTGCATATGGTGGCTTCAACATAACAGTAAAGTCCATATAAGCTTAAAATGACTGAATCACCTATCATTAAAAGCACTGGAGAAAATATGTGTTTTTAACAGAAATTAAAATTCAGACACTGTAGAAGCAGTTCTGATAGATAGAGGCAGATTGTTTCATAATTTGGGAGCAGCAACAGAGAAAGCTCCATCTCCCCTACATTTTAGTCTAGTTCTGGGAGCCCACGACATATTTGTAGTCTGAGATCTGAGTGATCTGACAGGATTGTGAACAGTAAGCAACTCTTAAAAGATATTTTTTAAAGATACTCTTAAGGATTTACAGCTTTGAACACAAAGCTAAATTTTAAACTCAATAAGGTACTGGAAGGTAACCAGTGCAGCGGGTGTAAGCTAAGTGTAATATGAATCCGTTTGCGCCTGTCCGTGTTCAAACAGGCAGCCACATTTTGAACCAACTGAAGTCGATGTATAGATGAGAACTGCAAGCCATAGTAAAGCTAGTTACAATAATCGAGTCGTGAAGAGATGAAAGTATGTATTACAGTCTCAAAACTCTTCCTGCTCCGGTATTGTTTAACCTTGGCGAATCTACGAAGATGGTAAAGTCTGGAGCTCACTGTGGCATTCATTTGTTTCTCTAACTTTAGTTCGCAGTCAGGTATAAAACCTGGAATTTTTAGCATTGTGGACTTGATATGGGGTGAGAGCCCAAATCAGTTGTGCTCAAGTCAGTTTTGCCATTTGATCTGAAACAAAACATCTTCTGTTTTGTCATTATTTAGATATAGAAAGTTATTTGTAAGCCACATTTTCAGTTCAAGGAGACGGGCAAATTCATTGATTTATAGCAGAAATATCATCACGTTTAAGTGGTATGTAGAGCTGAGTACTGTCAGCATAGCAGTGATATTATACACCAAATCTCCTATATATTGATTGCATGGGTAACAGTGAAAACATATCGGTGCCGAGATTGATCCCTGGAGAACACCACTTGTAGAATGCACTACAGAAGAGGAGTAGCTACTTGCCTTTACTCACTAAAAGTACAGTGCCCCTAATACCAATGCAATGCTCCAACCTCAAGAGACCGTGGTCAACAAAATCAAATGCTGAACTAAGGTCTAAAAGCACTAAAGCCATAATATTGCCCACATCAGTTGTAATTAAAATATAATTAAAAACCTCCAAGAGGGCAGACTTTTTACTGTGCAAACCTTTAAAACCAGACTGAAAAACTTTAGAAATACCACTAATAATCAAGTGGTTTTGAAATAGAAAAATTAAAAATTCTTACATTTTTGATAGAAACGGGAGATAGGAAATTGGTCTAAAATCAAGTGAAGGCTTCTTACATATAGGGTATACAAACGCTTATTTAAAACAATCTAGTACTACCCCTGTTAAAAGACAAGCATTTACCATAATAGCTAATTGAGCCTTAACACTATTTACTTTAGCTACAAAATACTTGAGGAAAATTTCACACATTAAAGAAAAAAAGCACTGGGGGCGATTTAACTCAGAATCGATGCCTGAGAATCATGTTCTGGATAAATAAAAAATTTTGCCAATGATTTCTGACAAATGTTTTGCCTTAAAAGCTGCCTTAGCCACCTTTTGAAATGTGCACAATGAGTCCCTCAGCATTTCATAGGACACTTGATTCCCATATTTCTACCACCCGTGGTCACATTGCCGACATTGCTGTCTAAGCACCCGGACATCACTATTGATCCATGGCTGTGATTTGTGCTTCAAAGGAATAAGCTTGAGCGGTGCAATAAGGTTTAAAATATTATAACACTTGTTATAAAAAAAATAAAAAAAATTCACCTGATCCTCTAAATTCATGTTAGTGATGACAGGATCTGAAGCAAGAGGTTATATAAAACAGAGATTTGGTCCTCCAAGTTCAGGAGAGATTTTGTACCCGTCAAAGACAAAAACGATAATGAGAAAAGGAATTAGTTTAAGCAGATCCTGATTTAGGTAGGCAGCCATGAAAGCCAGTTGGAGGAAGTAAAGGAGAAAGTGTTCATGTGTTTTTTTTTTTATCTTTAAAAAACTAAAATTATTCCTATTGAATGTAATATTTAGCAAATCTTAAATTAACATTGATTTTCATACTGTACATTATAATATTGTGATCGGTAAATTCACTTTTATAATTCAGCGTTTTTAAAATAATAGATTTTAGTTTAGTTTTTTAATAATGCATTTACACACAATAGTATATCATTTTAATATCTGTACATCCCTAACATTTAATAATTTTATGTAAAATCTCACAAACCAAATTGAAAAATCATTTTAAATCAGTTATTATTGTTATTTAAATAAGACCTTTTGCAAACTTGTGTGCAATCTATTTTTCCTTCAGGATTGCAAATTGTATATTGAAAAATGAACAAAAAAACACAAATTTCCACAAAAATATTAAGCAGCACAACTGTTTTCTTCAATGGTGAATGCAAGTGTTTTTTGTTTTTTTTGTTCGTTTTTTTTTTTGTTTTTTACAAAATCATGAAAAATGTATCTCTATCTCTTTCTCAGGTAGCTCTGGCGGATCTTGTCGTGATGCTCTTAAACTGGGTGCATCTATGTTCACTTCTGCCCTGATCTTCCCCTTGCTGGTATGGGGTGGCTATGTCTTTCTTCCCTTTGATGCCCCTCTGCTTGACAGCGCCCCCCTACGGCTGGTCTACACACTGCGCTGCTCTGTTTTTGCAGTCATACCTATTGTCCTCGGTAAGCAGTACCCAGATGAATATGAGTCTGTTTTGACTCTGAGAGATTCATTTTTGTTAGATACACTATATCTTTGTGTTCATTCAGTGCTGAATCATTCAATCAAAAAGAGCTGTTTGGAAACAGTTATTTTGTTTTTTCTTTCCACTCTTAGGTATGTTGGTACTAGGTGTGTCCCGTCTGAGGTATCGCTCCTTGAAGCCACGGTTTGAGGGGGAGGGAGAAATTAAGCAGGTGGCAGTTCACCAGCGTTATGTGGAAGACTCAGTCTCGCTCTTTCTCCTTTACTTCCTCCAACTGGCTGTCATGGCTGCCTACCTAAATCAGAATCTGCTCAAACTAATTCCTCTTCTCACCATCATTTTTGCCTTTGGCAGGTACAAAATCCTTCCTGAATTTGGAGGACCAAATCTCTGATTTGGAAAGGGCCACAAAATTGGCACTGATTAGTAGGAGTGTAACACTTATGTCACAATTCAATGTGATAAACAAGACCAAAATAGAGTTAAAATGTAAGGTGTACATTTTTTTGTTAACTGAAATAAAATATAAAAACTTTTTTTTTAGCTAGTTGCCAAGGCAACATTTCTCATAGCAAAATAACTAAAACTTAAGGGGAAATAGAAATTATCAAGAATATAGACATAACAACTTTGAGCTTCCAGGTTTACCGCATTTAAGTGCTCTTTGTATGTGCATTGACCAATGATTATATCTATATAAAAGCCTGAATTAAATATGTCTGAGCTTAAATTTTTTGGGTGATTAGACACAATGCATATTGTTGCTATCCATGTTATATTTTTGTATTGTTATATATTGTGGCATAATATATTGTTACAACCTTAGCGATTCATTCATTTATTTTGTCATTTTATCATGTTTTTATGTTTCGGTATGTTTTTCGTTTTGTTTGTGTTTTGTTACTTTTTTTATTTTCTGAAATAATAAACTTTAGTTTATTCATAGGTTTAAATTAGATTCTGAATTCCAGATATTCAATGTGTACTAACAATACTTTTTTTTTTATGACTTTTATGTATTTTTGTTTTGTGTCTTTGTGCATCACAGATTACTGTACTGGGTCGCAGCAGCTTGTGACAGCAGTGTGAGAGGTGTTGGCTTTGGGTTTTCGTTTCTGCCAATGCTGGTTATGCTGGTGGCCAACCTCTACTTCATCTTCCTCTCTGAATCTGCAGGCTCCATCTTTGCCCCAGACATCCCAGAACCACCTGTTCCTTCAACAAAACAGCGGTTCTGGGGCTAAACATGCCACATCTGACACCTCTGCTACTGCCAAATGTAGACCAGATCTCTTTAGGCTTAGAGCCAGCTTAAATAGGACTATAAGACATTTCTGAGAATGTTTAATCCAATTTATTTTTCCCTTCCTTTTCTTTACTTTCCTGAGTACTTTTATATCATGACCAGGTGGGTTGAAATTGAAAGAACTCCAGTCAAAGGAAAGAGAGGAGGGGTAGAACAAAGGAGGGATTTTTTTTTCCTCGAACTAACTTATAAATAGAAGTTGTGTACTGAAACTTTAGACATTAAACTACAAATTAAAATGAACAACCCTTTATTGCACCAAACACAAAACCAAAGCTCAAAAGAGCTCCAAATATACTGTTTTCATCTCATCTATTTTAAGAAGAGAATGTCAACAAGAAGAAAACAAATATCCAATTATTTATTCCAATATATATATATATATATATATTTTTTTTTTTTTTTTTTGGAGTCAGGCATTGATTGCTTATTCAAGTCTTTATTGTTTGGTGTGTGAAGGTAGTGGCCTGCCCAAACTTGTCATTTTCCACAACCACTCCTACATCTCTTTGGTAATTTAAGGACAATATGACGTTTACTGTGTGCTAAGTGGAGACATATATTTTAGCAGATATATTTAAATATATGACTTCAGTAATCAAATTAGAAGATCTCTAAATGAAATACTAATCAAAGCTGTAAAGAGATATAAGAAAACTGTAGCCAAGTGCAATTGAATGTGTTAAGATGGAATTAATTTCTGTTTGTTATATTTGCATAAACATTTTGAACAAATCCAATATTTCTGTCAATGGCTGTTTTTGTGCATAAACTAATGTAAAAAACGCTGGTCATCGCATACAGTGGTGGTCGTTTCGAACCAGTTCAACAAGTTTATTTTTTGTCGGAGGGCAAAAAATATTTCCTACTACCTGCTGTCATTTGATAGCTCGAAAACATGGAAGGTTGACGGCAAACCACCAGCAGTTTTAATAATAATACTTTTGTATCATATACGGAGGCAGAATGACATCTCAAGGCCGCAGGAAACACAGCGCTTGTCTGTTTCGAAAGCTGAGGAGAAACTTGTGCAGCGGTAAGAAGACCGACGATGACATAACTTGAGTTATTATTGTTTAATTCATGCAAGCAATTAAACCCCACAAAACTTAAAAACAATAACCTAGAAATTTTACATTAACATATGGTCGTTGTGTCCTTGAAGACACGACGTAAAGGCCGTATACGAGACATTTATCGTATGTCTGCTTTGGCCCTCATCAAGTATTAAAATGTACCTAAGGATTTTGACCCTAGAGTGTGTTAAGTTGTGTTTTACTGAATTGATTGGGAGTAATTTTATGTTTGTTTGTTGTTGTTGTTGTTTTGTGCCAGCTGCCTCTCGGAAGCTGCAAATCAAGTTAGTAATACCACTTGTTTTATCATTATCAACCACACTGCACAGACTCGAGGAGCGCGCTCGTGCCCACTGGAGGCCAATGGAGAACATTAGAAAGCCCGCCTCAGGCAGGAACCTCTGGGTCAAACTGCGGGAACAACAGAGCCTTCAGCGTCGAGACCTTCTCGAGACCCCCTCAGTCTGATTCCCACCTGCAAGATGAGCTCTCAGGTCAGCTTCAATCTAAAATTAACTTAGTTGCAACAACTAGCAGTTTAATAGATATAGGCCTACCACAGCAAACATCTTAAAAGGTGCCCTTTGCCCTGTATGCCTAGATAAAGCTTTAAATAATTTTATAAAGTATCTATTGAGTAGGCTACATCTAATACAACGTCTAATGTTTATAATTATATTTATAAATGGAGAGAGTGGCTTTTTCCCCCCAGAGCAAATCATACTTCAAATTTTTTTAATTATTTTTAATTAGCTGGAACCAAATGTGATTTTTCAAGTGTGACTATACAGCACCAAAAAGCACATTGTTAGTTATTGCTACGCAATGCATGCATGGTATTAACCTTCTTCTATACATGTTTTGATTACATGATTATTCCACATCATTTTTTGGTTTATTTGGGAACATTTTATTGATAAAACTTTTTTTTTTTTTTACCACCCCTCACCCCCCATCCCAAAATATATTTTTGGGTTTAGTTTAGGTCCAACAATTAAACACCTGCCTGTAGATTTCTAGTAATCTTACAAAACATTCATTAGCTGGTTCTGATGTGTTTGATCAGGGTTGGAGCTAACTCTGCAGGACATATCATGCTCAAGTCTGCATATGAAATAAGATTTTACTCCGTCAACTTCTGTGAAACAGCATCTTCCATTTTTTTCACACATTATTTGTCCATATTTATTGCCAGTGGGAAATCTGTGGACCCCTGCTTCCTTACTACTTCTCGCACAACGTTGCCATGCCAATTTCTGAACATTGTCTCGTCAACACCTTCATACACACACATCATTTTTATGCACAATTCATGTAATTTTAAATAAGATTACTAAAGCAAAAAATCTTGCTGCCTTCTCACACCATGTGCTCATGTCTGAAAAGTAAGTCCTGTCTTCAAATGGTGCTTTATAGTGACTCTCACACCTTATTGGACTGTTCTTTGATACTTTTTGAACAGTTTAAGTGGTTGCAATCATTTTAGAAATCATGTACTGAACAATGGACATAATAAAAACTTCCCATTGCTTGAAGGCAATGCTATGCTGTAGAGGGTCAAGTTATTATTAAACTCTTTGTTTTCCCTGCCATCTGAACAGCCATGGACACAGATATGGATCCAACTGGTTCAGGTTATGCAATATCAGATGTTCCAGGACTTTCCTTTAACCAGCAGTGCCGCCTGTCCTCCAGTGATACAATCATGGGTAAGAGATTCTGACCTTGGTTGTGTCAAGTGATTCTTTTACATGCCTGATAAAAAAAAATAAAAGTTATCATTTTTCATGTGTTGTCCTGTTTTTGTCAGAGCTGGACAGTGGCGTGGACCCAGAGACAGGAGAACGAGCCCAGGGGTGACATCCTCATCTCTCTCTCATGAACACAAATCAGTGGCATATTGAAACCCATGACTGATAATCTGGGTAAATTTGAATGTATTTTGTCTCTTTGCAAGGACTGGTGATGGATTCAGTTTTTGTGATTATGACAGATTAGGTCTGCGTGCCATTCAGCACAGCCAAAACTGCAGTTGAACTTCTTTGGTGGTGCTGAAATCCAAAAATTTAATTGTCTTAGCATTCAGAATACTGTTAAATGACAAACCTATACAGACTAAAAGATGAACTGATCACTATGTAATTTATGGGTGGTCCTTCCTTCTAGATTGTTTGAAGTTTAGAAAATCTTAACATTACTGGACTCAAGTATAATATTCTACGGGGGATGCTTTAGAAAGAAAAATTTGTTCTACTTTATTGTTTGTTTTTGAGTGTTATTTTTACAAATATATTTGTATATATTTTGTAAAACGCTGCATTTGACCACAGGAAACATCCTTGAATGGTGTTAAAATGGCACGTCATACTGTTAATGCTAGGTGCCTCAATATGACTTTTTTTACAAAATATTTTTTAATACAGAAACAGCTGGTAACTTTACAATAAAGGTCTCTACACTAAGATTTACAGCAAAGTTTTGTCCATGTTTTATGTTAGCTAACATTTAATACTCATGTCTACATATACTTAATACATTAATATTTGTATTAATATATGAGGATTCATTAACGAACATTTAGAAATTAAAATTAACTAACATTGAACAGCATTAATGTAGGTTCATACCTAATGCATAAATGTTAACAAAATTAACCTTATTGTAAAGTGGTGCATTTGGGAAAATGGGAGTTGAATTTTGATGCATGTAGACATTTTTGTCAAATACATTTTAAAATGTGGAGTGTTCCGTGTGACTTTTTGGGAGGAATTTGCAAAGGTTAAAGCTTCTGTGAAGAAAATTAATTACATAATCATAGTAAGCTACCAACGTGTTTATATTCAACTTAAGGAGGTTCAGCAAAGGAAAATTTCAACACAACATGGTCTGATATTGAAATTTATCATTGGTAGGCAATACAAAGTAACAATACCAGCAAAATGAAGCACAGAGATTCTAGCACAAGCACAGTCTAATCCAATCCAGAGTCGTTTCATTTGCCAGAGGGGAAAATAAAACGGAAGAAGAGCTTCTGGACTAATGACAACACAAAGCAACAGTGCAAATGGCTTTCTGATCAGAACAATCTGTTGGAGAATGGAGTTTTGCACAAATAAATGCTTGTGTAAATTTGCTATTCATTTGCTGTATTACTGTCCTTTCTAAACTCTTGTTCCTGTTCCTCTACTCCTTGTCCTCCATCGGTGCACCACCCGCCTGATCGTCTCCCTTCTTCTTGTGACCAGAAACAATGTCATCAATGCGCAGTAACAGGATGGCCGTCTAAGAAGAAAATGAGAAAATCCATTAAGTCACAAGAAAAATCACCTCCATCTTCCTCCTGGAGCAGGTTTTTTTTTTTTTTTTTTTTTTTACCTCAACTGCAGTTTTGTATGTCTGGGCTTTAACTGCCAGCGGTTCCCAAATCCCCAGCTGCTCCATTTCAGCAAGAGTTCCTGTCTCTCCATTGATACCCCATGAGGTATTGCCCTCCTGAGTGTGCTTGGCCTACAATAGAGATGAGAAACACATTAACACAGGGCTGCAATGGTTATGACAAAAAACATTATTGTCGATTATTTACTTGAAATTGTAATTTAGATTAATTACGACTATCATTTACATTGCTGTTGCTTCAAACAGTATAAACATTTTTCAATCAATATTTTTATATGAAAATAAACAGGCTGTAAAAACTGAAACCATGGTATTATGCCTCAAACATCAACTCTACTTTGGATTGTATACTTTAAAAAAGAAGAAAAAAAAAACATTTGCATGGTAAAATGTTACTTAAGAACTAAAATTAAAACAATAGAAAACCACTTAAGATAATGCGTAAAAAGAAAAAAAAACTGATCTTAAGCACGCAGAATAACATGCTGCTTTGAAAGATCAAGTAATTTAAATCACAATTACAAATTCAATTACTTGTGCAGCCATACATTTACGTCAACTGAAATGTAAGTTACTCAAGAGAAGTAACAAAAAACTGAAATAAAAATACAAGAACTGTGCTTTTGGATCAACTTACCCTAAGGGAAGTGAGCACACGTATTGCGGAGGCTCCACAGTTCTGGATGAGTGTACGTGGGATGACCTCCAGGGCCTGAGCCACGGCGCGGTATGGCCACTGCTCTACACCAGTCTGCGCTCGGGAACGCTCCGTCAGCCGATGGGACACCTCCATCTCCACTGCTCCACCGCCTGGCAACAGATGCGGGTCCAACAGGACATTACGGCACACCTGCATGGCATCCTGCAGGTTTCGCTCCACTTCCTGAGAAAGATCATCAGTCAAACAGTGACAAGTCAATTAACGTGCAAAATCCCCTGATACCAGACAACTCTGGCTGAGCTGATCAAACATTCAACAAATGGCCTGCTGAATTATCTCACTGTAGAGACCTTTTCAAGACGCTTAATAATGATTAAAAAAAACATTCTCACTAATCTTCCACTAATTTTTAACAGTGGCCCCAGTCTCTATCTCCTTAGTTCCCTCTTCCAGCTTTTTCTCACCGCTAAGATCTCTTTGCTGGCTCCTCTAAGCAGAATGGTACAGGCTTTGGGGTCTTTGCACTCGGTCACAAAGGCGAAATACTCATCACCGATCTTCTTCACTTCAAATAGGCCAGCTCCTGTACCCACATCCTCTTCACGGAGCTCATCTGTTCTGCTGGCAATACGTGCACCACATGCTCTGAGAGAGACAAGCAGAAGTAGAGAGTATAAGTATTGCCATTGTTAACTTAAAACAACTTTATGTAATTAAAAATGCTTAATAAAATATAGTGTTTAATTACTAAAACTTCTAAACTAAAATAAAAGATACACAAAAATAAAAATGACAAGCACACAAAACTACTACAACTTACATTATATAAATAAAAAATAAAAGCTTATTTAAAACTTTAATAAAAAACTTTAATAGTATATAAATACTAATAAAAAAATCAAATTGTAAACCATTTTGCCAAATTCATTAAAAAGAATCATCATTCTTAAAATGTTTGTCACTCACAAATCAAACATCATTAATCTACACACGCAATATCTAAGCAACTCAACTAGGCATACAAAAAATACAATTTATATCCACTAAAGACATGCCACGATTAACATTTTAAGATTAATAAATTCTAAATGTCCTATTATTTCCAGGTTTCCCAAAGGCTGTGGGAACCTTGGAATTATAAAAAAAACTTCTGCATTTTGTGCATGCACGCCTGGCAAAATAACCACTGATGCAATCAACTACACAACAAAAATTCATGAAAAACAATTCATCAATGTGTTGACAAAAGCACATATTTCTACACCTTGCAATACGGTTGTTGTCCGTCTTCCTGACACGACGGATTGCAGTGATGTTTGCTTTCATCAGATAGTGCTGAGCCAGATCTAGAGAGATCACAATTTAATACAACTCACATGATCTTAAAAAAAAAAAAGAAAAAAGACCACCATTGCTTCTCAAACACATGACTGCATAAGTGCTCATTTTTACCAGAGATGCCCTTTTCAGTGAAGATCAGGTCAGGTTTGAGACGAATAATGTCTTCACAGATCTGCTGGATGTACTCTTCCTCCATCTGCAGAATCCGGGCAAAGTCTTCCTCACGAGTGATCTCAATATCAGTCTGAGAGGAGCGAGAGGACAAAGGTCAGTGTTTTAGATGCAAGGCAGTCAGAGGAAGATTCTGGATTCAGACAACACCTTACCTGACTCTCACCCTTCTTGTACTCCAGAGAGCAGTCCAGCAGAACAATTCTGGGGTTCTTGATGAGTCTTCGCATACGGGGATGAGTTACATCCTTATTTACCATCACCCCCTTCAGCACACATGAGTCCTCAATGAAGCCACCAGGAACCTATTCACACACAAAAAGTGCAATTAGGTATTGCTTAACATTTAATCTGTTTAAAGACAACTTGAACTGCAGGTCTTAATTTTATCCAATGAGAATAAACTGGATCATGTATTTTTTATACTGGTTAGTATTATCCAATAGTCCACAAAACTGTCCAAAAAAATATTTTTTTTTATCATATCCATGGCCGAGAGAGCTCAACGCGCTGCAACTTAAAACACATGCTAGTAAAAATAATTTAAAAACATCAGCAAATTCAGAAAACACCATCAGTTTGCCAACATGTGTGCTTTAAATGGTCAAACTGATGAAGGTGTTTTCTTCATCTGCAAGTGTTTTTTTTTTTTATTAGTAAGCTCTCAGCCATCGTACTTATCTTTAATCATAATAAAATGACTTGCATTTTATTAGATATCTGGGAAAAACATTCTGGAATTACAATTAAAACTTAAATTGTGTACATAGATCGCAATACTAAGGGTAACACTTTTTTTTAAGGTGTCCTTGTTACACGTACTAGCAATTAATCATTCATAATTAAGTGCAAGTAACCCTAAACCGAAACCCAATCATATAATAAGTACATGTAGTTAATTAATATTACACAGTACTTAAATGAATATTTACAGTGTAAAAAGGACACTTTCAAATAAAGTGTAACCAAACTAAATAAGAATATACAGTTTATTGAATTTCAGGAAGGGGTGCTCCGATTAGGATTTTTGAGGCCGATCACCAATCACAGATAGCTGTAATTGTCGATCTGATCACCGATGCTTATCTTTTTTAGAACCTCCATTTTATCATGTAGAATTATTTATAATGGTAATCCAATCAAGATTTTTAGACATTTATTCAGGGCCTGAATTTCATTTTTGAAAATTAATTTCTCCCTTAGGTGACTCTTGTGAGAGGATTTTTTTTTTAGGGGTGGAGGGTATATATGTAAATATACATTTATCTCACCTAAATGTTTGATCATGCACTGTATTTTTGTTTTAACAATAGTGTACAAATGATTTTGTGAGCTGTATGTGAGGTTCACACATACTTTAGTTTGCAGTGCGTATGTAGTTCATGTGTGGTACAGAAGCAGCACGGAGTCTGCTCCTGATCTGTGGTTGTTTACCACACATACAACATTTATCCATTATTTTTTTTTTAAACCCAAACATTGTTACTTAATTTTCGTACATTGTTAATTTTTTTTTTTTTTTTTACACACAGTACAGTAATTCAATCTTTCAAATCAATTTTTTTTTTACTTTTGCGCATATATATATATATATATATATATATATATATATATATATATTTTTTTTTTTTTTTTTTTTTTTTTTTTTAAAGGTCCCCTGAAGTGCCTTAAACAAGTAGAATTATTCTATATGGTGACGTAATTTCAACTGAAACAGGAAGAGAGGGCAGGACATGTAGCAGACCCGCCGCCTTTTTAAAATAGCCAATAGTGTTATGACCATGTCTCCTCGGTTAAGCCGCATTTGACAGCCATAGTCTAATAGATTACCCCCTAGATTCAATATGAAACTCTTAGTAAAACAAAATAGTGGACATAATCTTGCTGAGCCTGTGCAGTTGTAAAAGTTTTTCTTAAATGCCTACTCGCGCATATGATCGGCTCCGTGCGATCGCCGTGCAAGCAGCAACCTTCCACACCCTCTCTTGAAAGCAACACAGAAGTGACTAAAACTGCAATTCATCGACTGGAAGCTGGCTCCAAAAAGGGAGTCAATCCAGTGACAAGTTGCCAAGACGGCAGATGGCTGATCTCAGCTAGCAGTTTAACATTTACAGCTATAATGCAGCAGGCAGGTGCTTCAGATTATAGAGAAGTTGATTGTTCAGAAGATTTGATGAGGTGAAGTATGAGGTTATGTCAAATTTGTTGAGCTGTTTTGGCAGAAGAGCTACAGGCTTTGAATGCTTATATCTTCTAAGATGCAAATTTTGTCACCGTTTTGGAGCACACTGCCTTATACATAACCTTAAGACTAACATATTGATGCTCACGACCGAAAAAATAACTTTGCTAAAGCTATAACAAAAATTTTAAATTAAAACTTACAACTGACACAAAAGTGCTCTTTTCCTTTATCTGTTGGCTGTGAAATACAGTAGACTTTAAATGTAGCATTTATGGTGCAATTACTACATGCATGTCAATGCATGTTTATATTTACTGCAAACAATGCACTGTTACTTTAATTCAGTGCAAGCTGCGCAGCAAAAAAATAGACTCAGTGCGGAAACTATCTCTGCACTGCTGCAGACGCACCGCTCTTAAACCCACTGCCAGACTGCCACCATGTGTACAATCTGAACACTTTAATCCATTAACATGAGCACGGAAAAAATATGCACCACATACGCACAAAAAAAAGTAATGCACACATTAATGATTAATGTGAACCTGGCGTTATTAAGAAAGTGGAAAGTACATGAGTGTTGAATGGTTTAAACACTGGCAAGAATTAAAAAGAAAAAAATGCAATTTATAAACTTTAATGATGATGCAACACTGCCTTGGATAGTGCAAGTGACAATTCCTGTGTCAACTGTGCAGCATGCAGCTCACTTACTATAGTGCAAACACAATGTGATTTGAAACCATTTGCATTTTGAGAGAGAAAGAGAGTGTGCGGTGATTCATTAACGCTGTTACATGTCATGCCAAACCTCTCACGGATAGGCATGGTGTCAAAAGCTTGAGATCGGCCCTTTTAGAGACTGCAATCAATCATCCAAAAGCGATTATCAGCTGACTGTTATCGGTAGCCAATTAATCGGAGCACCCCTAATTTCAGGTTACCTTCAGGAGAAAACATTTTTGAGTCTGTGTCCTACCTTCTCGACTTTGGCATACTTCTTAATGTCGATCTCTTTGCGTCCATTTTCCTCCAGCTCAACAGTACGGACAGCATCTAGAGCAATGTTACAGGCCATGGTGGACCAGCGGCTGAGTGCTTTGGTGTTGATGGCAGAGTTTATTATCTTCAACATCATGTCACGGTTATTCACATCTACTGGAGTGCTATGAGGTGAAGGAAGTAGTAGAAAAACTATAAATATACTGCAGAGCACTGAAGCATCTCAGCCCACTATAGCTAGGCATCCACCTCAATGATCCACTAGGGCTGGGTGGTATATCGAGTTTGTGCAATATATCAATATATTTTTTCCTCAATGAAAATGTTAATGCCCTGTTGTCCTCTATTATAAAAATCCAGAACTGTTTCTCTTCTGATTCAGGCCAATTTTTCACTGGAGAAAGCAATGTTATGGATTAGGGATGGGCGACATATCACATGCGATTGTCACGTGCATTTCGTCAGTAAAGCCAGTTCCATGATTAGCGGTAAATTTCAATCACCTGTTTTCAAATGGAGCGGCATTTAATAGAGCCGTAGATCACTGACAAGCTACGCAATATCACGTTTATTATCGATCTTTCACCCATCCCTATTATGGATAGAAGAGTTGTATTTTATCCAGAAGCAACGGTTTGAGGATTTGTTACAAAATGCAGCTTTTCACTTAACAAGTGTTTTTATCAGCTTTTATCAGCTGGTCAACTGGTGAACAAGTGATATAATGCTCCAAATACATTCTGTTTAAGAAACAAACTAGTCAACAACTCACTTGCGGGTGAGTATATTTTCAGCAAAGTTTAATTTTGGGGTGAACTACTCCTTTATTAACTGATAGCTCACACAGAAGAATTAAACTGGTTGTATGTGTGATTACCTGATGTCTTTGAGTATGTTCAACATGTCATCCAGAGCTTCTCTGTATGCACTAATCACCACGGTAGGATGCATCTGCTGTTCCAGAAAATGCTCAGCCACTGACAGCATCTCACCCGCTGTACACGGAATGACACGTTAGGATATGAGCACTTCAAATGCCATTGAACAAATGTAATAGAATAATAGAAAACTATTATTTTAAGTTGTAATAATATTTCACAATATTACTTTTTTTTCTGTATTTTTTTATCAAATAAATGCAGGCTTGATGAGCAGAAGAAACATCTTTCAAAAACATTAAAAAAAGTAATGTTTCCAAACGTTTGGTCTGTACTGTACAAACATTAATTTGTTAAAGGGTTAGTTCAGCAGAGAATGAAAATTAGTCCATCTTCACCTCGAAACATCCTAGGTGTATGTGACTTTCCTTTCAGGATAACCCAATTGAAGTTATATAAAAAATTGTCCTAGCTCTTCCAAACCTTTCCAACCCCCGGATCTGTGCAAGGAATGTTTTATTACAGATGCGCAGAGTTTATTTCATGTCTTCTTGCCAACAGACAACCGCTTACCCCATTGAAAGGCATGGAAGAATAAGGACAATTTTTTAATACAACTTTGAATGAATTATTCTGAAAAAAGAAAAACACATACACCTAGGATGCTTCAAGGGTGATTATAAGATGGACAAATTTTCATTCTCGGGTGAACTAACCGTGTAATTGTCAAATGAATTTAAATGTAACAGTAAATTATCCTGACAACTTTTATTATTATTAATAATTATTTAATTTTATTAAATCAGAAAAGTTATTATTTAAGAATACATTTAACTTTTTATTCAAAATACACTTAATCCAACAGCAGTGAGAACAAAGATGACCCTCACCCAGAATAATTACAGAGGTGGTCCCATCTCCAACCTCCTCATCCTGTGTGCGGCTAATCTCAATCATGGACTTGGCAGCAGGGTGCTGGACCTGGATCTGAATTCACCAAAAAAAGAGGAGAGAACATTATATCAACATTCAGTAAATCCAAAGCATTCATTTTATTGAACAATTCAGAGTTCATGATCACCTCTCTCAGAATGGCATTGCCATCATTGGTCATGACGATCCCACCCATTGGATCCAGAAGCATCTGTGCACAGAGGACAAATAATTTCATCATATATCTTTCTGGAGAAGTATCCCTTCTTTCATATTTTCTTACAATAGACAATGCACTAAAATATAAGAGTGGTCTGAAGGTCAGAAACCCACCTTCATCATAGCCCTTGGTCCCAGACATGTCCTGATGATGTCTGCTATGGTCTGAAAAGAGAAGATAAAGCAGCAAGTAAGTGATTTTTGTCTCATCTGAGATATATATCCAGAGGAAAACAATAATAATAATAATAATAAAAATAATAGACCCACCTTAGCTGCAGTGATGTTTCCTATCTGGACCTTCCGTCCAGATTCTCTCTTTATGTTCTGACCTGTTATGAGCAAAAATATTAAATCAGTTTAATATGATGAACCCCAATTATTTTACGCATTTACAAAACGAACTTATTAAAAAAAAAAAAATAGAATACATAGCAAATGCTAACTGAGAAAATATCAAATATGTTATCCGTCTACGTTACTCTTAAAGAGGAACAGGGTGCAGCTCTGGTCAGCACACCTTCTGTGCCGTTAGCCTGATGCTAACCAATTCATTACTTTAAAATCTCCGTTACACAGATGGCGCATAAAGACAGCACACGACTGAGAACTTAGCAGCGCTAGTTTTATTATAGACTGTGTAACTTTTGGTGCAATGACTTTAATATTACTTTTAAAAAGCAATGTTACGAGGTTGATACAATGACTAATCTGAACACCGACATGAGCTTGTCAGACACGCGAGGCCCCCGTGCCACACTAGTTAGCTTAGCATACTAGCACCTCTGCATGAATAAAACTTATTCAAATTGTTACCGAGTCAAGTGGCCGGTCATATGAAAGCTACACTTGCGCATTTACAGATGGAATAATGAAATAAGCACTCACTAAGCACGAGAACCGGTCGGCCCATCATGTTTGCGGCGTGGTTTAGTTCACCGATACCGTATAACGCGCAAGACGGAGAGAGGAGAGGACGAAAGAGGCGTGGCCAGGCATTCAGGCACACAGTGGACCAATAAGCAAACGAGACGCATTTGACATGCACATATCTCCACGAATCAAAGTAAGTCCAGCAACGCTTGTGGGTGGGTGTAGATCCGAGCAGAACTGAAAGTTCTCGAAAGAATCCCGTGTCGACATGAATGTTACATTGATAAAGACGTACATTTAACTTACAAATAATTAAACCCTAACTTTCAGATTTACATATAAATATAAAAAAATGTATTATGTTAAACAATTATACTATTATATTATCCAAAAATAGCTTATATATATATATTAACTTATTAAAATAATAATATCAAATATTAAAATCCAATATAAGAATGTATACCAACTCCTCACGTTACACAATAAAACTTTTTTAATGGAAAGATATTACAGTAAAAACTCTAAAATGGTTAACAAGATTAAATTACCATATAAGGTATTATTAAAAATTATATTAAAACTTAAGTTCTAAAACATGAATGTACTTTTAATATTAGTATTGTTCATGAAATACATCTTAAATTATATTGAAATTATATAACTGCTTTAAAAAACAAAGGCTGTTACCATGTAATTATATTATGAATATAAATATGGAACTTTCTGCCTAACTCAATCCGAGCAGCTGAGTCCTTAGCCACCATTTTCTATTCTATCTTTTTTGTATGTGTGTTTATAAATATATAAATAAAAAATATATTTAGGTGCAGGGCTCAAATTGAGGGGGAATGCAGGGATATGGCATCCCCCGGTTTGAAACAAAATACAAAAACCATCCCCCCTAACCATCCCCTAGATTAATAATGTTGTGTATTATGTAAAATTTATTGTGCATATAAAATGTAAAAAACTGGGTTGAAACAACCCAGCAATTTTAGAGTGATCCTGCGCTGGGTTGTATTTATCCCAGCATTTTTTAGTGTAGTTTGTGAATTATTATAAGTAGAGAATTTTAACATTTAGTTTGCACAATAAATTTGTCATAATAGATAACATTATTCATCTAAATGGGATGGTTAAGGGGGGTGCTTTTTGTAATTTTATATGTACAGACCCAGCAATTGGGTTGTTTTGACCCAGCATTTGGGTTACTACCCAAATTGTTAAAAAGTTTCGCTGGGTATGTCCATATTTTACCCAGCACTGGTTTGTATTTAACCCACCATTTTTTAGAGTGATAACAGCAATCGGCCTATCAGAACTCTACGGTTACAAGCTGAAGCAATATATTTAGAATTTAAAGACATTCCCCTGATATAATGTCATTGTGCTGTACTGTGTGCCTGTGAGGCAATAGGAGAATTGACGAATATGCCACTGACTTTGCAAAAAAAAAAAAAAAAAAAACACGAGTCCACTCGCTCTCTCTCTCTGCGCAATGAAGCCCATTATAAAGCAGTTAAAATTCCCTTATAATTCAAGGAATGAAAGAAAAAAATACCCATATATGAGTTTTTACAATATACTTTTCTGAATATCAGCACATAGATATGCTAATGATTTTATTTGAATGAATCGGTTTTTAAATGAAACGTGAGCCAGTAATTCGCTTGTTTCGTTTCTAATTGAATCAGCAATTTCGAAAGAATTGTTTGAGTTGAAAGACTCAATTTAAACAGGGATTTGCTGCCACCTATGGGCGGCTTTATTTACATCTTTATTCAGCCATGACAGACCTAAACCAGCCAAGGTGCCAGCACAAAAACACATTTAACAAATAGTTTAATTCGCTATATTGACCCAAATTCCTCCATTTCGGGCCACAAGAAAAAAAAAATTGCTTAAGGCTAATTTTTCATTGATTGCTTTTATGGTCCTCATTTGTGTGTCACTTTGGATAAAGGCATCTGCTAAATGGCTAAATGTAAATATAAGAAAAATATGGTACAATTCACACAATCAGGTGTCTGTCCATTCCTTTATTATGACTGCAAACACAAAAAAACTCCCATTTTTAATTACATAAACAGATGAAGAAATAAGTATCAAACTTGTAGAAGATTACTAGGGCTGGGTGGAGCGGTTAACATCTCATGTCGTCACGTATGGATGGAGGAAGATATCCAAGAGAAGCCCTTACAGAGATTTGACACGACAGACATATGGAGGTAATATTTTACAAGTCATGAATTTTATCACATGCTTCGATGATCCCAAGTGATGTCATGAATAGCTGCGAGGGACATATTTGAAGTGGATTTGTGCATTTCTCCACCGGTTAAATTCAGCATCTTATTGTGTGTTTACAATTCATCCCATGACTCGTCTAAGATGAGCTTTTCGTGATATTCTTCAGATAGGTGATGAAGTCACTAACTTCACGACCACCCTGTGGGACAAAAACATAACAGTAAAAATGTCTGTGGGAGTATGTGTGTCTATTTGTGCATGATGAGATTCACCTCATATCGCTGTGGCTGGTCTTTTTGTCCAGAGGGCACAAAATAAATGGTTGGAAATCTGCAGTTTAGGCAAAACAAATCCAAAAATCAAAAACACTGAATGTCACAGAATGTTTGTTGTAATGAACTATAAATGGATCAAAGACATAAAGAAACAGATTGTTACCCTTGGACATCATAATTTGGGGGCACATCATTCGCTGTGGCATCCATTTTAGCAATGACAATGTTGGGGTCCCCAGAGAGCTAAGACACACATAAAATATAGCCAAAAACATTATGGGCCTACAGCAGCTTTATTTCTTGATATAATGAAATGTTTGATTAAATTATAAATTAAACCATTATATTTATTATTAACAGTACTTTTCATAAAATAAATAAATAAATAAATAAATAAAATACTTACCAAACCAAATTCGAATTTGCAATTAAATATAAAAATTGGAATTTAAAATGCATAATTTCAGTTAGGGTAAAGAAAAGCTTTTGGCTTCTTTTCTGAGGCCACAAGAGGGCGCATAGGGCAAAATATTACTAATGCACGTTTATTCAAAACATAAAATGACTGTGAAAAACATTTAAAATCTTTATAAAGCTAATTATAATTAAGTAGCTCAAAGAACTAGAAACAAAACAGCATCATGTGTACATGCATAGTTTAATACAAAGGGGTGAAAGCCAATCACACAGTACATTTTTCATTTAAACAGGAGATGCAGTAGGTTGGGGAAAACACTATAAAGTCTCAAGATATGTTTTTGAGAAAAACTGAACCCACATTAATTTTAAATGGCTTTCTAAACATGCGGTTCTATTGTGTGAGACGCGAGTGCAAGGGTAATAGATGTCCCTCTCTAGAAAATGCGTGAAATATGCAATCTGTGTGAATGGCTTGGTTTCAGTTTTGACGTAAACAGGAGCTTCTCCACATTCTCTTTTTCCACAATATTTTGATTGAACATCGCAGCAGCACTGCATCTAATAGCTTCAACTGTGTGTTAACAAAAACATTATAATGCAAAGACACTTATATTGTCATTGCATCTCGTGCACCACTGATAAAGGCCAAAGTTTAATTTGACCATTCGCATCAGCACATGTAATTTGTCATCAAGATGACTTGCATCCGTCAACGTGATCTCAAAAAGTGCCTACACCCGGGGCAAGCTTTAAAGTAGCCTCCTTAACGGACTCCAAAAATTTGAATGCAACATTTTTGCATACGAATGTGGATTTTTTTAATAATAATAGACAGCCCTAGTATACACACACACACACACACACAGTGTTAACAGACCTGTTCTCCAAGCTCCTTGTATATGGGCTCCAGGTCCTGGCAATGGCCACACCAGGGAGCATAAAATTCAACCAACACATCCTTCCCTGGATCATTTACAATCTCATCAAATGTGTCTGCAACCACAACCTGTGGAACCATAAACATGAAGACCAGAAAAAAAAAAAAAAAAAAAAAAAAAAACCAACACTTTTATGGGCCCATGTACCTTTACAGGGTCTTCATTGGACTCTGGAACAGGCTCAGATTTCATATATCTTTTCAAACTTTTTGCAAAGTAATCCTCCAGGAATTTCTCCAAGGACTTGCCATCTTGCCTACAGAAAAAAAAAAAACAGAATGAAGTCCTAAAGTCTCAAATCTATTAATTCTATATTACTGGGTGTAAGCAGAAAAGCTCTGTGTATAGTGTTGCAAATCTCACGTGAATTCTTCCTGCATTAAGTACTTGATACCCTCTTTGGTCCGGATGGTGACAACGGGAATGTCTCCATCAGACGAATCCAAACCAAACTCCTTAAGCTCATCCTGGAACGCCTGTCGATTTGCCACTGCAAATCTCAGACCCCGATCCTGGAACTGGGTCACCACCTTCATTATTCTGAAAGAGATGAAGTGAACCGATACAAATAGAATGATTCCACTGATATTCCAACGTTTGGGTGCTCACCTGTTCCTCCAGTAGTTTGTGCCTTTGAGATTTCTTAAGAAATCTACATTGTAATATGCTGTAAGCAGATCACTTCCTCTCAGAATGTCCTTATTTTCTGTGGTTAATTGTGGACAGAGACCAAATCTAAAAAGATGAAAAGAACAAGGCCAAGAATCACAATAAGTCAAATTGCATTAAGCGGAGTTCATATGGTTTAACCAATCACCCACAAAATATATAAGCATAAAAGAAACGTACACATGGTCTCTGATGAAGGTACGGAGAGAGGAATTAGAAGTGGATTCTGTGTATTTCACCACATTGTCCTCAAACTCGCTATTTAAATGGGGGGGTCGAAACAGCAGAACACACCTGAATGGAAAAGGTAGAGGAGAATAACTCAATATAT
Source organism: Carassius gibelio (assembly GCF_023724105.1). Classification (NCBI taxonomy): domain Eukaryota; kingdom Metazoa; phylum Chordata; class Actinopteri; order Cypriniformes; family Cyprinidae; genus Carassius; species Carassius gibelio. Next base: position 10,940,918 of record NC_068386.1, on the reverse strand, counting down.
TTTACATTTAAAAATGTACGGCTCATCTCAACATACCCAATATTAATATTTTCAGTCATTAAAACTGAAATTTCATAGCTTATGTGATGTGTGCATAACCCTTTAACCGGTTCATCTTTGGATAACTAACTTTATGACAGAATATAAGCGATCACATATAGCATGATATTTGAGCCTAAATATTTCTGCCTATATAATGACTTTTTTTCTTGGTTAGCACTACTCCTGCCAGCAAATGAAAAGAAACATCAGGGATAAAGATCATGTTTCCTCATGCTCTGCGTCATACATACTCTCCATCTACACCATATTTCAGGCCTGTTCCCACATCAGTGGAATAAGCAAATCGATAGCTATCCCTCAGGGCACTGGAGACATTCAGAAACTCTGCAAGCCGTGTACTATTTGCCCCAGAGAAGAAGCCTGAGCAAAGCCAAGAACAAAGAGACAAGAGGGTTAAATCAAGAAAGGAGAGAACTTAAGCTTCCTTCAGTACCATGAGAGATTAAAATGAATGCACAAGTCAAAACTGATTGGTTTAAAGCTTCTGCTGCAGGAGCGATGTAAGATTCTGTCAGGTTTTACAAACTCAACTCACCCACCACACTGGCCTCGTAGTTGTTGATAAAAGAATCCAAATCCGCCTCACTAAGCAGAGCCACAGAACTCGGACCTGCCTGCTTTCTCATGTAGCTCACAATGCCATCTGTTTCAGACAAGATCACAAAAATAATTATAGCCAAAAAACATAAGTAATATAAAGTTTAGTATGAAATACATTTACTTAGCAAAGATGCATTAAATTGATCAAAAGTGACCATAAGGAAATGCATAATTGTAAAGGATTCAAAATTGTATGCATGCATGCATACATGCATGTATGCGCATATATATAAAAGCAAAATAACGGTTTTCAAAGCATAAGAAATAAACTCCAAATAAGCCAATTAAAATTTCTGAAGGATCTGATAAATTCAGCTTTGTATTTCTGATGCGGCCTTGGTGAGCACTGAGCATAGAGGCCTTTAGAGAAAAAAAAAAAAATATATCTAAAAAAAAAAAAAAATTTTTCAACCATACTTAATGGGTGGACACAAAATATCAACTACGGCTGCACGATAAATCGCATGCACACGATCATATTTTGCGCAGCTTTTCAGCAAACAACGGCTCGGTGTGGTTGATGCTGCTCCATGTGAAAGCGCGCAGGTGATGGAGATTTACCGCTGATTACAGAACCGGCTTTACAGACAAGATGCGCTTTAAATATCGCGTGCGATTTATCGTGCAGCCCTAAATCAACCTGCTGTTCTGGGGCCATCATAAGTTTCAACTTCCTCTCCATGGCGGAAGATTTTTAGGGTGGGATAGCTATTCGCTCCAAAACGCTCACACGTCTCAGAGTTCACGGTGCAGTCAACCTGACCAAACAAAAGGAGAGAGGCACATTTACTACACAAATATATAAAAACAGAACCTTGCAGACTGAGTCATCTGTGTAGCATAAGAAGACCTGAGTTAGGTAATGGGTACTGTTGTGTCCTCACCTTTGCCAGAGGCAGTGTCCCTTTCAGCCTTGTGGCAGAAGCCTCATATTCCTGAGCAAAGTGCTTACAATGACCACACCTGTGGAATGTTAACGAACATTAAAGCATTCTACTATTTAACTGCAAATGCATGTAAAATCTAGTGTCTCGGTGATTTATTATTGTTTAAACTAGAGAACTGTCCCTTTTCATCATAATCTAGGTTCATGCACATGCATAGATCATAATTCAAATCCATGCACTACATGTATTAACAACGATTGTTGTTCTCACTAATCCAGACATGAACATAGTTTACGCTCTGTACTCTGTACAAACAGTAAATTACAACCAAACTAAAACCTGGCTGCAGCTGGAAGTACACTTTTAAACAATTATTACGAATACATAATATCTGACTGGGACAAACCAAGGTGCGAAGAACTCCACCAGCAGAGTTTCGTGCACGGCTGCGTTCCGGTCAAAGTCAGAGTCACAAAACTCGAGCACATCGCTGCCCTCCGCGCGCCACGCAGTCAGTGCTAGACAGATGATAAACCAAAGTAAAGGCATTTCGACTCGTGTCAGCGGAGACTATGCAACAAGTGAATATATACGTTTGCCCCGCCGCGCGAGTAGCAGGTGTATGGATCGCCTGAAGGTCCATAAAAGCACCATTCCCCAGTCAGAGCGCGTTTGATAAATTCCTTATCCTTACACTGATAACGTACATACAAACCCTTTACTTGGCATAACATGTGCCTCCGCAGCACATGGGATTTATTACGCTCGTTCAGAGCTTTCATCTTTTAAAAATGCCTAGTTGTTTGAAAATCAGTAAAGTGTTCCAAGACCATAAGTCAAATGAGGGGAAGGTATGCAGAGCAGTGAATTATTTTAGCACTAGGGGTCACCATTATTCAGATATATTTAGATAAGAGAAACAGCAACTTTGGCTTGGTTAAAGGCTGCTCTTGAGATTTTGACTTGAAGGTTGAGACTGGACAGATATTACATAAGACGAAATATATATAGTAAAATAAGTATTGTTATGAATATGATAAACTCTTAAATATACCTTCGTTATTCAACGGGATCTGACTGTAAGTGTAATATTGCTTAATTATGAAAATATAATATTAAGCAGTTTTAGACCAGTATAGTAGAACGATAGGCCTAATTGAGTGAGTGATTCAACGACATGCTTACTGGAACTAACTGTTGTATAAAATATAGAGATATAATTTAATTAGGTCGCTTTAGATATTTTCAGAAATCCAAATATTTCTATGTAGGCTACTTATTTAAAGATTTCCTCAGGACTCCAGGGAATTTCAAGACCTACAATGTGCAAGTGAAGTTCCTGTCAGATGATAAGTTAATGCTGACTCAGTCCATCTTTTGCTGAGTGTTTTAATAAGACGGAAACCCTGTTTTTCCCTCATTCTCGATTATTTCCCAAATTAATGTGTTAATACAATGCAAGAAGTCTGTGGCTTAACAATCATAGTTGTTAATGTCTTCTTTTGGCCAGCTATTTTTGAACAGACATTCTGAATAGTACTTTAGAAAGAAGGCTGCTTCGTTGATGTTCCAGATCCTGAATTTTCCATTTTACTCCCCCATTTTTTAATTTTAGTTTTTTTTTTTTACCAAATCCCTAATTTAACTTTCCAGATCATCCTAAAACAATCATTGTATTTCAGTTTCAGTTAATATTTTTTATTTAATCTCCAAATCTAAATCTAAGGACAATGGTTAAAAATCCCTTGATTTTTTTTTAAATGTTCTCACGGAGATGGCCTGGGATAGGCTCAATGAGGGATAAATTAACTACTGTAGCCTTACAATAAACTCCTCCAAGTTAATTATTTCGATTTCTTTTAGAACTTTTGACCCCTGACAAAAACAACCACAATGGATAGTGGCATTTCTACTAATACTTTGTTGTAAAAAAATAGAGGGGGAAGCGATAATAGCCCTATTTCAATAATATTTGCCTACTGATTTTCATTAAATGTAAATGAAGTGTAATGTATTTAAAGAAAAAAATATTATTAGGTTGAATACGTAATTAATCCCATTATTTTAACACATCACCGGGGTCTCTGGAATCCCAAGCATACAACAGTAGAAATCTTAACAGAACATTATGCTGCTTACATTCTAGTGTAAGCTATAATGTGTAGTGTATGTAAATGTCAATAAACATAAAATATGTTAAGATTGTATTGTTTAATTTTTGTAACGACAGTTTTATGCCAAACTGTCAAATAGACACAAAACTAGTTAGAACTAAACTGTGGGAGGTGTAAGCGCGTGCCCACTCACTCCTCGCGCACTCGCGACTCGGTTGTCTTGAGGTTCTGTCACTGTCGCGCGCTCTCCAGCCCATAGGATAGAGATACGAGTGATTACGCGCACAGTGGTTTAGCGATCACTTTGTGAGCAAGACATAGCTTTAATATTTGTTTACAAGTTTATGAAGTTTACAAAAGGACATACGTCTGTACGAGTATCTTAATTGTCCTCTGGGCAGAACACTCCAGAACGTTGCTCAATAAAGTTCGATGCCACTTCTCCAGTAAGGTAAGAAAGTTTACGCTAATGCAATGTAAGACCTTTCATACCGAAAAGGACATGACTGATTTCCCGAATGCATTCAATTTTGTATAGCCTACTTTTTTCTTGCATCTTTGTCCTGAAGATTTCTTTATTTAAGTTTCCATCTTCTGCCCTGACCTACTTCTTGAAGTCTGGTTTTGATGAAATTAGGCTATGTGATTGCTTTCTCTTAGTGTTCACTCTCAAATATAATAACATTTTCAAACTAACTATATCATTCATGCAAACCAAGATTGTATAATTAATAGTATACTGGAAATGCACTTCAAAACATAGTAGACATACATTGGTAGATTTCATTAGCTTACACAACCTTATTGTATTGTTATTATTATTTTAAGACCAAATTAGACACAGATGTGTTTGTGATCTGGAGCAGGTACTGCTTTATCTATCTTTTGTTTTGTTTTTGCCCCAAAATGTGTTAAATAATTTGCATAACAAAACAGCATAAAGTATATTGTTTAAAAAATTACATTTCATTTCTATTTAATGTCTTTCATAATTCAAATCTCTGTGTCATGGCTGTGTTATGTGAAGGACAATGGTGGGATGACACAGTGCCCTGAACACATTTGATCTTTTTGTGAGTCATATCAAAGGCTCTGGCAATATTTTTGTTCTTTTGTAGTTGATTTTTAGCCTTGCATTCTATATGAGTGTTTTCTTCCCCACAACATTTTGGAGAATAATCACTAAAACCGCAAAAAAACGCAACTGGCCAAAAGCACATTATAACCAGGAGATGCAGACTTTGACCTTGGTTCTAGATGATTCTAGACTTATTACACTAGATGATTCCACTACTAGTTTTACCATCTTTTTGTCCCAGACACAATATCCCCTAAAGCAGGTCAGACTTATGAATAGAAGCTCAGAAAGAATCACTAGTACCTGCCAGTGGTTTCACATCTGGAGAGCTGGGACTCTAATTGATTTCCACAGGAGAAACGTTTCACCTTGACGGCAGCTTACTGAGTTTCTCGTAAAAAACATCTGCTGTGGATATGATTTCTTTGTTGGGTCGTGAGCACTGGGTTGGCACAGACCCTAAAACTGAAATTCTTTGCATTTCACCAGGGGGTCTTGGTTCAGTAGTTCACAGCTGCTTGTGTTGTGAGATAATTTATGTCATGAAATTAATTGTACATTAGCAGCTAATAAACTGGGACTGTTTTCTGTAATGGAATCTGATAGGTACACATGAATTTATTTTATTTTTTTTTATATTTAAATAAGTTAATATCTTTTTGTTTGTTTAAATCATTAGTTTTAACATTCTACATATCAAAAAGTGACTTTATATGAGTTCAGGGTGAAATAAAATAGCACAAAGTAAAGAACATATGGAGGTCAGTGGTGATGCGATGGAGGTGTTGTGTTAACGGATGAAGACGGTGGGTTATATTTCCACCACATGCTTACATAAGCCCCTCTAACTCATGCTTTTTGCAGACAGAGGCATAAGAAGGATCTGTGGGCTTCTGCTTAAAGCTCTTCCCATTTCTTTATTTGTCCGTTGTTCATTTTTGTTTGCACATCCCTGTTTATTTTCACTGCAGAACCACTACAGAGTTGTAGAGTCGGAGAAAAAATCTCTGATCTTTGCTCCGATCTGAAAACCGGTCAGTCTTGGAGAAGTTTGAAGCACAGCGGCAGAGCTGTTAGTCATTAGGAGAGGGGAAAGTGACTTTGATGTTGTTTTGCAGGCTCGGTTTGCATGGAAGATAAGGCAAACAACCCATCAAGGGTGATATATAGAAACCTGTTTGTAAATCTCATGCAAGTTTTTAAGTGGACAACTCTTGAAAAACGATCACAGCAGCTTGCAGTAAGGCTCGTTTTGTGACTGTTGCGTTACAGAAAGGGGCTATGATCTGCAATAGTTATATCTGTCAATCCCTTCTGTCAAAATAAAGTCATTGTTAAGTAAAAATCCAGTCCTTCATATTTGGGATTGACATTTGAGCTCAGACCTGCAACCATTGATTCTACAGATGTCTTCCTGCCATCTCAGAGCAGTGTTTTAAATCAGGTAAACGACAGGGGCAAAATAATAACCCTCCTCAACTTTTCCCTTTGCTTTAGTATTCTGGGAAAAGGCATATTGGCACTGTGCTGAAGTTTGTCCCATGAAATCCAATCGGAAAATCCTTTGTGGTAAAATATGAGGTGAGTACACATTGTCTTTTATGACACAGTAATAGAGATATTTAACTGTGTGTATTGTGAGTGAGCATGTGGTGTCTACCGAAGGGAAATGGTCACTGGATGGCAGACCTGTATTTTCTCTCAAGATGTTTCCTTTTGTTTGTTTCTGGTAAACTCCCTGGTGTTCTTCGGAATGAGAAGAGAGGACAGTAGAAGCCTGTGGAGTCAGATATCAATTATCTTACAGACAATGTAAACAATACATTAAGTAATTAATCATTAAGCACATCCGATGCAAACTGAAAAATATGTGTATTTATATTTTATTGGCAGCACAGGAAATTGCCCCTGTGTTTTTCTCTGTTACTCTTTCCGTCTTCTCTTGTGCCCAGGACATCCTGAGTCCAACATCTGGCAATACCTGCCCTCTTTCTCTGTCACTCCTCGCTTTCATCCTGTTATTTCTGACATGTTGTGGAAGATATACGACATACACATATTAGGTTCATAGCCTTTAGATGCATTTAAAAGCAGCCAATTAGTTAAGATATGTAAATATATGTAACACACTTTACCATTCAAAGGTTGTGGTCAGTACGATTACGATAACAAGGAAGCATTAAAGCGTTTAAGCATTCAGTCATCAAAAAATACGGAAAAAAACGTCTATAGTAAAAAGTATGAAGTAAAGTTTGTTGTCAGTATGTGATATTGATACTATTATTTAGCAAGGGCACATTCAGTTTTCAAATTAATGCTATTCTTTTGAACTTTCAATTCATTATAATCTTTTAAAATATGCATCGTTGTTTCCACTGAAATATTAAACAGCACAACAAGTAACAAGAAATGTTTTTGAGCTACAAATCAGCATATTAGAAAGACTCTTTAACATTTAAGAAACCTCTGGATCAGGGATCAGATACTGTCTTCGTTGAGATGGGAGTGAGAGGAGGAAGAGAATCTAGAAGCATTTCCATGGAGTCACCTTCAGGGCAGACAGAGAGTGATGTGTTTCTTTTCCTCTGGTGAAAACCTCTTTACTTTCAAATACTCCGATTCAGGAACATGTGGTTATTTTTCTCAGCTGTATAAAGGCGATAAAAAGATGGTTTTAATAAGGAGCAGGCTTCCTCTTCCCTCTCCAGAAGGGCTCTGCAGCGATGGCCAGTTGAGTAAATCAGAAAGCTTTTGGAGGAATGTACTGGCAGCGAATGGACTTCCTCTAGGGAGATGAATGATAGCAAATGGGCGATACAGTGATTTTGCGTGGTCCCAAATCCCTCAATTCCCTCAACATTATCCCCACACACAGAGAGAAACAGCAGATCTTAAACTGGCAAACAGAATAATATTGTAGCGTTGCTTTGCAAAGATATTTTGTTGGAAAAGTAAGAAGGCTTTGGTTTCATCACTCACCTGGATTCAGTCCTAATGCTTTCTCTGAGTGCTGCACTCCTCTTTGCACATAGGGGAGACTCTGTGTTGTATGTCACATGCCTGATCCAAATCCCTACAAATTTAATTAAAAATAAAATGCTAATTTTTTAAATTAAATATAAATGTAAAAATATAGACATGACTTCATTTATCACAGCATTGGCTTTATCACCAGTACAACATGCTGCATTAAGTCCATCTGTCTGCACAGGCATAGCGGCCACCTCATTCTGATCCAAATGTTTGCTATTCTGTCTCATAAATAAATGGGCCTCTTAAGGTAAATTCCTGTGTGGGACAGCTTTACTATACTCAAGACATCCAGTACTGGCCAGACTGTACAATAAAACAACATAGACAAGGGAGAAAAAGCACACCTAACTGCGAAGATCAAGCTAGAGTCCATCCATATTAGTGTTCACAAATAAATTTGCCAGGCGACAGAATGTTGATCTAGACAGGAGGCGGGGGTCTGTTATCTCACTTCAGTCTTGTGGCAGTTCATTCATTAAGCCAAAGCTAAATCAAAACTGAGATCCTCAAAACACAGTGAGAAGACTTTAGTGATACTGGTGATACATGATGCATCTCTCATGGAGATGGTGAGGACTAAACTGAGCAGCTGTTAGCATAGCTTATTTAGTCATTTGCAGATCTGGATAAGTTTGGAAAAAAGGCAAATTTCTTAATATTCAGTAACTGTACTGTATAATACTAGCAAAGTGGGAAAATGTGATGGAATTTCATTGGTCAGATGTTTTGGGGAACCCTGTCTCAAGTACTAATCACTTAAATTAATGTTGTCTGTTGTAAATTTCACATTTTGATGTTTGATGCCACTTTAAAATTCTAGGTTTGAACTTATTTATATTTATTTTGGTGCCTCACTATTATTACACTGAACAATTCCACAGTTGTTGTTACATTGATGATGCTGACAGAAGCTCTTTTAGGCAAATGTCCCTCACTGAGGTGTTGCTCAGCTGACTCCACAGCTGTGATTCTGGGTCTCCTCCAGACTGCATGGAGTGATGCTCCTTTGGGTCCTATTCGGACTGCGGCACTCTTTTTCTCCTCCTTTTTCTCTCTCTCGCATGTGTTGTGACTGTATGCCCAGACTCCTGAGGGCCTCACACGCACATACACAAGCCAGCTCTGCACTCATGGAAATCTGCAACCCATTTAGCCAGCAGGGGAGGGGGGCTTCAAACTAGATACCCCCATTTTAAGAGAGCTGTGTACATATGTAGGCATGCATATGTGCACGTGGAGGTCAAGTGCGCTTATGTGGGCTTGTGACGATTGACCTGGCTGTTTCTTTACACACATATACATTTGTTCAGCATTTCCTCTATATGGATGACATAGTGTATACTGTACTTTGCTGAAATGACAGAGGAAACGCAGCACATATTTGTCCTGTAGTCTAAGCTACTGGCCAATTATTCATGAAATTGTGATTGACATTCCAGCACAGCTGGAGCTAAAATTAAACTCAGTCTTCTTCCTATCAGTCTCCGGCAACAATCATTGCCACAGAAATCTGAGAGAGCAATTATCTAACATGGGTCACTGTCCCAAGTTCAATAAGCAAAAGATTATAAGAGCCTAGATTTTAAGAGTATCCAGTTTTTCTTTTAACCATGTAATGGAAGAACAGTGTCTATGCTTGTTTATGCTTTGTGAACTGGAAAACAAGAAAGATAAATCATGTTGAAGGAACGGTCATGATGTCATGTTTGGACATGTCATTGAAATTTAGAGGGTAAACCTCATCTGTCCCTTTGGGAAGAAACAAAAAGTGAAAAACATCTTTGTAATTTCTCTCAAAGCCTATATTAAACAAAAGCAGTTTACAGACCTTAAAATCTCAGACTGTCCTAATTATATGAGTTTCTCATGCACTGAATTTGTTTAGATTTAAAATTGCTTACATATCTCAATGCTAAAATGTATAACTTATTTGAATACATGTTTTTTTTATTAAGGACAGTTGATAAAGAAATAATAAGTAAACCCTTTTTAGTATGTTGCACTTAATGTTGCATCAATTTGAGGTGAGGGTTTATATATGAAAAGATAATGTTTACATGTATCCATTTAGCAGACACTTTTATCCAAAGTGTCTCAAAATACATTTGAAAAAAGGTAAAATAAAAATGCTGACATGTAAATGAACTGGTTTAATGTAGTCAAAAATATTATTGTACATCACTGAACCAAAGTATATAAATTAATTTATACCAGCAAACCTAACTGTTAAGGGTTAAATCAGGTAGACAATTGCAAGTCACCACCTTTTACAGTGTAGATGAAAATACAAAAATTGTCACAGAACCAACAATATTCATAGTGAATGACAGGTTTATTAGAAAGCTAGACTGGGATAAAATATAATTAAAGATAATGAATACTGTGTACTGTACTGTGAGAACCTACTCTTTTGTTTAAATATTTCCTCCCAAGACCATCTATTGAAAATAATGTTGAGTAATGATGAGTTCAGTTCATACATTGATTCTGCAGCAGGAACGGGTTAAATGTCTCACTCAGTGTGCAGATATACTTGAGTGCGTTTGTCTTGACATTTGTGAAGCAGAGAGGAAGAGGAGGAGTAGAGGAAGAAGGGAGTAGGAGGAAGAGGTAAGCTAGGAAACATTTCCGGTTAGATGAGGATGTGAATAGTCATGCTGCGGTGTTAATCAACATTCCATTTGGAATTACTATCAAATTCCTGTTTGGAAAAAACATTCAGAGCAGGAATAAATATTCCAGATGTCATAGTTTTGTAGTAGTCATGAAGGTGGATGTTTGATTCACTTTACACCTTTCTGTTTTTTACAAGAAACATACCATACAAGCAATAATAAGTTATAATGTTAAATTAACTGACTTTCAATTCATAAAATGTACATTAAAATTGAATTTGAAATAAAAAGACACTGAGTTTAATGCAAAGCTTGTTTTTTCTGCTTTGGTTTTTGCCTCTACAAGTCCTGGACCGTAGAAATTGTGGCCCATGTAATTATGGTGGTGCTCGGTCATGTCTTTTTAAAAAACTCAAACCTCCAAAGTGCCCATCTCTTTAACTTCCCTGCCTCTGAGGGTTTGTGAACGTTAAGTGTGTGTGTTTTTTTATGTGAATACAATTTGATTTCACATGGTTGAGCATATACATATATGTATAAACCTGTGTCTATATAGAAATGTGTTTGTTTGCTTTTTTGGCCACCACGTGTCTTAGGCCCAGTGAAGCCACAGTCGTGCAATCTGTGGTTATATGGTCTACAATGTTTAGCAGGAACCAGCTGTCAAACTGTGAGGTCCCCCACAAGGCCTCAGGAGCTCTCGGCTCCATGCCTTTAAATGGCAGAAAACTTAACACCACTTAAAACACTCCTGCTGAAATATCACAACAGACAAAGCCAAAAATAAAGCCTCATCTGTCCATATTTGGTTGCACTTACCACATTGCTTTAAAACACCTTTATTCGCAAAACACACCCCGATGAGAAACTTTTTCTGTTTTTAGGCGACTGTTGTCTTTTCTGACTCTTCAAAACATACATAAGCATGACCACATCACAACTGTTGTGATAAAAGCAACCTTATCATAGCGTTTGTGCGACTGTAGTTTAGTTTAGAGTATGACTAAAAATACCAAAAAAACACAAACCCACCAAGTTTGCCTCTGAGATACATGACGTGGACGCAGGTGTGTGGTTGCTGATGGATATCTGGATTTAGTCTCTTTGATGTATGCGGAGCAGTCAGGTCGGTCTCTGCGGTGTGTGGAAGAGGGGTGTCTGACCCCAGAGAGATGGCGGGTGTTAAGAGAGAGCGGTAAAGGAGGAAGGGCCCCCACGAATCCTGTTTTTCTCTTTTTAGAGGAGCTGCAGACTGGCTGCAGAGCAGAGCATGACATAAGCTTCTGTTCACTAGCCAAACCCAGTGAGGCCAGACACTGTCACTCTAACAGGATCCTACTGCTAGATCGGAAACTTTTTAACTGTTAGTTGAACTAATGTTGAATTTTTTATCAACCCCCCCCCCCCCCCCCCCCCCGTGTCTTTATAAACCTGTTTGAATTTCTTCTTTGAAGCACAAAAGGAAGATATTTGTGCTTTCTTTGAAGCACAAAAGGAAGATATTTGTGCTTTTCTATGCAAATACTGTAGGACAGGAGCTTTCCTAAAAAACACGATTTCAGAACATTTTAAAGAAACAATGCCGTAAATATCTTAATGCTGTAAATAACTTAAATAACTTTTTTTTTTGTCAAGGACCACCTTCTAGCCTTTCATCAGTACTATCTTACAAATCCCCATCTAAAAATTGTCACCATATTTTGACACCCTTTTTTGATACTGTTTTGGATGTAAATGATTAAATTGACTGACATCTGCAATCCTACAAATTTCCTACAATGGTTTGTAAATACATATCCATCATATCTCATTGATTGTTCTTTTGTTTTATGTCTTATAAAATGGCCTGTTACTATTTTGATGTGAGAAACTGCTGCAGATGTTTCAGTGCATGAGTGAAATGTCTGAATGAATCAAACTGACTCATTTGACCAATCAAAAGAGTGATTCACTCACGAGCCTAGCATCGCAAGTTCTGATTCTAAACAGCTGATCGAAAACCCACGTATATGTATACTTGAGACACACACACAAACACACACACACTTAAATATAATAAAAGCATTAGAAACAGAAAGGTCTTTAAATGTAATACAAAAATACAAAAGCACTTGATGGTTATTTTAGGAAGCATGTTTAGCCATTCAGCTTTTCTTTCTCCAGCAGTTCTTTATATGGTTTCCATCACAATTACTTGGGCGACAGCATGTGAAAGCTGTTAAAAGGGGAGTTTAAGCTTAGGGTTGGCAGACAGCAACCAACATGTCACTTCATCTGCTAAGAGTGTTTGGGTTTGAGTCCTCTGTTCCTCATACTGCGAAGAACAGTATTACAAATCCATCAGTGCTGTGACCAGCCATTCCCCTCGAAGCTCTGTGTTTTCTGTTAAAAGTAAAAACTGTGCTGTTTGCAGAAAGGAACTAACTGTGCTGTGTTTGTGGCATATCCTAACAGCAATTCAAAAACAGAGAGGCAGAAAGACAAACTTTGGGGAGAAATTATTGGCTGTGAAAACTGAACAATGTTTAATGACTCAAAGGTCAGAGTTCAACATTCCAGCTACTACTATTCATCATAGGTGAAGATGCTTCTCTCACTATAAAGAAAGATTAGGAGAAAATGAACAGTGTGTATTTTTAATTATCATTATTATTATTTTTAAAGAACATCATTAATGTAAAGTACTAAATCAAATATTCCATTAAAATGTATGTATTTTGACAATTAGGTGAATAATTGAATAATGACAGATAAATCCAATAACAGTATCCCAGGCAAATAAATAAATCTGAATTACACGATATAATGCTATGAATTATATACAGACCGATTTTCAATGCAAGGGATGTCTTAATAACAATAAACTATGAGTTCAGATTAAATCATCAATTGGTCTAAAGGTTATGATAATCAATTAAGATATTTGAAATATAAATAGAATTAATTGTAATAATATATAATAATAATAAAATTATATATAATGAGTTTGTATATAAAATAATGATAATTATTTTTTATAGTTACATTTAAAAATTATAAAATTATATCTATAATTAGTTACTAAATTAATTAAAAACACTTTTCATTTTAAAATGACAACAATATTTTTAACCTAAAAATCTAAATGAGTTGTCTTTGCAAAGTCACATTTCAACTGCAATGCGATGCCAGTATTTTCCAGTGTAATTATGGCTTGCATGGTCCGTAAGTGAATATTCTGGCAGTTTAGACTCTGTCCCTATGACGCCTTCCCACAATCCCACCAAACTCTGTTCTTCCTGTGTGGCTGTAATGTTTTTTTTTTTTGTGAGGTAGGTTATCTACATAAACAAAATTGCAGCAAACTGCATAAAACAGCCAGCTCAAATCATGAAGCATTTGGCCTGAGATTTATTTCTCTAGAAGAGACATAAACATTTGATTTTACAGTATGTATCTGCAGCACAAAATACTCATAGTGAGTCGGGGTTTGCCCAACCCAAGAGTTTACCATAGAAATAGACATCACCACAGCCTTTGAAATTAGTGTAGCAGTAAATATGGAAAAACAAGTGGGGTACAATATTGCACTGACTCACTAACCCCTGGTTTATTGATGAGGGGTTCACTACCCCCCACACCCACACTTAAAGACACATAGACACACACCACCGCCAACTAAACACTGTGTGGTGTGGAGGCTGAGAGTGTGCTTTGAAATTCAGCCCCAGATGTTTTGTATTATGGGGCTTTTATGCCAGTTTACCGTAACTTAGAGTTACTGGTTTAACTGGAGTTAAAGTTGTCTGAGCCAGGACTGGGGTTTTGGTCAGATGACAGTCAGATCTACATTATTCCTTTTCCTCATCTTTCTGTCTCTTTCTGGCAAGATAAACATCATTGTGGCAAATAACATACATCCATACTGCCAGAACAGGAGTGGGTCAGCGGCAGTACCATTGTTATAATAGACTGCAGCAACCCTTCACTCACTCTCAGACTGCTGAGATGTTTTTATGAGCTTGTTTTCACTGAGGATGAATGTGATTGGAACGGAGTTTGACTTTGGTTTGAGGGGTTACTGCGGTCATGAACTCTTTCTCCTTCTGGCTTTGAATTAATGTGTACTAGCTTGAACAGCAATCAATAATTTACAATTAGGGTAATTATGTAAGGGATAATGCATGGCTAGGTGTTGCATACAACTATTTCAATGCACAACACTGAGGCAACACTGAAGTTTACTGGGAAGTTTTTTTTTGTAAATAAAGATTATTGGAGTATGTTTTATCAGAAAATACTATTTCAGTCTTTCTGTTTCAAAATTTCATGTTTAATTCAACATGTTACTTGCAGTTTCTTTGTAATTGTTTGTGAAATTTACTAGCAATTTCCGATTTTTAAGTGTATGCTATTGACTTATAAAGTTCTCCAAAGAGCAATAAACTGTTCTGCTTGTGTACAATGAACTATTCCAATTAATTAAATCTAATTAAATGTAAAAATTGCAATCTCAAATAAACTGCAACAATAAATTGTGCGTATGAACACACACTTTGAAGAGCAGGCACGTGGTATGACTTCACTCACAGATAAGCTTCAGCTGGCCGTGTTCCCAAAGATCTGGTTACTGTTGTGTTGCCACTATCTTTTTTTTTTCTTTTTTGGAAGGGCCAAATGCACTGGCTTTCCAGCTGTATTTCGCTCATTTTCCAAATGGCATGAATTTGTGTTCAGTCCTGCATCTTCCCAGTTCTGATGTCAGTTTTGGATGCTCTCTGGAGGGGCGTAGAGGTTCTTTTCTGATTCTTTGTTGAAGTGGATTTCTATAACAGTGGATTTAGAAAGACACGTTGACTGTTTAAGAGCTTATTTTTCTCATTTTCCAGCATTTCCCCAGTATACTTAATAGCAGGTTTGGCAGTCTCAGTACATGTGCTTCTTTGCTTGAATGACCGCGTGTTAGTTGGATCCTGCCAGGATATCTGCTCTTTGCTACATTTGTCAGTGGTCTGTGGAATTGGAGGAGAACTGGAATGATTATTACGAGATGTTATATTAGAGACTATTTATGCATGTGGGTCCATAGGGTCCAGAGCTATTATGCAACCTTTCTCTCCCCACCCCCCATCTCCTTTTTTGTTTCCCTCTCTCTTTTATTGAGCCTCGCTTTTTTGATGGCTCTTTTTTCTTTTCTCCTTATTTTCTTAGTGCTCCTCTGTTCCAAATAATGACTAATATTTTCTCCTTAAAGTAGCATGAAGCCTCAAGCAGTAGTGGAGAGGGATGGGAAAGGAAATAAGGAATCTAATCAATGCCATGTACCTCTGTGTATAAGAGTATGTAATCCAAATGTAATTCATTCTAATCAAAGCTGAAATAGACTTACAAGAAACTGTGACTGCATGTTCATTTTTTTAAACTTTTTTTTTGTGTCCTTCCGAAGGTTTGCAATAAGGTACCGTTAAACTAGTTTCATGCCCACCTGACCTCAATCGGAAACATTTAATCACTAAATAGAGATGCTAAAAAGATCAGAATTAAGAAATCCTGAGAGGCTTTTCTCAAATTTGGACTATTTTTAACTTGACACAGTTTCTTATAACCACAGTGCACACTGAAGGATGTTCAAAAACAGCAGGAGATGCAGCACTATGGCCAAAGCAAAGCTCCACACGAAAGAGCCATTAGCTCCTACAATGAAACATTCAAGAGACATATTACTTTTTTAGTTGAAAAATACAGAAAGGAAGAAATAGTAAGAGCACTAGCCATGCTGTTCCTAAATTCAACCATGAATACGTAGACTGATGAGTCTATTTTTTGTGTCTATTTAAGAAGTCTCAAACCTAAGGTATAGACCCAGAAACAATTACCGTTCATGTCAAATTGGATGTAACAGACAAATGTTAGCAAAATTCAGTTGTGAAATCTGTGATGGCTCTGAACGATTCACTTACTGAATATTATTCAAACCACTAATTCACAGGCAAATTTGAGGCTGTTTTGTGAATATTTTTCATTGGCTAATTTTCCGGTTTCACGTCTCATGCTTTGTTGTACAAAAATAAGATAGCAATGCACACACAGTTTTCCCAGTTGTCTAGATTCTAAATTATTGTCATATGAAATAAAACAGTTAAAACCATGGAAGTTCAGTCACAATATCCAACTGCATGACATGCTTAAATCTTGTGTGAATGATAATCCTGTGAATTGATTTTGGACTCTTCCCGAGCATGAGGACTGCACACTACTGACCCAGCCAGAAAGAGACGACTACATGTGTTTTCATTCATTTTCCATTCTGCTCTTATCGTCACCCAGGAGCAGCATTGTGGGGCCTTTTAAATGACAGAATGTATTTGGTTTGGGTGATCAGAGCACTCACACTGGGTCCCGTTACCCGTAATAATAACCTGCAGTATGGTACTCATTTTCAATGTGGGACTAATCCTTGGTATTAGATGCAAACAAAATGTTGATAAAAAAAAATCCTGCACCCTCTCTCCCCTTCTTGTTTGTGTCGTGCAATGTGTCCTCCACATAATTTGTCCACATGAAAGCAGTCGAGTGCAGGCACCGCATCTGTTCGGCTCATTAATATCAGCTCATGCACCTTTTAAAGGCCTGCAGCCCTGCAACAGTTTAGCAAGAGCGATCAGACTCACTTGGATCTTACATGGAAATAACTCCAGGCTCAGATGGACAACATTGCAAAAAACAAAACATTTGCAAGTGAAATTTAGAATCTAGTTGACATTGGTGCCAAAATTAGTTTTCCTGCAAGCAGCAAAGAAATAAAAACGGTGCCATGATGTCTGATTTGTGCACAAATGACTCTTATGAACTAGTTTATTTAACAAGTCTCTCATAAAAAGATACACACAAGTATGTGTGTGTGAAAGCATGTGGTCATAAAGTTACTGTTAGTTTCCGAAATCCTCACCATGAGAGGCTTGTCTGTCCTTTTCCTACGGAGTGCCTAAAGGATCCTCATAAATAAAACCAGATGGCTTCAATATGCTTTAAAATGGAAGGAGAGTTTTGCATTGGTCTTGCAGTGTCACATCAACAGTCCTGAGAAGCAACATTTTAGTGTTTTATAAGTTAGTTGACTGTTTTTCTCTTTACAGCAGGATGAAGACGGCGGAGATCTGTGTGGTCCTGTTTGTCCTGAGCTGTGTATGTGAACTGTCATTGTCTTTGGACCCCCGAGATCCAAATGTTTGCAGCTTATGGGAAAGGTAAGACTCATCTGCTTCAATATACTATAGAGCACAGAAAGCCAGTGCCAAATAGAGATGATCTGCTCCAATGCATACTGGCAACCAAAACTCCTGTTGTAGGTCAATGTCTACAAGTCAAACAACAGCAAAACAAAAAATCCTGACAAAATGTACAAATTTAAAACTCAGTCTAAAGGATCTCAATATAGTTGTTAAAACAAGATTTTATCCAAGTAGTAAAATTGCAAAACATAACAAGACCTGTTTCAGAAAATATACTTTATAAAGTTTTAATTATATTATATTATATTATATTATATTATATTATATTATATTATATTATATTATATTATATTATATTATATTATATTATATTATATTATATTATATTATAAAATGTCTGTGAACCTATAGGACACAATGTTTGAATGTGGATGGATGGACATTTTTACAGCTTTTAAAATGTATTTGTGAATCATTAAACCTCAAAATTAAATTTTTTTTTTAGTCAGCAATTCTACATTTTGTATGTAGGGGGGGGAAATATGTGAGATCCTTTTCAAGTAATCTTAACCACAGACCTTATTTTACACATAAATTCAAAACTGTCATTCCAAAAACCCATTATAAATTTCAGAGGGAACCCTTTGCTTGAAAAAAAAGTGAATTCTCTTCTCTGTTTTAGCACTAAAAACTGGGCAGCTCTGTAATACCCTTGAGCAAAACGGGGACATTTCAACAAGTGACTGGTGAACATGACAAAATCTTTGTTCTTTTCTAGTTTCACAACTTCAGTGAAGGAATCATATGCTCAACCCTTCGACCAAGTGAAGTATGTAGAGACCTGCGTTGAACCCTGGAGCGCTAACAAATGCACCCGGCACAGGTGACATACGCTGACAAACACACATACACTCAAGCATTTGCTCACAATTCCTCTGAGCTGACTTAGACTAAATGCAGCAAGAATTCTTTCATCCTACTGAGCTGCAGAGGCTTTCGGTCATTGGAGGGATTGTTTGGTTTGGCAGTAGAGTCTTAAAACTGCTTTGAATCCAATTGTGATGCTGGCGTTCACACACGCTCTCTTTATTATAAAATTGGCATAGAAACTCACTCTCCCTGCCGGTCTTACGGCGGTTCCCAAAGGCCTTTTTAAGTTGAATCTGAAATAAGGCGGATGGGAAGGGTACAGAATTTTACAGAATACATTTCTAAATATTATATTGGTCTATAAGACAAAAAAAAAAGGTGGCAGATGTTTTTCCAAGATAGCTATTGAATCAGAAGTCAACTGATTCGTGATAATGAAATAATGACTACTGTGTGGTGAACTTGCATGTTTAAAATGAAGGTTATTAAACTCTTTCTTTTTTCTCTCATTCACTCTTCAGGATCACCTATAAAACACTTTATAGGCAGGTGGTGAAAATGGACTATCGTAGGAGGTATCAGTGCTGTCGTGGCTTTTATGAGAGCAGAAATAAGTGTGTTCGTGAGTATTAAATGGACATTTGACCTCTAATGGTTTTGAATGGTTTGTTTTTGTATTTTTCATCTCCCTGTGTTTTTATTTTTCCCTTCCTGCTCTATGTGTGTGTGTGTGTGTGTGTGTGTGTGTAGCACGTTGCACTAAGGAGTGTGTCCATGGCCGCTGTGTAGCACCTGATCGCTGCCAATGTGAGAACGGCTGGCGTGGAGAAGACTGTTCCAGCTGTGAGTAAAGCGCCACACTTTCTCTCCAAAGTGCAGCATTTAAAAGCATTATAAGTGCAAAAGTTGACATGAGCTGTTTTAAAAAACTGGGAACTTCTTGCTTTCTTTGAAGATAAGTGTTTTATGATAAATTTTAATTGCATAATGCTTTGTAACTAGCTATGTTAAAAATGAATCCAAGATGGTGGACAGAGGAAGAGTTATGTCGATTGTATGAAGTAAACTTAGAAAATGATCCAATACCTGAAACTGCACACAGTTTCATAAGGAGAGACATTTCACTAGTGAGTGTTCTCGCTTCATGTGTTATCATCTGTGCATGTTTTTATTGGGCCCCATTTTCTCCCTTTTCTTTTCCCTCTTGTTTTCTTTTCCCCCTCTCCTCTCTCTGAATCTGTTCTCTCCTTAAATCTTTTCCTTTTCTTTCTTTTAGTATGTGCATGAATTATCAAAATAAAAATAGAGTTGGCTCAAGGTTTCTAAAGCATCTCCATTTTTCTCTGATTTTGCACATTTCTCCACATACAAATTTTTGTACTTTAAGTATTTGAATGTAAACTAATTTCAGTTAGTTGCCAATGCAACATTTTTCATATAATACTCTATAATACTCAAACTTTAAATAGACAAAAATAAATAAATAAATAAATAAAAAGCTTTTAATGAAACTAAATTACTAAACAACTCATGACCTTCTGCAGCTCTGTGGAGATACACTGACTGTCTAATACATGACCGTCCAGTGTTTACTGTAGGATCCTGGTCTGAAATACTAATATGATTTGAAAAACTGTGGTTTCAGAAGAGTACAATGCCTTACAGGCTCCTAAGCAGAGTTTACATAAATGTGTTGGATACTCAAGGCTCTAGCTCTAGGTAGAAGACCCTTCTCTCTAATTTGTCCTGCTTTTTGTTTGGTTGGACTGTGAAACCCCATTATTAGCACGCATTGGCAGGAGAGGCTTGACACTTCCTGAAGGCCTGTGTGTCGGGAGGTTTGTGGGAAATTAGAGAGGTTTGAGGTTTTAAATACACATTTCTCCAACTCTGTCCTGAAAGACCGATGGCCAAGCTCTATCAAACTGCTATACAACCTCTTGTCTGTTTAAAATTATACAAATAAGATCACTATTATAAAGTAATTATACAAAACAGAATAAACTAAAAGGTACAGGGCATGCTGCACAAAGCAAAAACAGCATTTTGAGTTGAATGTCCATAATGCTCTTCTTTTTGCATTTAAAAGAGATTCATGGCTAACTATTTAAGGATGGGCTTCTGGGAAATTGCCTTTTTAGACTAGACCTTTAACCTAACAACAGCTTTTCTCTTAGGGACTAGAGAAGAATTTTCCCACGTTTAAAAAAAAACATTCAATATCTACTGGAAACGTGCTGTTTGCTAAAACTACTTATATATGATTCGCTTTCATCTTCAGACAATATAAACATTTGACTCGCATGGAGCAAGAGAGTAAAAATGATCTGCTTCATATTCACTGTTTATAATATTCCATCACAAGTTTGTCATTTCAGATGATGCTGATTTATCCTGATGGACTTTAGGTCAGAGGTGCTTGGGAACAGAAAATTGAACTTGTAATGTAGTTCATGGAAGCAGCCTTGAGTTGAAAATCTATCAAGTTCTGAAGCTTTCTCTTGTCTGTTTAAAGTGGTATGAATTTGCTTTTAGAACTATGTGAGCTCAGCTGGTGAGCTCCAGTTTCTTAAAGCCTGACATGTGAACGCGGGGTGCTGGAATCAGTGCGTCAGACCCCAGGACACTAAGTCTCTGTCCTGAAGTAGAAGATATTGTGGAATAAAACTTTTGCAAACAGTCTGCAGAATATATAAAAACTAAAACAAAAATTTCAGAAAACAGTGTCGTCATTCGCTTGTGTATTGCCCGTTAATTCTATAGGTTCAGTATGTGAGCAGTCGCGTAGTGTTTCTTTTCATACTGATATCGCCAACTACTGGCCTGGCATACATAATACAGCGATTTTAGTCTTTTTAGCAGATCAGTGGGGGATTGTTTTGACAAAATTATCAGCTGTAGGCAGAATGTTTCTGAAACACGAAAATGAAAACACATTCCAGTTTGTGGTACATTGTTGTTGTGTATTGTATGCTTACAATGATTTCTGAAGGATCATGTGACACTTAAAACTGGAGTAATGGCTGCTGAAAATTCATCTTTGCCAGCACAGGAATTAATAAAATTGTAAAATATATTAAAACAGAAAACAGATATTTTATATTGTAAATTTTATGACCCCAATCATTTTAATGGTAGTAAAAAAAAAAAAAAAATTAATACATATAATTTTTATACTTTATCTGTTCTCTTATAAAAACAGAAAGAAACAATTGGAATGCAGAAGTTAACTAGTATCGTAGGAGCCAAATGAGCTCAGAACCTCACTGATTAAGGATCTTTTTGAGTTCCTTGACATGCTCTGCACGAGTGTGTGTTTCTGTGATGGATTCCTCTTCTTAACCCCTAAAGGGTATGTGTCATCACTTTAGGTTGTGTCATGACCGAAATCCAATCCCTGTGTGAGCGCTGGCCTGAGCTCTCTCTGAGGTCCGGCCAAACTCCATCTGTAAAATTTCCCATTTGAAACTCATCCCTTCTGTTGAGCTCCGTACAAATTCTCTGGTCAATCATGCTGTCAATTTGTTATGCTCTAAATGCCAGGGATGCTCAAGAGAAACTCTGAAGAAATCCCTTAGCGCTGATTTACTCAAATGACCAAACACAGTCAGACCAACTTAAGACGATATGAAAACCAGTGTAATCCAAAGAAAAGCTTCATGTAAATGCATCTGAACAGACTTTATATGTGTGTTGTTTGATTTCTCTGATTTAGCTAAATTTGTGTTTGTGTTAAGCATGTAATGCCCAGCATTGGGGTCCAGGCTGCAGGCAGCGCTGTGAGTGCCAGAACGGGGGACAGTGTGATGTTATTAAAGGAAACTGTCAATGCCCAGCCGGATACACTGGTGAACACTGCCAGGTACAGCCACAACCACCAGCAGCCTCTTATTTGAGATTGATGTGGTAGCATGTAAATGACATGCTTTTATTCAAATAAAATATAATATGTCTAGATGAAGTATACATTCAAAACTTCACATTACTGTGTGATTTGGGAGATTATATTTAAAAAAATTACTGTATATTCAAAATAATTTTTTTTAAGCATATTTTCCTTCCTGTCAGGACCCCTGTCCTGCAAAGTCATTCGGTCAGGGCTGTCTGGAGCAGTGCCGGTGTGGAACAGGAGGATTCTGCAATAAAACCACTGGAGAATGTGTGTGCAGAAATGGATTTACTGGAACTCTGTGAGTGGTTTCTTACTGCTCTCTGTATATTATCGAAGGAATTCAAATGATAAATTTACTTTTGTCACATATGCCTCTGTATATTTTTAGATACCTCACCTTATTCTTATTTTAAAGATTTTTTAAATATTATTTATATGCCATTATAGTATTTATCAGATTTTTGAAATGTATTTTAATGTAATTCTCATTTAAGTATTATGTACTTATTCCATTTTATTAGTTTTTCATTTGTTCGATTTCTGTTTAGTTTTAATTCAGTTTTCCAGATCTCCATTTAGCGCTTCATCGTAAATGTATGTAGTTTTTTACATTTAGATATTTTTCAAGTTTATTCCAGTTACTGAAAGTGTTTTTTGGTTAACAATAACAACACTGTTACTATAACAAATCTACTATTTTGTTTAGTGACCAAGAGCGTGTGTATCTGAAATCTTCCTTAATCATTTTACTCAATAATGTTTTCCAGTGTTACATTTTCACAGTCCTAAAACATTATCATTGTTTGTCCAGGTTTGAATTGAATGTTGAATCCGATTTTCACTGTGCACCTCACTACTGTATATGGTGGAACATGTCTCTGTTGCTCAGGTGCGAGGAGCCGTGCATGAGGCCGAGCCGATGTCCTGTACGCTGCCCGTGTCAGAATGGAGGCATCTGCCGGGGGAGAGGGGTGTGTGTGTGTCCACCTGGCTGGATGGTGAGAAATCTGTGTACTAGTTGTGTTTTTGTTTTTTTTTATTCTTTGTTGAAAGTCCATTTTGATCCCCTCTCTCGTTTCAGGGTGCAGTGTGCACTGAGAGGTGTCCACCGGGCCGGTTTGGTCCAAACTGTGCTAAAGAATGTTTGTGTCATAATGGAGGCCACTGTGATCCAGAAAATGGCCAATGTCAGTGTGATGCAGGTTACACTGGAGAAAGGTCTGCATCATTTTAATATCTGAATTTTGCATTATTTTTTCCCTACAATCTGCAGTCCTGTCAGAAAAGATGTGACACTTGTTTTGGGGTCACAACAACCCAGTTAAAAAACTATGTGCTAAATGACCACTTACTGGTTTCTAGTTGGCCATTCAGAGTACTTGTTAGGTATGGATTTGTAGCTCAAAAAAATCTTTAAAAAAAGCCTCTGATAATTATTTGAGCATCATGGTTATACTGTATGATTGTCTCTTGTGAAGGTGTAACGAGGAGTGTCCAGTGGGCACGTACGGTGTGGACTGTAAGGGTGTGTGTGACTGTGCTAACGGAGCACGGTGCTATAACATCCACGGTGGGTGTCTGTGTGAGCCAGGGTTCAAGGGTCCACGCTGCGATCACAGGATGTGTCCTGATGGGACCTACGGCATGCACTGCGAACACCCCTGCCTCTGCAACTCACAAAACACTCTCAGGTGTGCTTTGTGCTTCAGTGCTATTAAGCCCCTTTCACACTGCACGTCGGACCCGTTATATTGCCGGAACATTGCCGGGTCGCCTTCTGTGTGAAAGCAACCACATCCCGGGATTGATTCCGCCATTGAACCCGGGGACCTAGTAACATTGCCGGGTTCGACCCAGGACGAGCGCTGTGTGAACAAAAGCCAGATCTAATGCCGTGTCGAAGTGATGACGCGCGTTATCGAACGACTCTTTTACCGGCTGTTTTGAAGAAAGATCAACGTTCGCGACAAAAAAAATATGTGCAAACTGTAATGAAGCAGAGATCAGTTAGTTCCTCACTTTCCGCGCTGACGCCGAGATCGTTTGCTTGCTTCAGTGAAAGTATAACGTGCCTAACGTTTTTGACTCGTACATTACACGTCACGCCCTGATGTCACGTGTCGTTACGGGATCTTTACGGGTTGTGTGTGAAAGCACGCACATATCCCGGGTAATCACTGACAGTGTGAAAGTGCAAAATTTAGCGACCCGAGGAACAATTGCCGGAACACTTTACCCGTGTATTTGCCGGAATGGCAGTGTGAAAGGGGCTTTACTGATGATCACTAACTTTGATTTACCACGGAATTTAATGTTTTTATTTTAACTGTATTTTTTGTAATTTTGTTATGTTTACTATATAGCAATTGTTTCATTTTTTTATTAAAGTTAAATTTTCAGTTCATTGAATAATTTTAGTGAACAACAACAACACTGCTGAGAACAAAGACAAACTATTTGTGTTGACCAATTAGTTCTATCAATCAAACTGATCATTCTGTTGGCCAAATGCCGTTTGATAACAAAAATGATCAGCTTGAGTCATTTTCCCACGTCTTACTGTGTGTATTGATTGTGTCGTGGATGTTACAGTTGTCATCCTCTGAAGGGGGAGTGTACCTGTCAGCCTGGGTGGGCGGGGCTATACTGTAATGAAACCTGTGCTCGTGGTTACTATGGCAGTGGTTGCTTGGATCCCTGCCTCTGTGTGAATGGAGGGGTGTGTGACACGGTGACGGGCGAGTGCCACTGTACGCCCGGATACACGGTGAATGGACAGACACAATCAAAAACCAAATTACTTCCTCAATACCACGTAATATTCCACATTAATATTTCTGTGTGTGTGTAGGGACTACACTGCGAGAAGCTTTGTGAGGATGGCTTCTACGGGAAGGGCTGCTTGTCTCCCTGTACCTGTGTAAACTCTATAGCCTGCTCTCCAATCGATGGAACATGTTTCTGTAAAGAAGGTAAGTTCTGGGACACATTAAAAGAAAGGATGAACTAATTATTTCAAGATTGAAATACTCAGTCAATGAATCCAGAGCATCAGTAAACAAGTAATGCACAGACAAACTGTAGCGGACAATGCTATAAAATACTGTTTACTAATGCTCTTTCCATAATAACCTACCTACATTATTTATTTATAGAACAGTGTCACTCACCCCAACAGTGTTTTTGTGTGGGTGTGTTTAGGGTGGAGAGGACTTGACTGTTCTATTGCATGTTCAGAGGGCAAATGGGGTGCTGGCTGCAACTTCACATGTCAGTGTGCAAATGGAGCATCCTGCCACCCTGCTGATGGTTCTTGCAAGTGCACCGCAGGGTGGAGAGGAGCTTCCTGTGACGAGCCCTGTCCAGTAAGTCTTTCTCATACAGTGCACATGTGTTCGATTTATAATAACCAGTTCATAGATACAGGCCATTCATCTTCAGTCACACTTTTTCCTCCTGTGAACTGAATGTGACATCTGTGTTGTTGTCTGTTCAGCACATATGTCTCCTAAATCATCTGCAGTAATTTGACACTACCACCATCAGCAAAAGTGATCAACCTGATGAAGAATGCATAAAGCTCTTTTGCTTAGAGTACATGTTGCACGGCCAACATTCAAATTCAAGTAGTAATTACGTTAGAGCTGTATAATCTCACTGGGCAGAGTCAGAGTTACTTGATTGTTCTGAATCAATATTTCCATTCTGGAATAAACAGATCGGGACATTCGGTCCGGACTGTCAACACAGATGTGATTGTCTGCATGATGAAGGATGTGAGAGTGTTACAGGCCAGTGTCTGTGTTTACCAGGCTGGACAGGTACGACTTCATTTCCATTTGTATGGCTTATATACCACCTAATAATTAATATGCAAAAACAGTACGCAGTGATAAATGCTTAAAGCAGTAGCAGCTTCTGGCTGATCAAATAATGAGTGAAGCAAGTGATGTTAAAAATCATAATTGATAATCAACCACTCAGGAAATGGAAGGATAAACCAAGTGCATTGCATTATGGTATACAGTATTCTGTGCAGTATGCACCGGTCTAAATTTGCAAATGTGGTATGTCAAGTTTGCATGCTTACATAAAATGTCAAAACTGTAATTTGTTTACATATTGCATCCTACAAAAAAAATGTATGAGTATGTAGAGTGCCACTGTTTGCATATTTAATTATTCCTCTCTATTGATATCGCCCATAATGTAATGTAGATCTTTATTTTATATTATATTATATTAATCCCCTCATTTCTGTTAAGATAGACTTGATTTATAGATTTGGTACCCTAGCGGTGCACATGCACGTATAATAATAGTAATTTTGAAATCTCTACAGTATGTACACCAGTCAGAGAATCATAAAAAAATATCTGCGACCCAAAAAGTTTTATAGCAGTTTTTATAGAAGATGCATTAAATCAGATTAAAGTCTTGTTTTAATCAGAATATTAAGACAAGAAGAAGTGTGAAAATGGTTAACAAAATAAGGCATTAGACCTCTAATAGCACATGACAGTTTAGGCAACTCATCCAATTTCTTCCGCAGGTCTGCGCTGCACACAGCAGTGTCCAGAGGGAACATGGGGCCTTCAGTGCAACCAGACCTGCTCCTGCCTCAACAGTGCCACCTGTCAGCCACATACAGGAACCTGCCTGTGCAAACCCGGATTCTGGGGAGATCAGTGTCAACAAAGTGAGTTTATATGTACCTGTGCATCCATCGGCATCTCTGAGGGCTCTGGTTTAAACAGTGCTCTCTTTTTTTCTTTGTAGTATGCAGTGCTGGAATGTTTGGAGAGAGGTGCAGCCGTCAATGTCCACCATGTGTACATGCCTCCTCCTGTCATCACATAACGGGCGATTGTTTGTGTCTGCCTGGATATACTGGACACCTGTGTGAACAAGGTTAGATATAAGCATGAACAAACTTACTCGGTCATGTAAAAAAAAAAGCTATTATTTACTCATCCTCATATCATTTTTAGCAGTTATTTTCCATACAATGAATGTTTATAGTGGCCACAATTTTCAAGGGCCAAAAAACACTAAAACCACCATAAAAGTTGTCTAAGTCAATATTTACTGAAAATTAACAGCATACAAGTTTGGTGAGTAAATAATGACAGAATTTTCATTTTTGTGTGAATTCTCTTTAAACCTGTAACGTCCATAGCAGCAAATTGTCTACAGTATAATCCTCTATTTTAAGGCTTGTATAAATCATTTAACTGCTCTTTTTGTTTGATCTCTAGCCTGCCCCATTGGTCGATATGGACGCCATTGTAGCAATGTGTGCAGGTGCACCAACAATGCTACATGTCATCACCAGGATGGTTTGTGCCTCTGTCCCGCCGGATGGACCGGACCAGACTGCTCTTTATGTGAGTTTTCTCGTCTATGAGATACTATTTGATTTCACTGGCTTTATTAGCATATGTTATGCAAAGTGACATCAGATCCTACGTTTCGTTTTCTGAGAAATATATCAAAATTAAGTTAGGTAAAACAAGAAAAATGTCTGCCAATGCAGTTAGAAAAAAAAAAACTTTTTTTTTTCTTTTGAATAAAGTTGATTTTTATTACCCCACTATTTACTGATATTTAACCTCAATTAAGTTTCATACATTTCTGAGAAAACTAAACATTTTGTATCTTAAGTAATTACATCTTGATTGAAGAATGTTTATTTGTACTGGGATTTGTAACAAGACAAAGATACTGAGTAAGAAAAATGAAGTTCAATATTAAAGTGCCCCATTATTCCTAAAGTTCCTAAGATATATTAGTAAAAAAAAAATAGTTGTTTTTTTTTAGAAAACGAATGTGTTTTTTGACCTTGCATGCATGTAAACCTGTTTTAAGAGACTCATAAAACAATAATAGCAGCCTTAAAATGAAAAGATTGTTCGCCAGATTTCCTGGATGTGGTTTCGGAATAAATAACTCGAATTGTAATTTTCATCTGAAAATAAATTTGTATTCCTGGATCAGGCTCAATATGTCTGTCACTAATCAAGTTCAAACATTGGCCAAATGTTTGTTTTTGTAGTGTGTCAGACTAAGACGTTCGGCACTAACTGTGCTCAGACTTGCTCATGTCCCCCCAACCATTCCTGCAATCCTCACACTGGAGACTGTGTGTGTGTACCTGGACCAGGCGAGGACTGCAAACCAGGTATTCAAAGCAACCTAAAAACCTTCGCTTTTCTGTATGCGGACAGAATGTTAAACACTGGAATGTTAATGTCTGTCAGTGTGTGTCATGTGAATGGCTGTGTGTTTTTCAGAGCAAGAGCGGAGTATGATGGTGCCTGTGTCTCCGCCGGAGAAGGACTCGTGGGGTGCGATCGCAGGAATTGTGGTGCTGGTGATTCTGGTTGTACTCCTATTGGCTGTTCTGTTGTTGTATCGGCACAGACAACAGGACAAACAGAGCAACACTCCGGTTGTGTCTTTCTCTACAACCCGCACTGTCAGCTCAGAGTATGCTGTGCCAGGTATGAGGTTTTGATACTTTCAGTAGTGCCTCAATTAATTTGCACAAATGAAAGACTATGACGAATTGTTATGCTGAAAATCTAATATATTCATAATCATTTTAATTGGGTATTTCCTTGTTTTTTGTAGATGTTCTGCACAGCTACCATCACTATTACTCAAACCCGAGTTACCACACGCTTTCTCAGAACAGACCTCCGCTGCCACACCTGCCCAACAACCAGGACCGAGCCATCAAGGTGAGTAATAACATGGGATTATATTTACAATTTTATATACAATATACAATTTAATCTCATATTTTCATTCATTCATTTTTATTTCTTTATAAGGCTAATGTCATAATTTAACTATGTTTTACCAAAGCATGTTTTTCTAATGCAGTGGAAATGCAGTTCTATATGAAATTGACTTACATAAGAAATGGATATTCTTTACGTAAACAGTTATTTATGCATGCAAGTCGAAACTCTAATAAATCAGTTACCTCTTGTCAACAGCAAGTAAATTAATTTAATGCATATTTAAGTTTTATTATCCATTGTCTCCTTTGGAGCAGAGCAACATATTACACTTAATTAATTATTTGTGCATTGATTTTTTTTTTTAAGTATGCGACACCAGAATTTTGCACATGTAACAGAAACGACTTCCTTTATGTCTCATGCTTTGACAGAACACCAATAATCAGCTGTTCTGCAGTCTGAAGAACACGGAGAGGGAGAGGAGAGGTCTGTTTGCGGCTGAGACTAATGCAACTCTTCCTCCAGGCTGGAAACACCAGGAGCCACCTAAAGATCCAGGTAATAGATACTGGGAGACATATTCATTGTATGTCCACATTATATTTTTAGTTTGTTCTGTGCTGTGCGGTTGGCCGAGTAAATTGAATGTGGTCTTATTGTGTTCAGGGGCTTTTGGCATTAATCGAAGTTACAGCTATAGTGCTACTCTTGGGAAGCACTACAACAAAGGTAGGTACAACCGAGTCCCCACATATTCTTCTTCTATATGTTCTTCTATCTTAGTTGTGTCTAATATGCTGTTGTGATTGCAGAATTGAAAGATTCATGTGTGGCAGTGAGCAGCAGCTCTCTGAACAGCGAGAACCCATATGCCACCATCAAAGATCTGCCTGGCCTGCCACCTTGTCCTCCGGAGAGCAGCTACATGGAGATGAAGTCTGCAGTGCCTTGTGAAAGATCCTACACTGAAATCAGCCCACCAGTCGTGACGCCTTCCACTCTGTCATGCAGAGGTAGTTTTCTCAAAAGAAATTGGATGTTACTCCGTCTGTGCTGAGGGATTTGAGAGTGTTTACAGAAAATATATTTATAGAATATTCTATAGTTTTATTTAACAAAATATTAACCTCTTTTTTTCTGGGCAAAACATAACTGTCTCAAAAATACATTTATACAAATATATTTAAAATCTATTTTCTGAGCAGTTTTGCATACTTTGATCATATTTAAAAATTATACAATTTCAATTTTAATTCAGTTTGGGTACATGATAATGATGGCTTTGAAGTGTTGTCTCTGATCGCTGTGTATCGATCGTGTATCACATCTGGTGCATCATTTAAAACATGTTTTTTCACTGTATTTCAGAACACTGTTCCCTTGGCAACGTTGTGGAACAGGAACCTCAGAATCATTATGATCTGCCCATCAACAGTCACATTCCTGGGCATTATGATCTGCCTCCAGTGCGGAGACCACCCTCTCCATCGCCACGAACACTGCCCCACTGATCTCCTTAAAGACTCTGGTTCTTCTCTAAAATCACTGCCAAATACATAGAGTGCTTTACAAACTAAGAAATGAAATCGCGGACACCAGAGATGAACGGATGGATGAACACTACCATCTGCTGGACAACATTGACATTAAAGGGATGCTCCACCACAAATTGTAAATTTTGTCATTAATCACTTACCCCCATGTCATTCCAAATCTGTAAGCTTTGTTCATCTTCGAAACACAATTTAAGATATTTTGGATGAAAACCGGGAGGATTGTTACGGTCCCATTGACTGTAAACTACACTGTCAAGGTCCAAAAAAGTACGAAAGACATCGTCAGAATAGTCCATCTGCAATCAGTGGTTAAATATGAATTTTATAAAGTGACAAGTATACTTTTTATTATGCAAAGAAAATAAAAATAAAGACTTTATTCACCAATTTGTCTCCGCATCGCCCTAGCGCCATTTTGGAGAATAGGCTATCTACTGAGCGCAAGAAGCGTAGCTCTTCTGTGTTAGTCTCGCTACACGGATGTGCTGTTTTCATTCAAATCAAAGCATAAATACACATAGAAAATGTATCCTTGTGTCGCGGCTGACACATACCACATACACATAAGAATGCGCTGACACATACTTTTCTTGACCATGACAGTGTAATTTACCTGGCAGTCTATGAGACAGTCACAAGTCTCCCAGCTTTCATCCAAAATATCTTAAATTGTGTTCCGAAGACTAATGAAGCTTTTACCGGTTTGGAACAACATGGGGGTGAGTGATTAATGACAAAATTTTCATTTTGGGGTGGAGTAACCCTATGATAGGAAATGTCTGGGCATTAATACATATTTTCTGTTTTAAATTCTATTCATATTTCTTAACTTCTCTGGTAATCAGGGTGTAAGTGACAATATCATTTTTTAATAGCTACAGAACAATTTTTCATGTTTCGCTATGAATGTAAATCGAGTTCAACCATAAGAATTGTAAATAGTATAAATAAAATCTAAGTTTTCAAGCACAACTTCAACGTCATGAATCTCATTAGTGCCTGGGACTAATCGAGTTATCCTAAACAAAAATGAAAATTCTCATATTTACTCACCCTCATGGCAACTACATATATATATATATATATATATATATATATATATAGTATATATAGTTGCCATGAGGGTGAGTAATTATATATATATGGCTTTGAAAACCAAGCAAAATGAACATAACTTTTATACATACACAATACAACTTTAATACATACGCAGTTGAACGAGCCATGTTTTCTGAAGCGAAATTGCAAGGTGTGTGTGTAAAACTAGTATATTCAACTTTTTAAAATATACAGTAAACCAAAACCTCCGGGTAACTGTCAAACACGCCATCGTGAGCGCACGCTTTAGAATGTCAGCACGTTGTGAAATGTCATGTATTCACATTTTGTGAAAATAGTTATTGGTAGAGAAGTATAAATTGGTAGACTGTATAAAAACAGATAAAGGACTAAACATGTAACCTTTCATCAATCAATACATAGCTTCTTACTGAAAGTCCCGTCATTATTAAAACCAAGACTTTAAAATATAATAGCTTAAATTATATAAAATTAATTGTTCCATAAAATAGTTTCCATAAAACATTTTAACATTTGAAATAAAGTCAAACATTTGGAGAGCAACTGAAAAATTCAGAACTGCTTTATTTTCAGCTGAAAAATTCAATGCACAGTTTATATGTTCACAACTATTATGACAGTTTTCACAAAACAGTAAATGCCCTGCCCTGCAGTCTGAAGTTTCTTTTCTTTTCTTTTTTTATACAAAACCTTCATGAAAATAGCTATCTAACTAAAATAAGCATTTCAAAATTAAGGGTGGTTTCTTTCTTTCAGCAATCTAGAATTGTTCATCAATAAGTGTTTCTTTGAATAAGGCTAAATTGCCAAAGATGCCATTAACAGCAACTGAAATCCATTATCAGTTTAAAAAAACAAAAATGCATGGCTTATTACAATAATTTCAATCTCTATTTAAGCAGAAATACAAAACCACAATTCTTAAGTATACATAGAAAAAATAGATTATGGCCTACCCCAAAATTATTCTTTAGAAACCCAAAGCTTTGCGAAGCAATAAAATAAATGTTTAATCTCGGCAATATCCAGTCCTCTTTCTGGTGAGCTGTGGTGAGGCTCAGTTAAGTTCTTAATTTTCTATGATAAAAGCTCTTCCAGCTTTTCTGAAACCAATTTTAGTTTTACACCTGGAATCTGATGGACGTGTGCGGTGAAGGGAAGGACAGACTACTCAGATTACTGGAGCCTTACAGCTGTCCAGGTGAGGATCTGGACCATCTACTGCAAGAGAGGAGTGACAAGAGCAAATCAACACTCAGTCCCATAGACAAACTAATATTTGTGTGTACATGTAGATATGAGGTTTCAATAAAACTCAAAATTTCAAGTGTCATTTTAACAAGAATAATAATAAAACATTAAAGCTGGGAATGACGGTGGTCATTTTGCCCATTTAAATATTCTGCCTCTAAGCTTGAAAACAAAAATACATCTCTTTAAACCGGCAATAGTTTAGTACTCAGTACTTTAAACACAACATGATTCTCTGGTCACATAATACATCAGATATGTTTTTCTCAGCAAGTAAACTTCAAACGATTTTCTTCTAAAACCATACGTTTTTGTTTAACGTCATGGCAGTTGCAAACTGCTACAGAGATTCTCTTTGGATTACCGGTAGTTTTATAGTTGCTTCAAGTCTTTCAGAACATCCATAACACTTATTACACAAGACACAACATACTGCAGTCTAGTCAGAGCTTGTAAGCACACTGCCAAAAGATACAAAGTTCCTATATAACTTTTTACTTTAACAAAACTGCACAGAATTACTAATTTTCCTTGCCCTTTTGTAGTTGCACATAATTTTGA